>NC_048595.1:82200074-82500074 GCF_003668045.3 Cricetulus griseus | reverse complement strand
ACATAGGAGACTACAACCCCAGGCACCCAGCACAGATAATACCAATGGTCAGGGTAAAGGGAGGACATGAAAGGTCCCCTGAGATAGGGCATGTGCTCAGCAGGGTCTAAGATATGGATGACTACAGGCAAGGCCTGACTCCACAATGAGCACCTACAAGGGGGAGGTCCGAGGAGGAAAGACAGAAGAGATTCGGAAAGGAGAAGTCCAAGAAGAACTGCAAGAGACTTGAAGGTCACGTGGGCCAAGTGCCACCTAGGAGCCTTGTCCTCTTGCAGACAGAAAGAACAAGACACTGCTAAGTGTGTAGGGGACCTGTTCCTGCTTCTGCATGTGGCTAAAGTTCCTAGAGTTAAACGCAAACAATAAAACATAAAGTGACTGGACACCTGGAATTTTGCTTAATTCAGTAGGGGTTGTGGGAGTGGGGGAAGAAGTTGGTATAATGGAAAAGGATCTAGGAGCTGTCCCATGTGGATGCTGCAGGGTAGGGAGGAGGGTGTCCACTAGACTGTTTAACTTCCAGAATATGTGATACTTTTTTTTCATAGCATTGGTTGAATGATACATGGACATGCTCACTGCTCTGTTGTTTTGAGACAAGGTCTCTAGTCCAAGCTAGCATAGAACTTAACTATTGCTGTGTAGCTAAGGATGGCCCTGAACATCTGACCCTCCTGCTTCCATTTACTGGACAGCTAGGGTTACAGACATGCACCTCCATAAGCATTTATGAGGTGCTGGGGATTGGACCTAGGGTTTTGGACTTGTGAAGCAAGCACTCTGCCGACTGAGTCACACCCCAATCTCCCTACTGCTCTTATTTGAGCAAGGGACAGGGTCTGTCTTTGGCACAGGGACCACTCCATCTTCACTAGCAGGGGATCCAGCCCAGAGTCAGAGCTTCCCTACTCCAATAAGGTGCCTGGGTGACACACAGGAACAAGAGTCTTGCTTACCTGCAGCTGATGAACCAGCTCAGTGGCTTGTTCGGGTGTCTGGAACTCCTGGGGCACCCTGGTGATGGGGTGGGCAAGGGAAGGGTCCTTGGCCAGGGATCTCTCTCCACTGCTCAGCAGTACCTCTCGAACAATCTCAGCTGGTGACTTGAAGATTAGGGGTCTGGTAGGGTCTTGTTGCCTGTTACGGCCTCTGGACTTGGGGGGTCGGTAGTTCTCATCTTTGGGAAACTTTACCCGGGGTCCCACCTTGGAGAAGTCAGGGAGTGGGTAGTTCAGGCGCCCCCGGCCATACTTGGGGGCAGCTGAAGAAGAGTGGCCAGCCAGAATGGCTCCTTGATTGTGCTGTGACACAACTTTCTTTACTGCCCCAAGCCGAGTACTTGGGGGGCTGATAGAGCCAGTAAACCGGGAGGGCAGTGGCTTCGGTGACGCCTTAGCTCTCTTCCAGGTTCGGTTCTCAAGCTGAGAACTGGGCAGGGTGGTGGTTTCTCGCCCCCATGTACCTGCAGAGCACTGAGGATTCTGGGCTGGTGCTGCTAAGGAGTCCCGGAATTCTGTGGGTGTTACCGGAGCAACGCCATCTCCGTTTCTGTCATCTGGCTGTGGGAGGTTGTGGCATGGACGCTGTGGCAGGGCTTCAGCCAGTGTGGCAGGCTGGGGGCAATCAGTGTCTCCTTCCCAGGTAGAACCAAGGCTGTCACTAGGTTGGCCCAGACTCACAGTCCCACTGCTCCAGGACTTTGCAGGGCTCTGTTCAACAGATGGATGAACCTTGGGGTGCTCGGAAGGTCTGTGTTTACTGCCTTGTTTGATAGAGGCCACCCAGTCTCCAGCTGGCCCCTGTTCCAGAGCCACAGGGCTGGAATTTCCCGGGTCTTCACACTCCAGCTCCGTACAACTCTCTTCAGCTAACTCTGCCTCAAGGCTTCCAGGGGCCTCATCCAGTTCCTCTTCAGACAGGTCCAGCTGTGGATTGTGCCTGGAGTGCCAGGGCAGAGGCAAGGTAGAACCCTCTGGGCTGCTTGCCTCATCAGCTTCTGTCTCTGGAAAGACAGGTCATTCATTCACTGCTGAGCATGTCTTGGGTCTGCAATGCCACCTGAGTCACTAAATGACCTCATGATGTGCAGATGGCAAGAACCTAGACACACCAAAGTGTGTCCCATTTCCACAAATGGCAACACCATCCCATATAGTTGCGTAAGGAAAAGCCTGGAGGCATCTTGGTTGTCTCCCTGTCCTTAGACCTTGATCTAGACGGTCCCTGTCCGGTTCCATCTACCTCCTACAGACCTGTCTGTAGACTCCTGCCACCATAGATATGCTTAAACCAACGTCTTCTGATGCTTGGACAAATGCAATAACCACTTAACCACCTCCTCCTTGTCCCCATTCCACTACCTGGAATCTCATCATGTCTTCCTATCGTCCCAGCACAAAGCAGACAGAGCCTTTCCTGTGGTCCTGTGGTCCCTGCTATTTCAATACCCATAACCCCACTGACCCTCAAAAGTACTGTGTTTGCATTCATCCCCGACCAGGGTCCTGTCTCCTTGCATTATCTCATAAGCTATTGGTGCTTCAGGCTGCATCTCAATCTTGACTCTACCAGGGAAGTTCTGAAGCTCCTGGATAAGGTCTTACGCCACCTCTGCAGGCTCTCCCGGGAGCCCTCTGAATCATAACACCTACTGCAGTGACAGCTGCTTGTTCAGTCTTGGAATTATTTTGTTAAAATAAGTCTCCAGAACACTGCAAGCTTCCTGAGGGCAAAGGCATTGGCTGCTTCTGTGCTCTATTGCATTTGAATAGCAGGTGCTCAATACTGTTTCTTGATGGAGTAGAAAGAAAGGGAAAAGATAAAGTGTGCACAGCTTCCAAGACATAGGTAGCTGTTGTAATTATTATGTAGTAGATATAACATTCACCTAACCATCCATCCATCCATCCATTCACGTCACCCATCCATCCATTCATCCATTTGCACCTCAGCCATCACCCATCCCTGCATACATAATCCACCCACCCATCCATCCTTTCAAGCATCCACCTATCCTTTAAAGGACCTGTCTGTCCATTTATCCATCCATCCATCCATCCATTCATCCATCCATCCATCCATCCATCCATCCATCCATCCATCCATCCATCCATCCATCCATTCTTTCAAGCATCCATCCATTTATCCATCCTGTAAGGCATTCTATCTATCTATCTATCTATCTATCTATCTATCTATCTATCTATCTATCTATCTCCAAGCCATCATCCATCTATCACCCCAGCCAACATCCATTCTACAGGCAGCCATATTTACTGAGTACCTACTTAGTCTGATCTGTCTGGAATAGATTCAGTTCTGCATGAGACACACTAGGTAACACTACATAGACTCTGCTCTGACTGGAGGTGCCTTTTTCATAACCCCTGTATGACTTGATGTTCCATAGTCCTCTTTCCCCTAACTCTTGGCAATTCATATCTCCTGGCTACTTAAAACTGTGTTTCAGAGCTGTCCTGGACCTGTACTCACTCTATGCTCTTCTTATCCCTGCCTAAAGACCATGAACAAGTCACTGATACCTGGTAGTCTAGTTTAAACTCGAGGCTTGTTCCTCTTGGCTGCAGAGAGTTGGAGTGGAGAGAGGGAAGCTGTTATGTATCTTAAGAAGAGGCACCTCTGCCTATTGTCTTAAACATCTCTATCCCCATTTCCTCAGAAATGATTCACTCTCAAGGCTGAGAATATAGTTCAGCCTTAGAGCATTTGCATGGCTTATAGAAGGCTTGAGGTTCAATTTCTAGTAACATAGACACACACTAAAAATAAATAAACAAACAAACAAACAAATGCAAGAAAACAGCTCCCAAATGACAGTTGTGGCAAGCATGAAACACTTGGGGGTAATGGCACAAATGGGTTTCTCTATGGTCTGAGGGTTCTACTGATTTAAGGGGATCTAATGTGGGCACATCCTATTCATACTCTAATAGAGAAGCCACTGCACATCAAGACTTCCCTGTTCCCAATGGTGTCAGCATGCCCATTTCATCAGTAGGGAAACCAAGGCTAGGGTGGAGAGCAGATATGCATGGGTGAAGCTGAGAAGTTTCTCCAAACTGGCCTCCTGGCAATGGGAGAACAGCCACTGGAGCAGATGAAGAATGTCAACATTCCCTCTGCTGACTAGGGTTTAGAAGAATCCTTAGAACAAGCCTAAGCCCTGAGCCAAGCAATTCAAGTTACCAAACACAGGATGGTGGCAAGTATGCAAAGACACTGGATGGCATTCTCCTCTGTGGTATTCACCACAGCACAAACCAGAAACTGTATCCTGCAGGGGAGGAGAGATTGGCTCAAAGGATTGTGGGAGCGCCCTGGTCCGTGCAGGTCCTAGGAGAGACTTGTGGAAGAATGGTGGGAAAATGGGGGAGAAATTCCTAGCTATTGAGATAACAACAAAGCAAGTGACAATGGAATATTTCAACACATATTTGCATATTCATAGATACATTTGCATATTGGAAAGCAGTCTCACTTGTGGAGGGGTAGAATGAGCAGTTTTAAAATTTACTTCTTATTTGCTTACATTTTCCAAAATGCGCAGTATTATTGTGCAATTTACATGTTAAAAATAGAATTTAATTAAGGGCTGTAAAGATACCCCTGTTTCCTTGCTTCTGCTAGAAGGTAGGCTCTTTGGGGAACAGGTCACCACTGCAGGCTCCAGGAGTTCACCTCACCTTCTCCAGAAGACTCTTCGAATTCCTGCATGCCTGGGTCCCACTCCAGGGGTGGTGGGTGCTCCTGTGCCTGGCGGAAGTCCTCCAGGAGCTCAGGGCTGGTGGTTTTAGGAAGAGACTGCTCATTTCCCCAGCCCTGGTCACTGCTTCCATCTGCATACTGCTCTTCAGCCCAAGCCCAGCGCCGCCTCTGGGGCCCTTGCCCCAGGCCTGGTCCAGCCCAGTGTGCCTCTGTCCCTGAGCTGGCCATGGGGCCTGGCCTAGCTTCACCTGGGCCACTTCATCTTCAAGAGACTGGACTGCAGCTGGGGGTCCAAGTCACAGGTGGCTCCTCTCAGCACAAGCCATCCTGCCTGTGGCCTGTTGGGGTACAACCAATAGATGATATCAATCCTCAGGGTCTTCTATCATCCATCCAGGATCCCCAGAGGCAAGTAGCCCTCTCCTGTGTGACCTTGGGTGACTCATTGTCCTCATTTGTCATCAATGAGGTGAGGATTCCTTTTCCTCTAGGACACAGGGTAACGTGCTAACACTCAGCACACTATGTAAGTGTCCCCTAAATGCCAGCTACTGTCACTGCACACCTATCTCTGTCTGCAGGCACTATGCAAAGGCCCTTCTCACAGCACTGACTGCCCAAGGGAGGACATACACAGATTAGCAAGCAGCCACTGTCCAGGTGAGGGGTGATAGATGCCCTGGTCATATCACCTCAAGCCCAGGGAAGGCACCACGTGATTTCCTTGAACTCAGGTTGAAAGCAGGGACCCAATTCCAATGCCCAAGCTAATTGAAAGCAGGCATGCATGCAAACACGCCTCCACACATGTCCCAGCAACCCCACTCACAACACCCAGGCATCCATCCATCTGCATGGAGAAACAATTTGCGGTCTCTGCATACAGCAGAGTATTATTCAGCTACAGAAAGGGATGGGATTACAGCAGAAAAAAGGAATGAAGTCCCAACATGTGTGACAATATCGGTAAAATCACTGCTGTATAAAAAACAGACACGAGAATCCTGAGTGAGTTCAAGGGTTGCAGGGCACAGACCAGGTGAGTCCAGAGAGGAAGGGGGCCAAGTGATGGCTGCCACAGTGATGCTTGGGAGGGAAGAAGGGACCCTCACTGCTCAATGGGCATAGGGTTTCCTTGAAGGGTGAGGAAAATGTTCTGAAAGTAGAAGAAACCCGATGCAACCGTGTGGTTGTGCTAGGTGTTGCTGAGTGTTTGGTTTCATGTTATATGAATTTTGCCTCAACAAGAGAAACTAGAGCACTGTAAGCCAGGGGTCCTGTGAGTACAGGGGCTGGGTGACTGACAGCAGGGAGTGCTGGAAAGTAGGAAGGCCAAACCCACAAAACCTCTCATGACATCTTCAGCAGCTACATGGGACTCTCAGGCAGAGGGCCCAGCCAAGAGGCAGTGGAGAAGGTCCTCTTTATTGCTATGGAATAGCAGACCAGGGTGCACAGCCTGGGGACTTTGGGAAGGGCCCTGGTGGCAGGGGAGGATGTTCCTCTTCTCATTTTTCTTTTCTTTTCACACTCTATTTCTAACACTTTGCTGGTATTTCCTGTGTGCATCACTGTGTTGAGCCCAGGAAACCCAGCCTCAGTTCAGAGGCACAGGAGCTAGGAGCTGCCAGTCAGTCAGTTCTCAAAGACACACTTACTTTATATAAAGGTAGAAAAACTGAGGCCCAGAGAGATTGCCCAGAGCAGCAGAGGGGTGAACACCAGGTTGGGGTGGAGGCCCCAGCCTCTTGGTACCAGCATAGGATCTTCCATCCTGGCCAGCATAGTTCCCCAGCCTCTGGAGTTGGGCAGTCAGAATGGTCCTAGAACCTCCAGGGCTCTTGGATCCTGCCTTCAGTACGTAGTTGGGAAAAGTCATCAGGCAGCTATTTCTAGACTTAGTTCCCCAGAGACTAGGGCTGCATGGGAAAGGCTGACTTCACAAAGGCTAGGGGTGACTCAGGCCAACCCTCCTTTAATTGTGACTCTGGCTTTAGGCATGGGGGCTCAAGGGCTTCTCTGCCTGCCCCTCAGCCAGTCTTTCTCCATTCCTGTGGAACCCCCACATTTCCTGTGTTATCTCCACACTGTTCTCACTCTGTCAGGCTAGCACAAAGCATGACTGATATCTATCTGCCCAGCTCATTGGTAAGACCAAGGCTCAGAGAAAACAGTGACTCAGCCAGGATCACCTGGTCAGTAAGTGGGATAACAAGAGGTCAGTCCTAGCCCAGAGCTCTCTTAGGTGCTTTTGGAACCACATATCCCCAACAGCAAAAATCTGCACATGTACACCTCTAGGTAGACTTTAATCTGTATATCGGGATAGTGGATATTCTATGCGTGCTAGAAAGAATATTTTAAAATGAAGCAATAGAGAGCTGGGGAGATGCTCAGCAGCTAAAGGCATTTGCTGCCAAGTCTGAGGACCTGAGTTTGATCCCTGGGACCCACATGATAGGAGAGAACTGACTCTTAAAAGTGTTGTGAGTGCTCCATACGTGCTATGGCAACACATATGCACAAACACAGACACACATAATTAATGTATTTTTTAGGAGGATGAATAGGTGAGACCAGGGAGATGGTTCAGTAGGTGAAATGCTGTTTGTACAACCCTCGCGAGCTGAGTTCGAATCTCCAGAACCCACATAAAAGCTGGATGTGGTAGTGCAAGCACCTGTGATTCTGGCATAGCCCTCCCAGGAGATGTGAGGCAGAGACAGGAGAGTGTTGGGAGCTGGCAGGCCAGCTGACCTGGCATGTGCAGCAGTGAATGAGAGACCAGCCCAAACAAGCCAGAAAGCAAGACTATATGTCAGGGTGCCCTCTGACCTCTGCCACATGCAGTGCCACTCATGCACGCACGCACGCTACAGAGCCTGCACCCTTGCTCAAATCCATGGTGAGGGGGGATCTTGACCTTGAGTGTGCAGGAGAATTCTGTAAGCACTCAGTCTCTGTCTTCAGGATCCTGGCTCAGCGCCCCTGGGACAGGGCCTCAGAACCTTTAAACCAAGACCGTAACAGGGTTTCCCCCATTTTCTGGCTCCCAGTGTGGAGGTATGGGCAGATAGAGGGGTGCAACCACATCTTGCCTCATCCTGACGTCTCTGCTGAGGAAGGGCTGTGGCGTGTGGTTTTCTGACTTTTGAAAGGTTATTTTTCCCCCCTGATCCACCGCAGAGCAGCCTGCCCAATCGTAGAGACCTCTGCATGCAAAAAGAGGAACAGCCTATTTTCTGCAATGACTCAGTGGCAGAAATCTCACTGTGCTCAGAGGAGCCTGCATGTCACAGGCAGCAGCGGTCAGTGGCTACAGTTCTGCACCCATCCCTCAGGCACTTCGACATGTGAGCTTTTCCTGGAAAAGAACTTAGTCTTCTGTGTAAGCCACAGATTTCAGTGCCATGGAGCCTGGGGCCGGCCAGTCAGGTAGTCAATCAACAAACATACATCAATGCCAAACATGTGCCAACCTCAGGCAGAGATGAAGCTGCAACAGAGAAGCAGGATGAGCATCAGGCAAGCAGAACCCAGCCCTGGTGTGACTGCCTTTTGAGGCATGTGGCTGGCTGACTACTCCTCTCTGAAAAGGGGAGACAGAGGTGTGTCCATCACCCTGCTCTGGGGAGCACACTGGCCCAAGATGCACCAAATGAACTTGGAGGTTCTCATGCCCTAGGATACAGAAAAGAGTAAGTTTGCCAATATCCCACCCTCCACAGGGGACGCAATCCAGAAAAGTCACTGAAGAAGGAAGTATGAGGACAACTTTAACAGACCAAGCACATCTAGGGGAGAATGAGGAAGGGTTTTCAGCACAGAGAAAACAGCATAGACAAAGGCATGGAGGTCTGAAAATGTAGGCTGAACTTCAAGGAGAGCTGAGGGCCTGGTCCCTGAGTGCCCCCACACACAGGCAGCAAAGTCCTAACAACCATTGCAGGGCAACAGTGGAAGCTGGTGAAGGCGCTAGCCTTATGGACGTCTATAACTAAGGCCCGCTAAGGATTGGGCCATTGGGCTAAGTGTCTCCACATGCCCCAGAGAAACTGTACTCACTCCCAGGAAGCGCACCCACACTGCTTTTTCTGTGCCTCCAAAATGATGCCCATGCAGCCCTGTTCTCCATGTTCTAACACACTCCATGGACTCTGTTGAGTTCCTGGCTAGAGATTCGCTTCTTTCCTACTGCTCCCCTGTGTGTGTGTGTGTGTGTGTGTGTGTGTGTGTGTGTGTGTGTGTGTGTGTAATGGGATGGGGCTGTTCTTGCCCTGAGCCATTACAAAACCTGTAGACCCTCCCATGCCATCCAGCCAAGGACAGCCAGGGCATACCTACCTTAACTTCACTCCAAGGAGCAAACTAAGGCAGACACCTAAGGAGTCCTCCTCACAACCAGGAAGTTCAGATTGGAGAGGAACACTGCAGCTATTAAACCAAAGTGATCAGACTTGTAGGAGGCAGGAGGATGGCAGGGGAGACCTCCAGATCAAACTGCTGGGCCCTTGTCAAGGGCTAGGCAGTGGGATTGGAAAGCAGGGAATAGACCAATTTTCACAAGGAGTGGCCACTGGTCTTCAGGAAGCAGAGATACCAACTATGGATGTCCCCAGCCTGCCCCTGACTCACTCAAGCAGCCAGAAGGAAGAGAAAAGGGTCAGACTATTACTGACTCTCATCTTGCCCTACTTTAGGTCCAAACTGAACTCCTGGCCCCCAGAACATCCAGACTGTTTCTGACCATGTCGGGGAGGGGGATGTCATTTCCTGGCCCGCTTGTCCCTCCTGCACATCTCCAGGGACTCTCAGCAACCCAAGCACTAAATGGACATAAGATGGCCCCACCCTGGGCACAGAGAGGGACCAACACTGTCTAAGTTCACCAAGGGAACCAAATCAGAGCTGGAACTGGACACTAGCATCCCGGAGTCCACTATGGTTTGGGGGCCGGGCTCCCTGAGCTGGACAGGAGTGGCAACAGCTGCATAGCTGTGACTTCCTGGCTGGGCTGACTGCCAGGGTTGTCCAGAGAGTCTATGACTGGCCCTTCCAGAGGGAAGGCGGCCTTCCCGCTGTCCCTCCTCCTGGCTCAGTTCCTTACCTCACTTGGACTATACCACCATCCTGCCGGCCTGGGCTCAGGGGAGCTGCCCACAAGGTCTTTGTTTCAAACCTGGGGAGCCCCCTACCTCCGAAGCACCCTGGACCGCCTCCAGATGGCTCTGCCAGCCAGAACCGCCTCAGCTCACAGGCAAGCATTGCTCCTCACTTCTCCCCGCCCCTGCAGCTGAGGCCTGGCCTTGCCTCCTCCTTCTGGCAGGAAGCGCCCAGCCTGATTTCCTACAAGTGTTTGTGAAAAGGAGGGGGTTTGCTGTGCAGAGCTGGCGCCAAGAACTTAACCCCTTGCTGGGCAAGTGTGGGGCTAAACTGGTTGGAGGAGCTCACAGGAGCTTCTGAGGCCTTGGGCTTGGGACCATTTCAGCTGCAAGCCTGCATATGCTGGCCCAGAGACAGAAGTCCAGAGAAGGCCAGGCACTTGTCTGAGGTCACGTTACATACTGGACCTGGGAAGGGGAGCCTGCAGCCCCCCATGAGTCCTCTTCAGCCACCAATGACATATCAGAGTCTCTCCTCCCATTTTTTAGGTCTCAGTGCCCACACCCTGGCTGCTTCCGGTGTTTCTGAGCCTGAGGACTTATAGAACCAAGTAGGTTCAGAGCACCAGTAGTTTCAGGTCCCAGATGTGGGACATGCCCTGGCAGAAGACACAGGGCCTGAGAGTAACAAGTTGGGGAGGTGAGGCAGGACCACCAGGAAGGTCTGGGTGGGCAGTTCACAGCCACACAAGGGACCGGAAGGACAGAGAGGCAAGAGCTAGCCACAGGCAGGGCTGAAGCAGAACATTCTAGAAAGGCAGATGCAAAGACATCAGAGCTTGAAAACAACAGGGTGTTCTGTGAGAGGCCTCCGTGCCAGGGAAGAAGGTACAGGAACTGTCTCTTCAGGATCCGGGCTGGATCAGAGAAGCCAGGAGGAGGCAAGAGCCACATACAAGGGAAGACATCGCAGGATTTGCCCAGAGCCTTATTCCTGGCTCCCCACTCTGCCCATCCTGACCCAGAGAGTCAAGTCAGGAAACAGAAAAGACATGAGATCAACCCTCTGACATCCAGAAAGCCCGCAGGGGACCTCAAGGAGTAGCCAGGCTAGGGGCCACCCAAGTGTGATGGAGAGAAGGAATCTTAGAATCCACAAGCTAGGGGATTCAATGTCAGCTCACCTCCTGCGGGCTCTGTGACCTGGATGGCTCCACCACCTTGAGCCACAGTTTTCCTTTCTGTGAAGCAGGGCTAAACAGAATGGCAACTGCACAGGGGCTGCTGACAATTTGATGACAAATGGCGTGCCCGATGTACAGTAGGGGACTTAGGAGCTAGTTCATCACCACAGTTTCTACCCCTAAGTCTCCTTAGGTGAGAGTTCCTGGTCTCCTCCAAGGGCTTGTGACTGATGAATGAATGGAATAAAGGAAGTCTCTGAGGGCCAGCTGCCTGTGTCTGGCTAAGACAGCATCAAGCACCTTCAAGCACCATCCCTGTCCCTGCCTCATATCCACATCTGGGTGGTAGGGTTCTTTCTGCAGCCTCCAGGGACTATGGAACTGAGCCAAATCTTGCCAAGGCCTTCCCTGCTGCTCTGGCGACCATGTGCTCCATTATGTGGGAGGCAGGCTCCCCTGACATCCTGTCACTCATTCACTCACCATCCCCCATCATTAACTCATCAGCACCAGGTGGCTGCTGCTGCTGGCACACCCTCGGCCTTTTTCAGCGGCAGCGGCCAGTATTTACTGTCCTTCACCCTGCCACTTGGGCCTTGTCCTCCCACCCCCTGCCATTGCCCACATGGTATATACCATCCTTGATTTACTCAACCAAATCCACAGCCAAACTGAGCTTGGACTCAGTAGCATTCTCCTGTCCCCAGATGGGCCCATCCTTTACTCAGATTCTCAGGCCAGACTGGCTGGTCCATTTGGCCACTCCCTTCCATTTTCTACATTTCCCAAACTCCACCCAGACTCTGGCTCTGTCTGTCCCCTCATATCTTCTAGAATCTTCCTCGCCTGGATAGCCCTGCCCCCAGAGCCCCCAACAGCCTCATGGGATCTTCTCAAACACAAACACCCAAACAGCTTTATTCATTTTTTGCCATTCAGGATGTTTGTCCACACCACTAGAACAGACAGAAGCTGCAGCCCAGCCCTGTTTCAGCCTCTCTCCCTCCGTGCTTGCTTGCTCGAGTCTCTACCCCCTCACTGCTCCCCAGAAGGTACTCCCCAACAGAGTGCTCCCCAACAATATTGGTGCTTTTCACCAACATTCACCTCTACTCCTTGTTGACTTTGAGCTGCTTGCAGACCTAGCTCCTGCATGACCTCCTTGGGACTTGCCATTTGTCCTGGCGCTCACCAGGTAATGATCTGCCTAGCGTTTGTCTCTTGACTCCTGGGAGGACCTCCTGAAGCACTCAGTACTAAGTCCCTGGTACCCAACATGGGTTGACCCAGGACAGAAACACCACAGACACTTTCTGGATCAGTGTAGCAGTGGCCCAGATAGCTGTCTGTAGGTCCCTAGCAGTCAACTAGACTGGTGTGAGGTGTCCATCTCACAGCTGAGTACATAAGGTCCCTAGAACCCACACAACTTGCCCAAGGCCACAAAGCTGGTGAACATGGTGAGATTCAGATACATGAGGACCTGGCTTGGCTCGGCCAAGCCTGGTGCTCACCCCACCCAGCCTATGGAGTTCCTAAGACCTACACACAGGGGAGCCCAGGGTGGAGCCCAAGGCCTAGGTTACAACTCCTCTACAAAAGGAGGCTCTGCTTTCCCTCACGAGCACCCTATGCCTTCCTTAGCTTTCTTAGCCTTCTCATCAGATGTAGTTAGAACTGGCTGTAGAAGGAGACTTTTCTTCCACTGCTCAAGGAAGGAAACTGAGGCCCAGAAGAAAGACATTAGTTCTCAGCCACCCAGACAAGAAACCAAAAGTAAAACCCTGCACCCTGGCCATCAGCTGCTGGAGCATAACAAGCCTTCTGGTGTTTGCCCTGGCCTTGGGTCCAGATGCTTGTTTGACTTTTGCCCTCTCTTTGCCACTGCTTAGCCATCTTCCCTCCCTCAATCCTTCTGGAGCCCCAGAAGTACAGCAGAACCACAAGAAGCCCAGCCGTCTTGATATATCAGTCAGACATCATAGGAGCGGGGCTGTCACTCCATCCCAGACCCTCCTGTGTCCTGGCTCTCCTTCCCTGGGAAGGTCACTCTCTCTTCCTGTCCAGGAGGCTGACCTTCCAGGTCAAGGACATAGTGCATCTGGGTAGGGACAGATGCCACAGAGTATCAAAGAAAGTGATGGAAGCCTGATTAGGGACCTCTGACTCCCAGGTCACCAGGTCACCTTTCTCTGAGCTTTGGATCTGGGGCTTCAAGAGATGGTCACCAAGAGGCTGGGCACACAGCTCAGCAGTCAAGAGTACTTGCTGCTCTTGCAGAGAACTAGGGTTCAGTTCCCAGAATTCATGTGATGGCTCACACCACCTGTTCCATGGAATCCAAGGCCATCTTCCAGCCTATGTGAGCATGAGGCACACACATGGAACACATACATACATGTAGAGAAAATACTCACACACATAATAAATGAAGCTGGGGGAGGGAGGGAGGAAAGGTGAGAGGGAAAGAGGGGGAGAGAGAGAGAGAGAAAATCTGAGGTGATCAGAGGTCCACTGAGTCTCCTGGACTCCATTCTATTAGCCCATCCAAGAAACCCCATTGTGCTGATTTGTCATGGAGACAAGCTGAGACTTCCAGGGCTCTTGGAGGCTGAGTGACCCTGGCAAGATCCTTGCTGATAAAGACTTTTGAGTCCAGTCCCAGGTTACTCATCTGTAAGACAGGGCACAGGATGACTCAGAGGATGGTGTGGTGTGCACCCTCAGGTGTTGACACAGTGCCTTAGCTGGCACAGCGTGCCTGCCCGGGAGCAATGGCCTCGACCTCAGTGATGTGGCCACATGTCATGTACCCCAGACTTCCCCCATCATAAGTCAAAGCTCCGGGTTCACAACCCACACACAAAGGGGAGCTAGTCCTCCCAAGTGTGAGGGGTACTATTACCATGTGGCTCCCAAAACAGTTCTGGGGCCAATGACCTGGCTAGGAAATGTGTGTTTATCCTTAGCCATTTAGGAGGGGAGGAAACAGACCGTTCTTAGCTAATAAAGATGGGTTATTAAGAAGGTATATGCAACCATATGATGCCAATCTCTCAATATTTTTTCAAAGTAAAAATCTGAAAGTTCACAGTAACAAGACTGTATTGCTAACAGTGAGGTTTTATTGAGCACTTACTTTGTGTCAAATACCTTGTAAAAGTCTTCCTAGGGTTTAGTTCTTATTCCCCAACCTCCATACCAATCCAAGGAGACAGGAATTCCTCCTCCTGTTTTACAAGTGAGAAAGAGGGACTTGAACCATTATGTACAATCTTAATTATTTTGTGACTGAAACAGTTAGTAAAGAGGTTGGAAACAACCTCAGTATCCAACAATAGAGGACTGCAAAAATAAATGTTTGTTCCCAGCAGGGCAGTGGTGGCACACGTCTTTAATCCTCGCACTTGGGAGGCAGAGGCAGGTGGATCTCTGTGAGTTGGAGGCCAGCCTGGTCTACAGAGAGAGTTCCAGGACAGCCAGGGCTACAACAGAGAAATCCTGTCTCACAAACAAACAAACAAAAACAAAACAAAATTGTATTCGTTCTCAAAGGAACAGTTTTTAGCTATTCTCAGAAGAATATGGTATGGTGTTCACAACTGTAATATGTAGACTAAAGGTGTAGTTCAATGCAGTGGGCAAAGGCCCCAGTTCCACCTCCAGCAGACAGACAGACAGACAGACAGACAGACAGACACACACACACACACACACACACACATACACACACACATACACACACACACACACACACACACACACACACACACACACACACACACACACGAATGCATGCACGCATGCACACACGAACACAGGGGCTTCCACCTGCCTCACATCTGCACAGCAACACTAGGGCACACCCTGGCTCAGTCCCCTTTTCAGAGTTGACAGAGCAGCTGGGCACTGAGCCTCTTTTCAGCCTACCCAGGGACACCCAGCAGCCCCACACCTTCTTTTTATCTGATGCCTTGAGCTGTCTTCTTCTCTAACTACTGTACAACATTTGAAAACAACACAAAGAAGAGGAGGCTCCCTGCTCTGAGCCTTGGCGACTCTTAGTATTTTGAGGCATAGCACTTATTATCTGATTGGCTCCTCATAAGCAAATAGGCATGTAAAAAATAAGGAAGACTCAGAGAAGTTACACAGCTTGCTCAAAGTCACACAGTATATTAAGGACATTCATAAATATAGTGCTCCCCCTACAAATTAATCCCTTACTTGGGGGGCTCCTAGAACTTGCATCTCCTTCCCCCAAGTTCTTGGTCCTTGGCTGTAGTCCCGGGACTCCAAGGAGACTGACATCTGGGCATGCTATCTGGCTTTGATCCCAACTCCTCTCTGGAATAGGCTATGGGGTGATGGGTGCTGGCAAGGGTCTAGAGATGGGTGGGGGAGGCCCTGGCTTAGCAGTCCAGTTGATTTGGCTGATACTTGGCAGTGGGGACCAGAGTCAGTATGGGGCTATAGGCGGGATGGAGGAGAGACTAGAGGCTAAAATGGGAGGCCATGGGGCAGGACTATCAGCCAGTCATACCTTGATTGTTTTCTTCTGGAACCTCTTTGATACCCTCCCCCACAGCCAGGGACCCTGGGTAGGCTGAAAAGTGCTACCCCAGAAGGTGTTCTGGAGATACCAACCATGTTCTCTCCAGGTTTCCCAGGACATTGTTCCTCCCTCAGAGCCCACGTCACCCTCCAGTGCTCCCAAGTCCTGGACAGGCTGCCAGGTGACTCTAAGGGCTCAGGCACAGAGACAGCTGTGGGAAGATGCTTGGACACTTCAAGGTGAAAGGGCTAATCTTTTGGAACTCAAACTCACACGACCCTAGCCCAGCACTGGCTGCTGTCCACTGAGCTACATTCTCAGCTGGCACATGACTCCAAAAAGCACTGATACACAGTACTTACTGGTTCCCTCTGTGTAAGCTCCAACATGCTATCACAGAATTCAGTGCTGGGTACTGCTGGAGACCATTGGCATACACTCCTGCACATCCCAAACTGAGAATCTGCCAGACCCAGAGAACAACTGTGACTCAAGGTGAGTGATTTAAATTCTCTGAACCTTAGACTAAAAAATAGGGACAATAGCATCCACCTAGTGGCAACGCTAGGAAATGAAGTGACAGAATGGAGCAGGGCTCTGTACTGGGCACCGGGGAGATAATAGCTTCACCCACCCCACCTCCCTACCTCCAGTGAGACTTCTGGTACAGTGACTTGAAGCAGTGCCCAATGCACTAGCTAATGTCACCAATATAATGTTATTGTTGTTATTCTGTTCTTTCTCTGACTTCAATTTCTTTATCTCTAAACTTAGATGGGGATGCCGAACAAAAGCTTTCTAGGGTGCCATCCACCGGGGCTTGGAGATGGTACTGAAGGGAATACCATCTTGCCCATTTTCAGGAAGGGTAAACTGAGGTGCTCAGAAGTCAAGCCTGAAAGTGACTTCCTGCTGTGTCTCTAGATATGCCCAGGGAGGAGGCCACCTGAGGCTCTGGTGCACCAAGGTCTGTGGGTTCTTTGAAATGCCGTTCTGCCCGCAGGGGTCCACTGACTGGCACAATGCAGTGTAGTTTCTAAGTCCCCTCCCAATGCAGCCAAACGTTTCTGTAGAGTCCCAGGTCCTCTGGAAAGCCCTGCCCTGGGAGCTGATGAAATCCCCTCTCAAGAGAGCCAGGATCACGCGGTTTCAATGCAAACCAGCTGGCCTCTGGGAGGGAATACCCGCGTGGGCACTTGTCCCTCCTGCGGAACAGGGGAACAGCCAAGCGACAAACCCATACTGCCTGCGACATACACAGACTGATTCTCACATCAGCAGGTCAGACTTAGGCCCCATTTAACCCCAGCACAACTAACTATTCTATTACCTCAACAAAACGGCCCTAGCATCAACCCTAACTACCCCCAAAGAGGAACCTGGGAAATTCTTCGGGAAGTCTCTGTGTATCTAGCCTTAACCTTTATGCTTCAAATCAGCCTATTTCTTCTGTTTTAGAGGCCAGAAACAATGCCTCTTTTCACTGCAGCCGGCTCGGCTTCTCTTCTGGGCTCTAAAATAGCTCGCATTTGTTTTCAGCAACTTTCCTTTCCAACTTTCTCAAACGCGGAAAGGCTTTTGATTCTCTTCGTCCTGTCCTTTCTTTCAACTAAAGCTCAGGAAAGGAGCGTCAGAGATCTCATCCAAGATTTTACAGCAAGTAGTCTCTAGCTCTGCCTCCCGCTACAGGGCAGAGACCCGCTTCGCACCTCCCTGCTGTGCACCTTTGAGTAAGCCGCGCCACCTCTCGGTGCCACAGTCGCCTCTTGTGTATTAAGAGGGGACTGACCCCATTTTGACAGCTCCTCCCGGTTCCTCCCACTATGTAGACAGCCCACCCAACTCTGCCCAACAAAATAAAGAGAGAGAGAGAGAGAAAAAAAAAAACAAACTTGCGTTAGGCATCCAGGGAAAGTGCGAGGCTCCCAGGCTGTCTGGCCGCAGAGTTGTTGCCTGGTGACCCAGTCTCACACAAATCTCAGAGCAGCAGCGCCCCACCTCCCTGGTCACCAAAGCAACAGGGCCACACCTCCTGCCCAAACACCGCCTGCAGCCCCGCCAAGGACCACCCCCGGTCCCCCGGGACCCCTGCCCGGTAGGCGAGGTGCCTGGGCTGGAGGACAGAAGCCCACGCCCCCACTATGCGGAGGTGGAGACTGAGGCCGAGGGGGAGGGACCAGGGCATCCTGCTGTCCCGCCGTCCCTGGGGTGCGGCTGAGTCTGTGATCTCACGCTCCGGACTCCCGGAGCTACGATCCGTCCCCTCGCGCGCGCGTGGAGCTCCCACGTGGAGATCCCAAGCTTCGCGGGCCCAGCAAGACACAGTCCTGCAGCGATGTCCGCTCCCGTCCCCATTCTCCCGAAGGGGAAACTGAGTCCCCGAAGGCCTAGCTCCTCCTCTCGCTCTCCCCTCTGGGTCTCACCTGCAGCTGCTACCGCGCGCCCTGGTTTCCTGGAATTGAGCGGCAGACAAAGGCCTCCAATCCGCGCGCGAGGCGGGGCGCGGCTGCTTTGCATAATGCCCGCAGCCCGCCCGAGACGGCAAGGGGCAGGCTCCGGGGGCGGAGCTTCTGCGAGATTCACCAATCGTAGAGAGGCCGGAGGCTTCGCCCCGCCCCCGACTTTGGCGGTCCGCAGAACAGATTCCCAGGATAAAAGGGCTGAAATCTCAGATCTGCTGCGCTGCATCTCCCTAAGTGAGCCTGCCCTGGGCGCAGAAGGGGAAACTGAGGCCTGGAGGGGACGATATCAGTGTGGGGTCTACAGGGACACTGTGAGGAAGGAGTCACCAAATTTGGGGACGGAGACCTGCCGCTTCATAATTGTAGTAATAAATTGTGCGCTCATTGTGTGGTGTTAGGTTCCCGTGAGGTAGATGGGGTTACTACCGGCCTTCTGGCCCTGAGACCAGAAAAATGGAGTTGGAAATGTAAGCCAGAGAGGGACGAAGTAGAAATAATGTCATCCCCCAAAGCCACCTCGAACAATGGCGTTGTGGAGTGTCAAACTGGTCTGGGCCCTGCTCCAGTTCTGTTTATTACTTGCCAATGCAGAATAGCAAAACTTCAGATTCAACACTGCCACTTCGGGGGTGCAGACAGACACATGGCTTCCACCCCACTGAGACATTAATCTAACAACAGCCATGCTGCCCCTATGTCTTAGCCAGATGTCTCTCCCTCTGCAGATGGCTGCTCCCCCATTGTCTTACTGCCAGACACTCTCCACACAGCCAACAGCAGCAACCACAGCACTGGCTGGCTTCAGTCACAAAAGGACTACTTGGGTGTCCTGGGAAGAAGCCTCCAAATTATATCAGCACTGTGATCTGCGTGAAAAGATGGCAAACAGCTCAGAGAGGTTAAGTGGCTTACCCAAAGCTATACAGCTGAGGAGCAAAAGAGGTAGCTTTTGAGGAAGTATTGACTCCCTATATCCCACTTCTTCACCTCACACCCCACTTTCTTCTATAGGCCACCTTGGAACTCCTTTGGTCGGGTCCATATTGCAAGAACCCAAAACTTTGCCTCTGCTAGGGTTCTTCATCAAGTTGTGGCAGGAAATGACGGGGTAGGAAAAGCCAGTGTGCATAGCATCATGGGAGTGAGCTATCCTGGTTAGTTTTCATTGCCAATTTGACACAACCTTGAGTCACCTAGGAAGAGGGAACCTTGCTTGAAGAATTGCCTCCATCAGATTGGCCTGTGGCCATGTCTGTATAAAAGTGTCTTGATTAACGATTGATGTGGGAGGACTAGCCCACTGTGGGCAGCACCGTCCCTCAGATGATGAGCCTGGTTCGTGAATCAGGATCCTGCCGGGGCTTCCCTTGATGGACTGTAACCTGTTAGACGAAATAAATCCTTTTTTCCACTAAGCTGTTTTTGGTAGTGGTGTTTATCACAGTGACCGAAATGCAAACTAAAACGTGAGCTACATCCCTGGAGCAGAGCAAAAGGAACAATTGAGACTTGGTGATGTGTGTCATCTGCCTGAACCGGTCAGGGTTCCCCAGCAGGGATGAACCCCTCTAAGACTCTCCAGTTATCCACTCATCTTTGACACCACAAGAAAAGGTGTCAGGGAACAGATACACATAGCTGAGGTGGACATCTGACTCCTCCACTCCCCACCATACTAAAACAATAGCATGGATGTCTGTCCTGGGGCTCAGGCTGCTGAGGGACTGAACTTGATCTTCTTAAGTTCACTGCCAAGGAACTTGAAGGTTTAAATTACACTGGAAACAGAGCCTGACTGCAGGCAGTAGAGAAAGACTAAAGCAGCAGGATTAAAAGTTCAAGACCAGCCTGGTCTACAAAGAGACTGTCTCAAAATAAAGTCTACAGAACTGGGGGTATAGCTCAACTGTAGTGTTGCCTTGCCCTGAGTTCAGTCTCCAGCCCTGCAAAAATGAGTGAATGCAATTCCCTTGAAATTTGGAATGTAAAAATCCATTAGGAATACATCATGGACCCCATCAACCAAGCTAGGCTCAGGAATTCTGGAAGCAACAGCACTAGGAACTCATTTTTTAGCAGGCCTGGGACTGTGAAGCTGTTCTCAAGGGGTTGGTCCAATAGGGAGCTGGTAAATTAGGACCAGGACAATAATGCATCTGCCCTTAAGGTCAAACAGCAGTCCAGTGACTAGCCTAGAATCTCCTAGCCAGGCACTTAACAGTCTGGAAGGTGTGCATTCAGAATAAACCACAAGGCCTTGGGCTGGAGGAGGTAGTGCATTCTTCTGTTACAGAATATAATGGGCATGGCTTCCCTGGGCCTGTGGCTGTCACCACATGGCTACTGAATTTATCACCACTCACTGTGCATTTCTGGGCTCCAGGTGTGGGGATTTGATCATGCTTGGGAGGGCTGTTACTAAATCTACCCTATACATCTTATA
Source organism: Cricetulus griseus (assembly GCF_003668045.3). NCBI lineage: Eukaryota > Metazoa > Chordata > Mammalia > Rodentia > Cricetidae > Cricetulus > Cricetulus griseus. The sequence continues at coordinate 82,479,600 of NC_048595.1, read as the reverse complement.
GGAGGAGAACTTGGGCACAAGTCACTAGCCACACTTCCTTGGGAATTAAACCGAATTCTGATGTCAGGAGCCCTGAGCCTGACAAGTCTCTCTGTAGTTGGCCAGGGGTTATTCCCTCATACAGATGACAGACTTACAGGGAAAGAAAGGAGCAGCCATGACCCTGAGAGTGTCTGAAGCCTTAAGTGGATTGGGTGGGTACCAGCTGCCTTGGGAGAACCATGCCATGGCTTTAGTTTCTGGTGGTCTGCCGGGGTTTGAAAGAAAAGGATGGCCACTGAGAACTAATTCTAAATCAGTGCTAGAAATTTAGAACCCAGGGCCTTGCAATACAAACGCTTTACCACTGAAATTCACTCCCAGCCCAAGAGCAGGATCTTGTACAAGACCATGGGACAGATGGCCCCTGCCTATCTCAGACAGAGCTCTGGATCTTCTGGCAATGGGCTTGCCATGTCTATTACACCAGACATAATGATAGGAGGAAATGGCTCTTGGGCTGGTCCTTTGGAAACAGACCAAGCCAAGTTTTGCCACCTTCCCTTGCTCTCCCCTGTGTCTGCTTCTAACCTACAATGCCCTTGGATGCTGGAGCCTTTGGCCCTGTCAGAAGGGAGGGCGGGAAGAGCCCAGAAGTCCACTACCTTAGCCGTTGGCCTTGTCCACATAGAGAGGCAGGTGTGTCCAGCTCTGGTCCTGAGTGGAAACAGTTCTCTAAACAGCTCTCTGTCTCTCTGCACCCCAGGATGCTGGGTGATAAGGCTGAAGGTACTCTCTAGGAAGTAGAAGGTACCCTCTGGGAAATATTCTGTACCATGGTCTTCCTCTCTTTGTCCTTCCTTAATGAGTCATTTGCCTATAAATCTGGGTTTCAGAGTTGGCTTCCTGGATTGTGCACAAGATGGCCTATCTGGCTTGTGTGTGTGTATGTACTCATGTATGTGCTAAAGTATGTTTGTGTGGGTGCAGATGTGTGCTTGTGCCCATGTGCATATTCTTATGTGGAAGCCAGACTTTATGTGCTATTCCTAACAGTCATTCCTGTTACGACAGTCTCTCACTGACCAGAGGCCTGCTTATGGGGCAAGTGTGGCTGATCAGTGGGCCCAAGGATCACCTTTTTTTTTTTTTGCCTCCCCAGTGTTTTGGATTAAAAATGCAATGTGTAAATGTAATGTGTCTGTCTTTTTATGTTGGTTCTGGGGATTGAACTCAGGTCTTCATGATTGTATGACAATTTCTTTACTGACAAAGCCATTTTCCCAACCCCAGGGTGTGTTTTTAAACATTCTGTCCATATTCTATCCAGGAGCATACCTGTGTGCCTTAATTTTAAAATGTTAACTTCACATTACTTAAGTGAATTTTACCCTTACAACTTCAGTAAACTCCTCCAATTGGCAGGTGATCCCCAAGCTGTCCGCGTTCCGCCCCCCCCCCCCATCTATTCCCAACTGAGCAGCTGGTGTTCAGGATTCAGTTGTTAGTATGTGACTCTCTGGGTGCCCCACCTGTCCACCCCCCTATCTCCCCTCAGTGAGCAATCTAAACCCCTGCCCACAGGCAAACAGCATAGCACACTGCCCCTTAACCTTGTTCAGATTTCTTTATTGAAAAATTAAAGTCATAAGCTCTGTATATAAATACACTGACATTGCTGGTCGCCTGCAAGGCCTCTGGGATAGGCTGGGGGAGCAAAGGGAATCTGGAGCCTGGGGTCCCCTGAAGTGCAGGAAGGGAAATAAATAAATAAATAAATACCATAGGGACACTGAGCTAGGAGGAAGGGGTGCAACTGGTGTGAACAGGCGTGCTGGCGGCTCATTTGTGGCACTGAAGGTCCCCCTGGCAGGAAGCAGTCTGTGAATTCTTCTGTGAGCTCATAGCCAAAGGCCTAGGCATCCGGGGGTGGCAGCACCCCCATCTGGCCCAGAGAAAGGTGCTCTGCCTTCCTTCCTTCCTTCCTTTTGCTAACACAGTTTTATTGATCTCCCACTGTGTTTCTGGCACACAGATTTTGACCTGACTTTCTGCTTGTCTTGTCTGGTTCTCTTTTTCTCCAATGTGGGCCAGGGGACCAGGCAGGATATATGTGTCAGGGTGGAATGGGGAAGTCTGCCTGTGACCCTGTCCTATAGTCCTGACTTTGGCCCCACCCCTAGAGCATCACGTTGAACTCAGTGACCAGAAAGTCAATGTAGTCTCTCTCCTTGGTCTTGAAGGCCTCCGCAATGATCCGGGCAGCCTCTCTGTGCTCCTTACCCCGAAGCGTCAGCCCATTCACTTCCAGAATCACGTGGCCCACCTTGAGCTGCCCACAGTTATGGGCAGAACCTCCTCGCTGCACAGGGAGACACAAGTAGGGGTCATGTGGGTACTTGGTTTTGACCACCCGCTAAGACCACCCACTAAGATAAGTGGCTATGCTGCCAATCTAAAGTCTACAGTCCTGGCAAAGTTGGGCTCTGCAGAGCAAGAGGAGGCAACTTTGCAAGTTCTGGGCCAGGATGGAGTGGAGGACATGTTCCAGCTAGCCTGCCCAGGCAGCCCAACACTTCAAGGAGCTTTCTGTTCAAGAGGGGTGCTGGGTCTGTCTTCAGGTTCTGTATTATCTCTTGGAGGCAAATTCTGAGGGTACTGAGAAAGCTCTTTAAGATGGGGAGACTTACATACCTGAATTGTGACAATCCTGGGCAGAGGCTGGCGTGTGTTGGCACCACCCTCAATGGCGATGCCCAGTGTGGCTGCACTTTTCCTCACACGGACTAGAGTGGACGTTGGCTCCAGGAGGCCAGGCTGCAGGTGGGAGAAAGGTGGTCTTGATCAGTGGAAGACAGTTGGAGCCTCAAATATGACATAGACTAAGCTAAGCATCTCGTGTCCATGGCTCTTTAATGATGCTCAAGGCCTGGGTGCCTGGGGTAGCAGAGACTTGAATCCCAGGCTTGACCTTAGAGACTACCTGAGCTACCATGCCACACATAGAACATCTGCCAGCCCTTGCCACTCAGGATCAGAGCAAAGAGGGGCTCCAGATTTCCAGCACAGTGACCCTTCTGGATCACTCCAGCAATGCCTCCTAAGAACCACATGCTAAGTGTCTCCTGATTACCAGGACCATCCATCCTCCAGAATCCTGTGTGCACTCTCCCACTCACAGGTTTATTGGCACCCTCTGTGGTCCTCTCCGTCCGGGGCAGCTCCTTGCCACTCTTGCTTTTAGTGGACGCTGTCTGTCTGCCTCGACCTGAGGTGCTGGCCTCTGTCTCTCCGGCATCCACACCACTGTCCTCACTTAGAGTCTGCCCACTGTCTGAGAGCTGAGAGAGTGTGGAGGCTGCTGGGGACAGACAAGGGAACAGAAGCAGTCATGGAGGACAACTTGGGGCAGGTGGTGGAGCTGGGGGCTGGATGGCAATGTAAACTCACCATGCGGAGATAAAGGAAAGGATGCAGGGATACCGGGGCTGGAAGGCAGGGAATGTTCCCTGCAACTTTCCCCATCTCCTCACCATCCTGACCTGCCAGCAGGGCCAGGCCTGATGGTCACTACATCCAGACTTCTGCCCAGACCCCCAACTACTGGCATAAATATTGAAAATAGAGGTTCGTGGGCCAGCCCAGCTTACAGAAGTGGGCTGTTGCTTTTGTTGTTTAAATTCACACAGTGTCATTTTTTAACGATGGATGTTTGAATTAGGATTTTTTTTTTAAAAAAAAAAGTTCATAGTTTCACAAGAAAAACACGGAAGGCCTGCCACCCTGTCCTGTACCCCACCCCTCATGTTCTCCCTGATACAAACTGAGTGGTGGGCACACATATACATATCCTATTCTCAGCCAGCAAAGCTGTTTCATTCTGTGTGTGGCCACTGGACCCTGACCTGGAGGTTCTTGCTGATATTGTGCACCGTGGATCCTGGTATGTTGGGTCTGAATGCCCCAGGGCTAGCTGTGCGCGCCTGGGTGAGTGATATAGCCTCTCAGTGCCCCCTGCCTTTGTTCTAACCCTGGAGATTGATGCCTACATCACAAAAGTGGAGGGCAGATTGCTCTCATAGCCTGGCTCTGTCGCTGCCTACTGTATTTCAGGCTTCACTTGGGAAATGGAGACTAACAGAATGCCGCCGCCGGCACAGGGCTGGTGGCAGGACTCCATGAGTTAAGTACAAGCAAGGTTTCTAGTCATTACTGGCTCCCACCATCCCCTGCCCAGTACATCTACAGAGGTATGATTTCTCTTCTCACACCTGCCAGTTGTTCCTCAGGGCAGGAACATAGTATTCAGCATCTGTGCTTGTGGCCTCAAGTCCCTGGACCCTGCCTGCCCTTTCCTAGGCTATCTAGTCGGGCAGCATATATCACTTCAGCCACAAGATGGCAGCAGATCCTAGCTAACTGCTGCACCATCAGGGCTTCTTCAACACCCTCATTGGGCATCCCTTAGAAAACAAGGGGCCCAGCCTGGCTCTGTGCTGCACTCTGACTTCTATACACAGTCTAGAGGCCCAGTGACTGGGACTGTCATACCGTGGAAACTAGCACCTTCTTTCAGCTAGACTGAGTGGTCGGGGCAACAGAGGCCAACCTTGCCCTGCCCTGCCCTGCAGCACAGTCTTCTACAGGAGGCTGTGAGATGGATGCAAAGTGCAAGGGCAGGAAACCCCTTACTTCACCCCCCACACAAACCCAATCAGTGACATGTCTGTGTCTACTCCATATTACCAGGGGAAGGGGCCACTCACTTAGAGTAGCTGTGCAGCAAATGACTGGTCAGTGGCAGAAGTGGGATTCAAACTCAAATCTTGGCTTCAGGCCATTTTCATGCTGACCTTAAGCCAGACCTCATGTAGGCTAGCAGACCCTTCTGCAGCACCTGGCCCTACGCGTCACAAAAGGAAAAGTGTCCCTGGGGACCAGAGACCCCTTCCTGTGTCACAGAGCTGGGCAGTCATACTCACTGCGTGTCTGGGGCAGAGCCCGAACTTCATTCACATCAGGCTCGCTATCCGGACGGTGTACCTCCACCAGGACAAAGTGCTGGTTTGCACCCACAGGGTCAGGGTGGTCAGAGGGTGATGGTGGTGGAAGGCAGGCCCCAGCCCCTGGGGTCTCTGCAGCAGGGCTCTTCAGGTGTGGTGGGGATTGGACCCGAGGGAAGGGGCCGATGGGGTTCTGGTTAACCAGGGCCAGGTGGGTGTCCAGCGGCTTCCGAGACCTGGGGTTGGCATGGGAGATGGAGGCGTAAATGGGAGAGGAGGGTGAATCCTGTGCTGAGGGGGGCCCTGGGGTGGGTGCAGTGCCCAGTGGTGGGCTTCGATTCCGTGGTGCTGAGAAGACAATGCCTGAGTGGGCAGCAGAAGACAGAGGTGCAGAGTCCTCCCTTCCTGACTTCCATGTCTGGCCAAGCCGATGGTCGTGATCTTGAACCAATGGTGGTGGGGGAGGAGGTGGCTTGATGCCAGACAGATCTTCTGAGGGAGATTTGACATCGTCCTGCCAAAAGACCCAACAGGAGTAGAAGTCAGAGCCCATGGTGGCCAGAGCGGGACAGCGTGCAGTGCTGGATCCAGCAAGGATTCTGTCCCTGTGCCTCCGCTCTTGGCCACACTCTGTTGAATAATGCATCGCTCAGTGGAAAACTGCTCCCTACATCTCGGCAGCTGAGGAGCGCCAGGATCTTGGCAGGTGTCTCTGGGGACCCACTGGTTCCTTTGGGAATTGAAGTTCTTGGCGTCAGCAGGGGCTCATCACGAGTGACAAGACTTAATTAGAGGAGGAGAAAGAGGATGATAACACAAAACACGAACTTCCATTGCAGGAATGATCTTGACAAGCAGAGGTGGGAGGAAGGGTGGAGGCACCTGGGGGCTGCAGGGCTGGGTAGCCACGGACAGGGCAAGGTGCCTCTCTGAGCACAGTGCACCCACCTACCAGCAGGTTAGCAGGGATGAGAGCAGCAGAGTGCACAGTGTGTTGACAAGGCACCTGAGATGCAGTGTGACTGGTGAGCAGGAGAAATGGCCCATGGCTACCAGTTCCCTTCCCTTAGGCCAGTGTCCACACTTGGAAAGTTCTGACAGCCATTTAGGCACTGTCTCAACGCTTTGATTAAATCACTTGACTTATTCTGGCCCCAGCTATGGATAAGATGCAACATTTTCATCTCCATGTTACAGACGGGAAAATACAGACACAGAGGGCTAAAATACCTGCCCAAGACCACACAGGCAACAATGAGGTGGGACTAGAACCAGGCAATGAGCTGAGTTGGTGGGCTCTTGGCAGAGACTGTCCTCCTACCTGCCCTGTGTCCTCTTTCTGTGGCTATCCCCAAGAAGAGCCCAGGAGTCCATGAGCAAAGCAGGGCGTGTAACAAAGGAAGTCTTACCACAGACACATCCGGGAGGGTGTTAACGCTGCCTTGGGTGGTCTCACCAGTTCCCTCCAGGTCTAATGTATTCTGGAAATGGACAAGAGACAAGCTGAGCAGGTTAAGAGCTGAGAGGAGAGCTCATCTGTTTCCAGGACACGGAATCTATGACCTTGTGATACCTTCAGTGGCTGAGGTTACCCTGGCAGACCCCACTCTGGATATTTACCTTATCCACTCAAAGCAATATAGTAACTTTATCTGTTAGTCACTTTGAAGTAAAATTTTCTTTATGATTATTTTTGAGACAAGATGCCAAGTTCATGCTGGCCTCCTTTTAAACTTGCTATGTAGCCGAGGATGACCTTGAATTGATTCTTTTATCCACCTCCCAAGTGATAGGATTATAGGCATGTGCCAGTACATTCAGTATATATGATGTCTTTCCAGACAACAACAAAAGCACTCTTATCAACTGATCTGCCATTAAGTCAGTTTTTCTTTGTGACTTCCTGATCATTTACAGACCTTCCTTGAACTACCTGGAGATGCTGGGGATGTCTTAGAATTGAGCCTTAAGTGTTATGCTCAACAGATTTAGCACTCCCACATCTAACGGCAGACAGGATGCCGGCTGGGAGAGGGGAACACAAATGCCAATATCGCTTCAACCCCCAAAGGGGTAACAGTGTATAAGTGGATGTCATATTACAAAATATCCATCTCTTCCTTCCTTCCTCCACAGTGTGTGTGCATGTGTGTGGGTGTGTCTGTAAGTGTAGTACGCATGTGAGCTGATGAGGAATCAGATTCCCTAGAGCTGGAGTTACAGGCAGTTGTAAGCCACCCAGTGTGGGTGCTGTGAACTCAACTTGGTTCAGCTGGAAGAATAGCAAGTGCTCTTATCCCCTGAGCCATGTTTCCAGAGCCTCACTCCTACCCCCAGCCCACACTCCCTTAAGTGACTTCATGATGCCGAAAGGCTTTCTCTGGACCAGAAAGATGAGCTCTTCTGAGCAGGGTTCTCTGGGGGTGGGGTGGCTCTGGGAGCCCATCATCTCATGCCTCCAGACTATCAATGAGACTGCACCCTGTATTCACCTGGCTAGATTAGGAGATGCCTAGGTAGCTGGTAGGGGACATTTTTGAAAGAAATCAGCCACAAGCATCATCCTTCCCGCTGTGCAGCCTTAGTACCTGCCACAGTCCCAGAGGAATATCACAGTGGAGGATGACTTCAAGGGATACCCTCTTCCTCCTGCCTCCTGGTCTACTTTTTCCTTTTGCAATGTTAGGGTTGAACACAGGTCCAGACCAGCACAGCCCAGAGCTGAGTCTCACCAAGCCCTTCGTCTGCCCTCCCACACCAGGACTGCTGCTTCTCGAGCTCCAGATAAAACAGCCAAACTGGGTCTCTAGCCTATAGACGGAAGTCCTGGAACTTCCTAGCCACCACAGTCTCCTGAGTGTTGGCCTCGTGAGTCTTCCTGTGTCTTAGAGTAATTCTGTAGGTTGCTTCCATGGACAACGCTGGCTGATGCAGGCACCTAGACCTGGCTCAAGTCTTTAGTGAACCGTCAATGCTGAATGAATAGTCCCAGCAGCAAGGGCTGGAGGTGAGGCATCATGCTGCCTGAATTTGTGTGTATGCTGTTGGGTGGGGGGATTTAGATCCCAGAGGGCATCCCTTAGCTATTAGCATATACTACATGGGGGAGCAGAGACCCAGGAAGGCTTCCTAGATGGGCCATAGATGGACACTGGGTTTGACTGTGAGCAGGGAGCCAGGTTTCAGATGCTGGAAATTGTGTGTGCATAAGCACGGAAGGCTGCTTGAGAATTTTCTGCCAGCTCTTGGGTCACACTTGGACTTGAGCCTGAGGGCAGTGGGTTGCCTCAGAGATGAGGTCAAGTTTGCTTTCCACGAAGATTCCATTTGTTCATGGCCCCTCCTGCCAAGTGTGAGTGCTGCGGGCAGTGTGGCTCGCTCTTCTCACTAGCCATTGTCTTAGTTGGGGTGTAGATAGTCCAGACCTGCTGGGTCCCAGGTCACCTCCGGCATGGGTTCTACCTGAGCAACCCATCCCTCCCCTTGTCCCATTTTCCTTTCTCTCTCATCACTGCTCACCACCCAGCAGCCAGACAGTCCTTGGAAAAGAAATCAAGTAATGTGCACCCCCAGTACAAGCAAGGCCCTGAGGCCTTAACAGCCCACTGGGAGAAATTCCAAGCCCTAAACTCACTGTTGGCTACATGACCTGGCCCTTTCTTGCTTCTTCTCCAGTACAATGGCATCACACCTGCCCCAGAGCCTTTGCACGTCCTGCCACCTGCACCATTCATGATTCACTTGCACCTTTCCTTTGGTTCTTGCTGCTTGAGGCCTCCCAGACCATCCCTGTCTCCATAGGCAACACAGACAGCATCCTCCATCTATCCTGACCTGGTCCACTTTTCCATACCCAGGTCACATGTGACTGTATTACCTCTTCTTCCTACTGGGTATAAACTAGGGCAAGACTTAGGCCACTATGCCTTTACTGTTCAGAACCATGGCAGCTGGGTCTACCAGGTAAATAAATGGATGAGTCTATATGATTGGATGGATTGCTTGCTTTAGCTACTGGGGGCTGAGAATGCTGGGAGTTGGGAGTGGGGTGCTGTGTTCTTTGTAGGGGCCAATAATGATGGCTGGAACAAGAGGGAGGCACAGTTGTTCACAGAAGGCCCTAAGGCAGAGATTCCTTTTTCAGATGCTTCACATATTCTGGGGTGACAGAGGACATGTGTTTGCAAAGGTCAGTAGTGAAGCCATAGATAGACAGGATGCTGGGTCCTCTTCGTAGGCTACCCCTGAGTTTTCTTGAGCTCACATCCAGCTCTGCCTCTTATGGCTGGGTGACAACAGGCAAGTCATAAGCCTCTCTGTGCCATACTGTAAAAGGGGAAGCCGGCCATGTCATGCAGCTGATCCATTAGTCCTAGATGGCTCTTCCCACAGGGCCTGGCGCTGTACCTTGGAAGGTTTTCTCACAGAAATCCAGGAAGCCTTGAAAACTGCCCCCACAGAGAAGGGACCCTGAGAAGGAAAGGTCATGGAGCTTCCCCATAATCCCTTGCCTATTTCCATTAGCATAGTGTTCCCTGGAAATACCCTGGTAGATGGGCATCAGAGACCCCCTCCTCTGAGCTGAGGTGAGTGGCAAGGCCAGTTGAGCATGCAGACTTTTCCTTGAATTCCTTAGCCAAGCTCTGACCTCAGTAGGAAATTCAGAATTCAGAAAATCCATGGTGTGTATTCCAAGAACAAAAGAAGCCTCTGCCATAGGTACACATGGCCAGTGTCACCTGTTGCAGGGGATGCTGGGGGAGTAGGGTGAGGTTCAGGTGACTGTGATTGGACAAACCTGCCCTGTTCTGGGACACTGGGAACCTGGGGCATCATTCAGCAAACACTGACCATGATTTAGGAGGAGAGGTGGGAAGGTCTTGAGGGTCATGAAAGGCCAGGTGAGAATTAGGCACCTAGCTCTTATCCTTACCTTACTGTAAGCACGTTCCTGTAGCCCTGAGGCAGGTACCATGGCTCTCCTCCATCATCTGTCATTTTATATCTAGAGGGATGCCACAGGACCAAGGATACACAGCCATGGCTGATTTTATGTCAATGTGACACAGGCTAGAGTCATCTCAGAGAAGGGAACCTCAATTGAGAAAATGCCTCCATAAAATTGGGCTGTAGGCAAGCCTGTAGGGCATTTTCTTAATTAGTGATTGATGGAGGAGGGCCCAACCCATTGTAGGTGGTGTTTTCCCTAGGCTGGTGGTCCTGGGTTCCATAAGAAAGCAGGTTTAGCAGGCCAGTAAGCAGCTCTCCTCCATAGCCTCTGCATCAGCTTCGGCATCTAGGTTCTCACCCTGTTTGAGTTCCTGTCCTGACTTCTTTCATTGACTGACTATGGCTGTGGAAGCATAAGGCAAACAAACCCTTTCCTTCCCAACTTCCTTTTGGTCATGGTGTTTCATCATAGCAATAGTAACCCTCACTAGGACAGCCGTTCTATAGTAACTTGGGCAGCTAAGCCAGGCCTGCATCTTACCACCCTAGAATTGGACAGAGCCCCGGTGCTTCAGGTGGGAAAGAACAAAAGTGGAGCACACAGCAGGCAGTGTGCTCCATCTGCCAGACCCAGACACTGTGGAGCCCCAAGTCCCCAAGCCATGTTCCTTGTATATCTGAAATAGCTGCAGCAAGCCCAGCCAAAGACTAGGGCAGTGCCATCAGAACTCCAAGAGCAGATTTTGAGGTCTGAGGCCACAGTGCATGCCTGCATGTCCTGGATATTGTATCCCAATCCCAGCTGCCTGCTGCTTTCCCCAAGCCCCAAGGGCTGACACATGATAATCCCTTTCTGTCCCACAGTCTAGTCTGAGCCTCAGAGAGTGTCCAAAGTCACCCATCAGGGTGCAGTGCTTCCCACTCAAGCCTAGAGGCCTTTAAATCTCTATCCTACTGTCCCCTTCTCCATCCTCCTCATGGCTATGGGGTTGCAGAACAGTCGCTCCCTTATATTTGAGTTGGTACAACAGGGGTCCAGACTCACATACATCTGGCTTGGAGCAATGGAGGAAGGAAAGAGGAAAAGTGAAATGAATGGCCAGGAGTCATGCTTGGGCTGATTTCCTCCCAGGTATTGAGGACAGGCAATGCCTGCTTTGGATATCATCAGAGCCCAGTCCTCAGAGCCACCTCAGCAAAATAATGCCGCTTCCCCACACCCTGCCACCCTCCCCAAGCCACCCCAGTTTCTGCATCCTGCTCCTTGCTTACATAAAGGTGCTATTTTCAGCTCTTTGTTCTCCCAGCCTTGTTACTCCAGTGTCAGGGCACTCCCTACCCTTCCCCCATCACAAAAGGCATTTCCCATTTCCCATTCTGTATATGGAAAAACAGAGGCACTGAATTACAAAAGCTTCCAAAAGGCCACTAGTGTGTGTGTGTGTGTGTGTGTGTGTGTGTGTGTGTGTGTGTGTGTGTGTGTGTGTGCACCCATAGCATTAGATTTCTGCATAACCAAAGGAGAAAAGGGAGGGGACCTTACAGGGAAAAGTATGAATAAGGGGGAAGGTAGAAAGAAGTTCCAAAGAAAAAAACAGGGTTGGGGAAGGCCAGACAGTTCAGCAATGGGAAAACCAGAGGCACACAGAGAAAAGCAGGGTGGCAGCATGACCAGAGCTAGTTCAAAAAGCTCTTGACACCCCAAGAAAAGTGGAGGATGGTGATATGACTTGGGGAGGCAGAAGTTCTGGCATGGCTTGAGACAGTGATTCCTTCAATCAAATTTGGGAACTGGGGTTGATTGTGGCTATCTGTGGAAACAGTCCTCATTCCATCACCCCCAGATCATGAGAGCAGAGAGCTCTCTGGGAAGGAAGGGCACATTCACCTCTTAGGGCAGGGCATGGTGGTAGAGAGTCATATTACAACCCAGCAGAGATGCTGCTGGCCAGACCATGCTTCCTTCAGCTGAGCTGACACCTGTCCCTGAGTCTCCCTCCCTTGTTCTGGGGAAAGGATGACACACCATGGAAAGGAAGCATGATCCACAAACGTCAGGTCAGGAGGAGCCCTTAGGACAAATGTTGAAGGGGAATCAGGGCTCTAGAGAGGGTCAGAGAGCCTGGCTTAGAGCCTCCTTCCATCAGGAGCAAAGGCAGCCACTATCACCAGGGATCTTTCCTGTCACTCAGATGTCAACAGCACCTCTGAGTACCCATGCTGTCCTCAAACTACAGTAGTTCCATCCGAGTTCCTTCCCCTTACCAGCAAAAAGCAAGCAGCACCATCGCATTGTGCTCCCATTGTTTTGAGAGCTGCACATCATCACACAATTGGATGCTTTGCCATCCTCTGTTCTAAACTCCTAAACAGTTAATGCTGCTCTTCTGAGAAAGGAGGCAGGGCTCCATCAGCCTCCAAAGGGACCCAGGGCTCAGGCAGTGAAGAACTCTACAAGCTAGCACACTGCCCGGCTTCTCCATTTGTCAGCTAGAAGGCACCTTCTTGGGACAGCAGAGCTCAGCTATATTGAGAGAGAAGCTGAGCTCATGGATGTGGCTACATTTGATGAAAACAGCTCCCAGCACCCCAAGTCCTCACATGGGGAGGCAGGTGTTCTGTAAATGCTTCGGTGTGACAGATGCTCCCGAGAAGGAGGGAACCATTCAGACGGGTTGAGGGAACGAAAGCCCCTGGAGTGCCTCTGGGGACGGGATGGTTTTGAGACTGCTAGGATGAAGTGATATTCTTTTCAGTGGAGGGACATACCCTGGGATTATGGTGGGGTGGGCAGCTTCCTGGCATGGGGCACTGTCAATTGTGAGTGTGAATATGAAATGTCTCCCACAGCCTCATGAGGACTTGGTGGCCAGCTGATGAGCTTTGGGAAGATGATGGGATCCTGAGGGCTGTGAGCTAATCAGTGGATTTATTCCTTGATGTATTCACATATAATTGGGACATGATGAAAGAGGAAGTAGGGCCTAGTTGGGGGATGTTATGTCACTGGGAGTCTGTCTTATCCTAGCTTCTTCCTGTACCTCCTTCTCTGCTTCCTGCCCCCTCCTCCAACATGTGAACAGCTTCCCCTTTACATGTTCTGGCCACTATGAGGCTCTGCGCACAGGCACGGGCCTGAACAAAGATGGGCTGAACCCTCTAGAATCATGAGGCAAAATAAGTCGCCTCCTCCTAAGTTATGCCAGATAATTTGTCACAGCACAAAAGATCAAGCTAACTTGGCATGGGATGTCAGCTCACCAGGGACCTACACAGTGCTCACCACTTCCCTGGCCCTCTGCACCCCCAACATTGCTCTTCATGTGTCCCTCAGCTTAAGCCAAAGCTTCTAAACTGTCTTGCCTCATTTAGTGCCTGAGTGGTTCCAAACTCCAGATCTTAGTTTGACCATTTCTTTGTGATGTCCTCGTCATCAGGCCTGGATCTATCTTCTCCTATTCCCCCCAGGCATTGAATTAGTAGATTGTTGGCATAAGGCACTACAGAGGGAACTCAGGGCCTGGCTCATGCTCGCAATACCTAGCTACAATCTCACTCCTTATATAGGTCCCTTTATCAAAATCTTCTTCCACTGGGCTTGTGAGCTCTAGGTGGGCAGGGTGGATGGTAGGAAGGGCTTAACTCAATAAACATTGCATTGCAGGGGCAGACTGGACAAATGAGTGAATAAATAAAGGGCTTCCTCCTGAACAGAGGAGCCTTTAGATCCAACAGATGAGTCCCGAGTCAAAGGAGGGAGCAGACCCTGTGCTTCCTTGTCCCATCTCCGAATGACAAGCAGATGTCACTCAATCCAGAGTGGCTTGAATATCCCTCCTTCAGCATTCCCCAAAGAGGAGGAAGGCTCAGGCCATAGTGGGAGCTGATGTAGCAATGCTGGAAGCTTCTCTTGCCTCCCTGTGGTAAGGAAGAGGACAGTGTGACCTCAAGGTGGGTATCCCAACATCCTTGGAAGCCACAGGGCCCCACTCCAGACATAGGGGAGGTGTTTGAATCCAGGGAGAAAAATCTGGGGTGGTATGAGTGAACAACAGCAGCCTTGACTTCTAATCTTTTTCTGTCCAACCCTTAGAGTAGTAACACGGTCAGCTTACACGCTCCCTGCACATGTCCACCCAGTTTCCCTGGACAAACCAAAGATACCAGGTATTTACAATCCAACACACAGATGTGGAAACAGGAGCAGAAAGCTTATGCTACCGGCTCAAGACGACCCACCGTGATTCTGGAGAGCCAAGCCCAGTTGGCAGGATTCACAGCCTGGGCCCTGCTCACACTAAGATGTACAAATGCTAGCAGGCATCTGATTTCATGCCCACTCTGCAGGCCAGCAATATGTACTGTTTAGAGGCTGGGAAAAAAGCTCCAGGTCGAGTGGTACACAAACTGAAAGAGGATGTCATTTGTCTATGGGTGGGGTGAGGTAGGGGATTTCCTTGATTGATGGCTTCTGCTCTGAGCAGATGTTGCCACACAATGGACCATGTGTAACCTGGGATCGATCACTCTACCATGTGACCCAGGGAATCTAGGTTCAGTGGAAAATGAACCCATCTGGGATGCCTGGGCCTCTAGGTCACCAGCAGCCAGGCACCAGGACAAGGTGCATTCCCCTGAGACAGAGAGGCAAATGTTGGAAGACAATCCTGTGGGTGGCTGAAGGTGCCACCTCCTGGGCTTCTGTTGGTAGGATGCAGTCCCTGCCTGTCCCCAACTACTCTCCCTGCTACTGGGGACTTGAGCTCATTCAGAAGCCAGAACAAGACTGGTGTTTCTGAGGTTGTAGGTACGTTCGAGTTCTGTAGGAAAGGGAAGGAATGGGTTTGGCTGTCTTCTACCGATGCACAGGCTGTTTGTTACTCTGCATCACTGCAGTGGAAGCTGCAGTCCAGTCCCCAGTGCCTGGTTGCAGGTAAATGTCTCTTCCACATCTTTCTCTGTCTGCTATAGCTCTTGTTCAGATGCAGAGTTTGGGGCACACTGTCACCATCCCTGGACATGTCCTCCTGAATACTTTTTAGCCCCTGTGGTGGTCTGAATGAAGATGGTCCCCATGGACTCATAGGGAGTGGCACTATTAGAAGGTGTGGCCTTGTTGGAGGAAGTATATCATGGGGGGGGCAAAATAGAGGGGGAGGATTTTGAGGTTTCAGATGCTTAAGCCGGGCCCAGTGCCATCTCTTTTCCTGCTGCCTGCTGATCCTGATGTAGAACTCTCAGTTACCTCTCCAGGACCAGCCATGTCAGCCTGCTGCATGCTACCATGCTTCCCACCATGATGACAATGGACTAGGCCTCTGAACTGTAAGCCATCCCCAGTGAAATGTTTTCCTTCATAAGCGTTGCAGTGGTTATGGGGTCTCTTCACAGTAATAAAACCCTAAGCCAGCATCTCTCAACAGAAAGTATGTTTGGAATCTGAGGAGCCGTGGAGGACTGCCTTGGTCTTAGAGATGAGGAGACTAAAGCAAGAGTGGGAAGGAGCTTCCCCAAAGGCACATGGAACTGGGGGGACAAAATGGTGCTAGAATAACCTCAAAGAGATGTTTTCAGGTGGGGAGGTATCCCTTCTCCCTCACCCCAGGTGGCCTGCATGTGCAGGGTCTGAGGCTGCTATGTTCAGGAAGAGTGGGCAACCGCTCAGTCCGTCACTGTGTCTCTTAGCAACGGACTGCACCATCTCCGCAGAGTCCTTGCTATTTCCTAGGAATGTGTCTGTGTGTCCCTTGTTGATTCTCAATTATCAGAGATTAGGGTAATCCTAGCCAAACTATATCCTCCCAGGTCAGAGGCATCATCTTGTTCACAGTCAGTCTTTGGCACGTGGCCTGCCCTTTGCTGTACTCACCCTGCTCGGCCTCCACTTGCCTCCTAGGCAGTTTGTGGATGTGGGAGGCATGTTCCAACCCCAGGGCCTTTGCATATGCTGTTCCTGCTGTGAACTCCCCCATCATGCCCAGATGTGGGTGTGACTCTGTCTCTCACCTGCTTCCAGCATTCCTCAAGTGTGTCTTGCCAATTTTCCCTGGCTCTAGGGGCCCCCGCCCTCTTTTACTATTTTCTTTAGCTCTTATCTCTTAATGTGCCACTCACTCAGTGTGCCCTCCGTCATTCCTGCTGGCCTCTGAATTCTAGCTAAAGAGAGTGTCTCTATTATGTTCTGCTGTACTGTAGTCCCTGGGATGCACACAGCACATGGCATGCACCCCATAAAGATTAACAGAAAGGAGGAGGAGGCAGGGAAAAAACAGACAGGCTGCCTGCAAGGTGATGCCCAGCAAACAACTTTCAGAAGAACCAGGGTCAGAGGACGGAGTTCACAACACCACACAGAGGCAAGCAGGCCAGGGACCCGGTCCAGCAAGCTGTGTGACCTGGGGTAAGCTGCTCCCCCTCTCTGAGCTTCTCTGTAACAGGAGGGCCACATGTTTGAGAAATGTTGGGGCCAGGGCTTAGAAAACACCCCACAAGTGTCCACACTGTTATTAACAGTATTAATAGGAAATACAATTTACACTGGCTGAGTTGTGTGCTAAACTCCATGGACATCGCAGTGACCCAAGATACAGTCACTTTCCTCAACCACTGGTGATCATGTAGGGGTAACTGATCACACCTCTCTTGTTCACAAAAGTACAGTGAGGCAAGAGCTGAAAGTCACTCCCTCAAGGGGGTCAGGGAGGCTTCCTGTAAGATCTGCCATCCCAGCTATGGGGACAGGTCCCAGGGAACAGGAAGGAAAACCCTGTGGACAGGCAGAGGCCATGACATACAAAGGCTGGCCACGTTCTCCACCACATAGCACAGAATGTTCACCCTCCTTTAACAGATCCTAAAATTAAACTCAGAGAGACAGAACTACTTCTTGAGGTCACACAGCAAGTGAAGGGCTAAGCTAGGATTCGAATAGACATCTCAGGATTTTCATAGAGGTCATTCTTCAGAGCCCGAGGCCACGTGAGGTGGTGACCAGAAGACAGACTGAGAGCAAGAATACCGGGTCCCCCCCCCCAGATGAGACAAATGCAGAGGTCAGGGGTGGCAGGAAGGGCTTGGCCCCCACCTCTGTCCTGCCTAAGGGACTCCCAGCCCCCCACCTCTGCAGAAGGACGGTACCTCCATCAGGTCTATAAGCCACAGCAGCCGCTCCTAGGGAGGGTAGATGGGCAAAAGGCAAAAAGAAAAATATATGGAATGAATGTCAGGGGATCAAGAGGCTTCAGCATAGTCACCCCCAACACACACACACACACACACACACACACACACACACACACACACACACACACACACCCTCAGACAAAGCTGGAAGGCCCTGCTGCTCTGGGGAGCTAACCCTATCCTTCTCAGGGGTCTCCAGCATTTCCAGTCACAGATGGGAAAAGCAGGCTGGAAGGGAGCAGTTTGTCCCAGGTCACACCTGCTGAGGACAGGCAGTGATTCAGAGGGAATCTGCCTGGAGAATTTGATCCAGCAGGCTAGGCCCTCAGAGACCAGCTGTATACCTAGAAAGCAGCTTCAAATGGTGCCTGAGAGTCCCTGGCAAAGGGAGGGGCAGCAGTTCTCAGCCCAGTGTCTTCCAAAGCCTTTGGGTACATCAGGCCCAGTGAGCACATCTCTAAGGGGGTTGCCCAAGCAGGAAGGGCAGCAGGAAAAGGCAAAGCGTCATTTGCCCGAGTGAGCAATGTGGCCACATTCCACATTCCAGTACCCAAGATGGTTTTCTTTTTCTGTTCTCCTTACAAGTTGGGGACTTAGCATAACAATTCCCCAACAAGAGAGGAAACTGAGGCATAGAGAGGTAAGGGGACTTCCCTACCTGCAAGCCTCTCTTAGCTCCACTCCAGGAGCTCTCCTCTCTGCCTGAAGTGTGTATGTTCTGTTCTGACATTCCTGGGCACCCTGATTGGTCACGGATTCTGAGTGGTCCCCATTTTAGGAACTATGCAAAGGGACTTTGGGGTAGTCTCCATCTGCTCCGAAGCTGCTTGTGCACAGCCACTCTTGATGTGCGATCTGCTGTCCCAGGGTGTGCCATGCACATTGAGGCCTTGCTGGTGCTGTTCTCAGCTAACCAGAGGAAAGACTTCTCAGGGATGGGAAGGTCATTGCTACTCTCTACAGAGCTCTACTCAGGCACAATGGCCTCTTGGCTCCTCTTGTCCTGTAGCCAGCTGTGTTCTCAGGAACTGAGGTTACTGTAACCAGAGCTAGCAGGATCTTACACAACTGATGCATGGGGAAACTGAGGCACAAGGACACTAGAACTTAAACCCAGATTTCCTGCCTCCTAGACCAGAAGACACTCTCACTAGGGCACTCTGGTCCTGACTATCCAAGAGCTGCATTCGGCTTGTATGTAATCCCCTGGGTTTTAGAGCTGTGCTTAGTGGCTCTTGGAGCTCCACGTGGACATCTTAAGGCCAAGGTCAAAAGAATCAGACTCAGTGAAAAGTAGAGTGCAGACCAGGGCCCAAAGCCTGAAACGACCTCATTGTGAGGTGCTTCAAGCCTGTGGTTGGAGCAAACTTAGCAGCATGGGTGCAGGGCCTCAGTCTTGCCCAAATGACCTGTCCTTCTGGAGACTTGAAAAACAGTTGCTGGCATATCCATAGCCCTGGAGGGCAGGCATGGCAGTCTCTGGGGTCACCTCAGGAAAAGACAAGGACCCTTGAAGATGAAAGAGATGGAGCTCCAGACTCCAGAGCTCCAGTTTTAAAGAAAAGCCATGTGAAGAGTCAAAATCTGTAGGAGTGAAGGCTGTTCTCTGTGGGGGTCACCAGAGAGCCACTAGGTAGCTCATCCCTCCTTAAGGCCAGCCTGCCACTGAACTTACTGAGTTCTGGCTTCAGAGTCACCATTATGTCAATCCCGTCTCAAAGATGACAATACCAGCTCTGGGCCTCCAGCCCACCCACCTGACTCTCCCCCCATAGGATACCTGGCTGTCCCCTAAGATAAGAAACAAGGCATTTTCAACAAGATGATGGGACAGATTTAGTAGACTTCCTAGGGGAGGCCTTACCCAATCTTAGGTGAGCAGATGGGAGGTGGTGGGCAATGGGGGGAGCAGGAGGAGAGGAGGGAGGAGGAACTGGATTGGAATGTAAAAAAAAAGTAAATGAAAAAAAGAAAAAAGCAACAAGGCATTTGTTGTTCGGTGTGGTAGTACAGTCTACTCTCAGCATTCAGGAGGCAGAGTAGATCTCTGCAAGTTTGAGGCCAGCCTAGTTACATAGCAAGTTCCAGGCTAGCCAGGGCTGTATATGTTTCAAAACAAAAGAAAAAAACAAAATAGACTAAACAAAAACAAACAAACAAAAACCCAAAGCAAACAAAACCCAAGGCATTTGCCCTTGAGAATCCTGGGAGTAGAATCACATTACAGGATCATTTAGGTGTTGTACTAGGAGCTGCTGAGTTGGCAGGAAAACCAAGCCAGGCTTGGGGCTCCACACACAACAGGTGGCCTATTGTAAAACCCAGAACCATAGCCCAAACCACCATGATCACTACTGTGTCAATCCTGACCTGAGCACCATGCCTTCCCCATTTGATCTTCCTGTGAACTGCACATAAATAGCTTTTGATTTGTCTAGTTATTCTTTAAATTTTTATCATATTTTTACCGTGTGTGTGTGTGTGTGTGTGTGTGTGTGTGTGTGTGTGTGTGTGTGTGTGTGTTGTGCACAGGAGTCTTCAGAGGTCAAAACAGGGCATCAGGTGGTGTACATGTGGGAATCAGAGGACAACCTGCAGGAGTTAGCACTCTCTTTTCCACCATATGAGTCCAAGGGACTCAATTGGTTTGGTAGCAAGCACCTTTACACTCCAATGCATCTTATTGGCCCCTAAGTGTCCCTTAAAAAAACCTTTTCCTTAGGATCCCCAGACTGAGAACCCCAGAAAGCATATCTTTCTTTCCCCTGTCCCCATGTCCAGCACACACTAGGTATCCCTCAATAGCCAGGCTCTTATACAGACGAGGAACCGAGGCTGGGTGAGGGAAGGTTAACATCTTAACTGCACCCCTGACCTTCTCACCAGGGATAGGGCAGGGGCAGCTCACCCTGGCTGAGCTGACAGTTGTGGAGGTGCCATGGCTGCCTGTGGATGAGCCCGTGTCACTGTAGGATACCATGGAGTAGGTGTCTCCAGCACCAGGACCTGGGGGCTGCCGCGCCTTCATGGACTCTATCTCCCGCCTCAGCACCAGGTGGTCAAAGCGTTCCAGGTCTTGGGGAGAGATGGTGCTCCTCACCTCAGACAGAAGAGAGAACTGCAGGGGAGGGTAGGACAAAGAGGATGCTCAGACACTCTGTGGAAAACTCCACCAGCAGGTGAGACTGGTACCTTTATTCTCAAGTGAGCTGGTTGCATGCAAGCCTGCTTTCCCCTCCTTAGCCTTCTGTGGCTCTCCAGTGTTCTCAGGGGAGCATCCAAATATCTTTACTCAAACAGCAGGCCTAGTATTGCCTGACTCCTCCTTCTCTGTCACTCTTCCTTCTCAGCACACACAGGTAACAAAGTCCCAGAACACTACCATATTCATGCCACAAAGTGTTTGGCCATCCTTTCTATCCAGAATGCCCTCTCAATCCTGTTTGCCTGCAAACAGTATTTCCTCTTGCCTGCCTGAATTTACATCCTCCCACCAGATGTAGTTACTTCTTCCTTTCAGCAGTTTCTGACCCACAGACTTCCACCTAAGCAGGCTTCTCAAACTAGTTAGGCCCTCTCCATCACCCTGGACCCTGTTTGTTAGGAATATTCTGTGATAATGGTCACTGAACTCTGTCCCTGTCCCCATAAGTCTGAGTTTTAAGGATGAGGCTGCCTCGGTCCCCTGTGTCTACCCAGGGTTCAGTTGAGCTGTGAGGTCTTTGTTGACATGGCAGGGGCAGAAGGCACAGGTCACCTTGGCGTGTGTATTGAGCAATTCAAACAGTGCCATGACCAGGGCCTCCACAGAGATGGCACCACCACGGTACTGGTCCAGGTAGTACATCATGGTGGCACGCTCCTGCTCCGTCAGCAGGTGCCGGGCTTGGTCATCCAGAAGTGCACGTGTCTGATTCCCCAGGCTGCTCAGGGTCACCTGGGAGCCAGCTGGGCCTTTGTAAAATCCTGGCTGAAAGACAGAAGGACAGGGAAGTCTAGGCTGCTTGGGAGCCAGAGGACCTGGGAGAGCCAGCAGCAACACTACAGTGGGACGCTGTGGCTTCTGACGTTGTTTGATGATCTAACTCCACATACATAGGAACTCTCCACTCAGCCCTGGGGTGATGGCACTGTGTGGTCATCTCTGGCCACAAAGCATTCATGGGGGCACTTTCATATTTAGCTCTTGTGTTTCCTTGTGTCTATCCATTCACACTATAGATGCTCTGGGCTTTGCTGTGGTGATAAGAGTCCCTGCATTTCTAAACTATAATTCAGATCTATATCCCCAACTCATTCCAAATTACACCAACATCACTGACCAGTTGATACCACACAGTCTCTCCTCAGGTTCCCTGGCCCACACTGTCACCCTGCTAAGAGTGTCTAAAATGATCTTGGAAACACATACTTCTTGTGGTGGCCTCTGCTGACACAATGCTCACTGCCCCCACCTTGTTCCATGGCCCCAAAGCCTGTGAGCACAAGTTAGCCTGCCTGTAACTCTGTTCCTAACCCCCCACTCACTCTCTTCTTCTAGTCTCCCACTAATGCATACCTAGTCTGCCCCAGGGCCCTGGATCATGCTCTAGCCTTAATGGTTCAGCTCTGCCTTCTCCCTTTGCTCAGTGTCATCTAGATTTAGTGACTCATTTCTTACTCTTTCCCAATGCACTTTGCCTTGATGGTTCCCAGAGTGTTTTCTCATTAGATATTTGTTTGAATGCTTGCACTGGCTTTATTTGTGAGTCTTCCACTGGCTGTGACCGTCCCCCCCCCATTCCCAACCCCAAGGGCAGGGACCCCGTGATTTCTGTTTACTGCCCTTATCTCTAAAGAACACAGTGGCTGGAAGCCAGCACACATCAGGACAGCTGGGCAGCCTGTCTGAAGCTCCCTACAGTGTGTAAGCCCCTGTGCATACTCTGCCTTGAACTGAGGGGAGAGGAAGAAGACACTGACGATGTCCCGCAGATGAAGAGATGTACCTTGTTTGTCCCTTCTTCTGTGAGGTCCCCTGGAAACCTATGGAGAGAAACAAGCCCTTTCAGCACATATTAGCACATGGAATGGGGTACAGAGGGAGAAGGCAGAGCTGGAGCCGGAAAGCCAGGCTTTGTATCTGGCATGGTGGCACATGCCTATGATCTTAGCACATGGGAAGATCTGAAGATGAAGACTAGCCTGAGCTACAGAGCAAACTCCAAGCCAGTCTAGGGTATGTGACCCTATCTCAAAAACATTCTTCCCATCCCAAAACAGAGTGAAAGTGTGAGAAAACACACACTCATGCATCATGGCCACTGCTTAGGAGCTGTTGAAGGACAGGTAACCCCTGAGAGCTATAGGTGGCTTTTAGCCTTCAGCATTGCCCCATCATATAAGGTAGCCTCCCGAGTGCTTTCTGCCCTGATGGGACCCAGAGTTCTCTGGTTGACATGGGAACAAGGGGCAGTTGGGAATCACAGGTGTGCGAGCATGAAAGGACTCTGGCAGGTGATCCAGATTATCCACTCACCCCCTGGGACGGTGGAGAAACAGGACTGGAAGCCCCTAGGGGCAACGTGCAGGGACACCTCAGCTCTAGCTCATATGTTTTATGAGAAAATGTAGGCTTATGCTGCAAGAGTTTAAATTTTAAGAAATAACCAGAAATCCAGTTTTTAAACAGGAAATCTGATTTTAAAAATATGTTGGAAATTATTATTTTTCTTTTAAAGACATGTAACACTATGCAGGAGAAAGGAAGTGAATAAGGGAGAAAGATAAGACACTGTTGGGGGTGTCTGACTAGGAGTCACCAGCCACCAGGTGGAGATGTCTGTTGGGGACCATAGGTGACAGGTGTTACATTGCTAGCAGACATACAGCCAACCAGCCACTATGCCTGGTTTTTGGCTTCTGAGACTTTCATTCCAAGCACCTCCTGGTGTCCTCTCTGGCAGTATGGGATGACAGAGCCTGCACTGAGTTGCAACACTAGGCACCCAGAGATAATTAAGTGATTTGCCTGATGGCAGAGACTAGGGGCTCTAAATCCTGTATTTTAGCTTTCCCTGGGGACACTGAGGCTAGGACAGGAAAGGAAAGAGCCCATGCTCATGCCCATGAGTGGAATGGATCTCGGGGTGGGGACACCGGGCTGAGTTGTGTCATGTGGCAGAAGATGAGAGGAACATTGATTCTCAGAAGTCACCCAAGGGTCCCTGAACCCTGTGCCTGAGGCCAGACCCTGCTGAGCTGGAGGCGTTTTCCCCAATCCGGGAACTGGCAATCCACTTCGTCTGGTCCACGGTGGTACGAGCGTGGGGCAGCCTTCCAACGTCCTTCACTGTCAGGATGAGGTGCCGGGATGACTTGAGCAGCTTCACCGCCTCGTCATGCAAGATGCTGAGAAAGCTCCGCCCATTCACCTCCAGAATCTGGTCCCCAACCTGCCAAGACCCAACACCATCACATGGGCTGCCCTCGTCCCAGCTTTCCTCTCCCCAGACTGAAATGAGGTCATTGGGGTTTAGAGAGGCTATATGGATGCTTGAGGGTCGCGTAAGAAGGAAATGACAATTTTTTCCCAATGTCAGTCCTGAGCCTTGCTCCTGTCACTAGAAAGGAAACTTCCTATCTAGTGACAGCTCTGAGGGTAAGCCAACTATGACTTCCCCAAAGTCCCCCATCAGAAGCAAGCCAGCTCAGAGACAAGAGTCACATGAACTCACTGGGGGATGAGGTGAGGGGAGTGAAGGCAGACACCTGCTGTTTCCATATCTGATTCTATACTGTTGAGATTTCTTATCTAGCGCATGTTATTTTTTTAAAGATTTACGTATATAAATGAATGCACTGCATGCATGTGTGCCTGGTGCCTACAGAGGCCAGAAGAGAGGTTGGAATCCTCTAGAACTGGAGTTGCAGGTGGTTGTGAGCCAACACATGAGAGCTGGGAACTGAACCTGGGTTGTGGGCAAGAGCAACAAGTCCTCTTCATCATCGAGCCACCTCTCTGTCCCCAGTTCACATTCTTTTGTCACTTTAGAATGTCAGCACCACTTTAATTTATTAAAGGAAAAAACCCTCAGAAAATAAAAACCACAATAACCGAGATACCCAGCCCCCCACTGAAGGAGCACATACTGCTCAGTGACAGTTTATGACAAACAGACAGCTTTATTTCATAATATAAAACAACAGTCAAACAAGCATGTTTAAAATGAAAAGATAATAAGACAGAAACAAAACTGCTAGCTTTCCAATACGAGCAAATCGGAAACAAAACCAGAAGAATCAGGAGGATGATGCTTCAGTGTGCAATGGGGAGCACTAGACCACCCTGGAGGGTGGGGACTCAGTGGTTAGCTTCACTCCCAGAAGGTTCCCAAGCCCAGGAATGGGACAACACCAGGCTGCTGTAACCCAAAGGGTAGCCAGCCCACCTTCGGGCTATTCTCCTTCTGAGCCTGCATTATCAGTAGTGAGGGAGTCAGACCGTCATACAGCCTGAGCTGCTTGTGGGGGTGCGCTTTTTGTTGATGTGGCTGCCTCAGAGTCATTTATGCTACTGTAAGTAATTTCAGTGAGCTCACTGGTTCACTAAACTAGACCTGGGAGGCACTATCTCTTTGGTTTGGCAGTGATGCCTTATCTAGGGAAAAGAAAAATTTGTTTGTTTCTCCCTAGGAAAAGTTAGGCAACAGGATGCTCACCCTCACTGAGGGGAACTACATGGTGCAAAACCTGGGTCAATCTGGCCCAAGGCCCATTTGCTTTCTATTACTGCAGCCTGTTGCTCCTAAGGGACCACATGGCTTGGTTTCCAACCCAGCCTATCCCAAAGCCACCTTCCTTAGCTCTGCCTACATCAGCCAGACCTTGACTCTGACCGAACTGCCAACTCTGCCTGTATTTCTCCAGCTAGCTCTCCAGCAAGTCTCATTCCTCCTGGGTGGTGACCTCTCTCCTGGGTCCTCACCTGCTCATCTGGTGGCTCCTGACTCAACATTTTATCTCTGTGGGTTTATATACAAATGACCACAGTCGTCACATAGGAGATGATAAACATGTTAGGTTAAGGGCTTCAGAGACCATCAGAATCGGGTTCAAGTCCTGTTCCTGCTATTCCCATGCCATGACATAACCCCACAACATGCCTCCCTCCCAGTAGGTTTTGTGCCCCACTTTCCTTGGATGAATATGAACTGGGGTCTTGGCCCAGGATTGTCCTCCAAACGTCTAGCTATCTGGGCCTGTCTCTATACACCACCAAACACTGACACCACCCATAATGACAAGACCCACTCCCTCGCCACTGGCTTCCCTGAGCATCTGAGACTGTAGAGAGCCCACGGGCTCCCAATAAAGACCCAACACTGCCTTAGGGCGTTGCCACCAAGTGCTCAGTAAATGTAGCTTTCTCCTGATGGTTTGAGTTTTGTGAGTTCTACCTTGGCCCACCTCTCTTGGTCTACTCTGAAGCCCAGCACAGAAGAGCTGCTCATGCACTAGCCTTCCTGTGCATAAAGGGGAAAATGACCTCTCTCCATGGTCACTTGCATGGAGCCTGTCAGGCAGCACCCCTGGATGTAGGATATCATGGCACTGTTCTGGAGTCTCTGCCACGGGAGCCATGGCTAAGGCTGTACCTCTTATATTCCATGTTTTGTTTTCCTAAGTGTCCCTCCGCAGCTTCAACTTTTAATCTTCCTTCCCACTCACTTTATTACAGCCCACAGTTTAATTAAAGGCACTGTGTCTGGGAGAGCAGCTGTGTCCAGGCATGCTTCTGAGAGC
This sequence comes from Cricetulus griseus, assembly GCF_003668045.3. Classification (NCBI taxonomy): domain Eukaryota; kingdom Metazoa; phylum Chordata; class Mammalia; order Rodentia; family Cricetidae; genus Cricetulus; species Cricetulus griseus. The sequence continues at coordinate 82,453,702 of NC_048595.1, read as the reverse complement.
TGGGCTCTGGATCCCACCAGGGGACGGCCAGTAAAGAATAAGCTCATTCACAGGCCTGTGAGACTGGACCAGAAGTCAGATGAAACACAGGTCACCTTGTTAAATGGAAGCTTCAGATAAGTGTCAAATGCTTAGAATGATGGATGCATACCCCCAATATCCAGGGCCATCATTCAAGTCCTCCCAGTGCACTCTTCACTTATGTGAAACGCCTGTGGCCATGGGCCCCCTGGTGCTCACTGCTTAGGTCCAAGAGAGGTTACAAATCCCCTACAGGGACCAGGCTATTGTGGTTCTGAGTGTTAGCCTGCCCCCTAGCTTATATTCAGAGCCTACCATTTCTACAGTATGAGCCTGTGAGGGGTCCAGCACAGTTCATGCTTCAACTACACCCTGGATATCTGTGTGTTGGAATCCCAGGTTGACTGTCTGAGCACTGCTCCCTCGGGCCTGCTGAATAAGCCTGTCCCTGTGGGAGGAGACTGAGGTGACAGGGTTTCCCTGCCATCCAACTGGAGAATAGCAGGGTGTCAGAGTAGGACACAGGTCATCCAGATGGATGTCTGTGAGCCTGATTCCCTCATCCCTTTTTGGCCTCTTCCTCCAAGGGCTAAGCTGAAAACTACCTTGGACAGGGCACTGCCACTTGGCCACCAGGAGGCAGGATCTACACCCTACAATGTGGGGCCCACACAGGAACACCAGGGAAGCAGCCCTCAGAGGAAGCAGGGTGGCTCATGCAGCCTCTAAGAGACCTGGGAAGAACATTTTCATGATTCTAAGCCTCTACCCTCAAAATGAGAACAACACTCTGGTAACTGGCCCACCTAGACTGCTGTGTCACAGACCATAGGGAACATAGTTTTTCTGAAGGGAACCCCGGAGTCTGGGCCCAATTCCAGATTCTGCTATTTACCCACTGTGCTTTGAGTTACCTCATTACCCAGTTACGTCCTCTGGAAAACCCAGAAAATATCAGTTACTACTCTCGAGTGAGTTAGCATGCCTACACCGTGTCTCCTATACTTCAAACACACATATTAGGTGCTCAACAAACACAGGATGGACATACAGAGAGCACAGGAGGCTGCCTACGTACAGTCAGCACTCAACATGTGTTAGCTGTATTTCTGAAGACTCCTGCTTGTGCCGACGCCCTCATCACTCACCAACTACATCCTGCCATTCTATCCCTCAGAGTCCCGCCCACCATGCCCACCTCTTCTGCTTCCAGCATCAGCTGACCACCTCCCGGCACTGACCACCCTGAAAATTGCCATCTCAATTTACAGACATCTCAGCTTCCGCCCAGAAGTGAATGTGACAAGACTGGAGATGTGGCCTTGTCCCTCCAGCCTGCACTGTCCCTCGATTGACCCCTCCTTTAAGAAAACACACACTAGGAGGGGCCTCTGTTGAGAATGTTTCTAGTCTATCTACACACACACACACACACACACACACACACACACACACACACAGCCTCCTTTATGGATTCACCAGCTTTTAATTAACCAGAAGCCACATTGGGGTTTTCTTGTGTGTCTGTGTAGGGAGGGGCTCCAATAGAAGAACGGTCATCAACAACTTGAATTTTTTTCAAACTGTGAAAAATGGTCATAAGTGTAAATAATGTTCTCAAAGGCTTTCTAAATGATAATCATCTCATAAAGCTTTTTACTAGAAATTCCAAAAAAGAGAAAGGGAGAAAAGAAAAGACATGATGGATTCAGTGAAGCACACATGAAACCTGTACCTCGGAGCTCAGGCAGGGGCATCACAGGTTTCAGGCTGCACTACCAACAAGGCACCATCACAAGGAAACAAACAAACCAGCCTGCCGTGCTTCACCTCATACCCTGCTTTCATCCTGGGCTTCACAACATGCAGGGACTCTATTTATGTTGGTGACAGGGCTTGAGAAAAGAGAGTCTGGGGTGGGTGGCAGTGGCTCTGAGATCCCTTAGCAAAGGTTGTCAGGAAAGAAGTTTGCCGAGAACTCCATCCCCATGCTGAGCAGAGAGAAGGGGGTTGGGGGGCTTTGGTCGTATTGGGACATGCCGGGAAAGGAACCAAGGGCTTCCTCATTCCAGCCCCTCATCCTTCCCAGGGCTCCACAGAACTGAAAGGTTTCATGGAACCCTCTAGGACTCTACCAAACTCCAAGGACCCATTGAAGCAGACTTTGGGGCCCTAAGTGAGGCCCTGCTGATCACAGTGTCACCACAGTTAGCATCCCCATTCTATTAAGGAGTTTTATTGCAATTATGAATCTTTAATAGTTTTCCATGTCAGGTATAAAAGTTTAATGGTTCCCCCACCCTGCCCTCCCCTTTCACTACAAGTGAACAATGCAGTTTTAATGAGACAACATTAGTTTTTCACAACAGTTCAGAAGCAGGCAAACCTTGCCCGTATTTAAAGAAACAACAATGAAAGATTGAGGTCAGTGTGTAGCTGGAGTGGGAGTAAGGACTCTACAAACTCGGATCCTGCCTGGGCAGAACCTACAGAAAAGGCAGTGGGCGGTACGGCATAGCCCATTCAGGCTCAATTCCAGCTTGTGGCACCTGCTCCCCTCTTGCAGCCATGGCAGATCTGTAGTTTCCACCGGGAGGGAGGGCCTGATCCAAGGCTTCAGGTCAACATGGGAAACCTGAGGTCAGACTGGATCAAGGTCAGAGCTAGGTCCTTGTAGTCATTCCTGGGTACTTTCCAGGGGGGAGCTCACCAAGGGTCAGATGGAGGGAGAATAACTCACAGGGACCCTCTGAGTGCCTGGCTTAGGCCAATCACCTACTTCATTTAGCTCTGACCTTAAACCCACCACCCAAGGTAGATAAATATTAGATAAGGTTTCCTGTTTTATAGATGAGAGTAGTGGAGATAAGAAAGGTAAAACCACTTGCCCAAGGATGCCCAGCATGCCAGCGGCAGAGGAGGACGACCCCAGATGGATGACCTCCTGCTCCTACCCCAGTGGAACATCAGGCCATTTAACATTTCAGCTCTGATGACTTGGGGACATCTATCCTCATCACACTAGATGGGAACACCACAACAAAATGTTCTAAGAGTAACTGCTGCATGTACATTTTTGAAAAATTCCCACTTTTATTAAGCACAGATAGATTCTTTTCTCATATACTATAATCCAAATAGCTTCCCCCCCTCTACTCCTCTCCTAGTTCATCCCAGCATTTACAATTAATTAAAATTAAGTAAAATGAAAGCCAGTTTCCCAGTACAGAATCTCCATTTCTTTGACCACCTGTTATGGCTACCTTAATAAACTGAGCTCTTCTAACTAAGCCCTTCTCCAGTGTCTTCCTGTAAGTCTGCCCCCCCCCCTTTCCCACCCACTGGCTGCATTATCAGGGTCTTTTTTTTTTCCCCACAGGACTCTGGAGTCCTCAAGGCACCAGTTTCAGTCTAGATCCAGTCACAGTGTCTCCAAAGCAGCCCCCCCGCTGTGCTCCAACCTAACCCACCTGTAATACTGTCCTTATGTGTCAGAAAGAAGCAAAAACTGATAGTGTCACTCCCTCCTTAACCCTGCCCCATACTGTGGATTCTAGGTGCCAACCTTTCCTGACTCCAAAGGGACCATGGCTGGTATTCCATTCCACAATTCCCTACCATGTTCCCCCCACCCCCAGTGGAACTCTATGTGCTAGCTCTCTGTTTGTTAACACATAAAACTTTCTCTCCTCAAGGCTACACATGCTGTTGCTCTGTCCCAAACACTCAGACCTATATTCTTCACCTGGAGCCCACCTGTTCAAATTGCACTGTTTCCCAGACAAGAGTCATCGATATCTTCCTAGTGCCTGTCATTGTCTGACTACACTGGATGGCAGAATTCAAAGCCAGTGTCCTGATCCTCTGGAATGGTACCACCCAGAAAATGCTCAACAGAGCCCTGGGATGAACTAATGCGAAGTTAAGTGAACTGAGAAATGAGAGACAGACATTAGCCTTGGGCTCCTGAAGACAAGCACGGGACATTTTCCTGTCAGGTAAATGTTAGGTTTGACAAGGCCTGTGTTGTGGAATATTAGTTTAAGATGTCTTACATGTGTTTGTGCTGTGGAATATTTGTTTAGTGATGCAAAGATATGTTGCATTCTCTTCTGTTTCATTTGTTTAACTCTGTGGAGCCGTGTTACTTTACTTGTCTAAAACACCTGATGGTCTGATTAACAGCTGAATGGCCAACAGGAAGACAAGAAGAAGGATAGGCAGGGCTACCAGGTAGAGAGAATAAATAGGAGGAGAAATCTGGGAAGAAGCAAGATAGAACAAGGAGAGGAGGATATCAGGAGCCAGCCACCCAGCTTCAAGCAAGACACAGAGTAAGAAAGCTAAGGCCAGGGCATAAATAAATAAGAATAAGCCTCCATGTATGATTTATTTGGGACCTGGGTGGCGGGCTCCCCAAAGAGTAAAAGAGTAAGCATAAAAAATAACCATCAACAGGCCTCGACTTGCGAGAGGGACTTGAAGCCCAGCTCCACAGAGTGAATGAAGCAAGGGAGAGCAGCTGAATTTTCAATCACATGGATGGCAAAGAGGTAGAAAGACAAATCTTAAGTTTGTTTTTGCTGAAAGCACAGAGCTCTCATTATGAGAAAGGAAACTGGAGGGCTAGGGAGATGGGTAAAAATGGGTAAAAGTGCTCACTGTCCAAGCCTGCCAACTTGAGCTCAAGCCCTAGAACCTATGTAAGAAACTGGATGTGATGGTGTGCACTTGTAATCTCAATACTCCTAACAGAAGACGGAGATGGAGAGACAAGAATTCCTTTGAAGACCTCTGGCCAGGTAGCCTAAAGTACACACCACAGTAGAAGAAACAAGAGAGACTTTCCCTCAAAACAAAGTGGGAGACTCCCAAAAATTGTTCTCTGATCTTCATTTATCATCTGGACTCCACATACACAGGCATGTGTATGCCTGCATTCCACACACATGGATGGAATGAGGAAGGAAGGAAGGAAGGAAGGAAGGAAGGAAGGAAGGAAGGAAGGAAGGAAGGGAAAGATCTGGAGTAGCAGGTGGGAGGCTGGTAGCCAAGCCCCTGGACTTCAGTCTACTGGGGCAGCTGGCCCAGATGTGGCCTACTGACTCTCATTAGGATTCTCAGTGGACCTCTCAGTTCTTGAGTTCAAGTCCACAGCCTTAACAAACAGTGAACAGTCAGAAGATACAATAGGAGGGGAATCCCATCTGTAATTGCAGCAGAGACAAATCCTTAAGATCAGACAAGAAGTGTATAGTACCATATGAAATAGACTTGAAGCTATTCCATATCAAAAGAAATGATTTCTAAGGGCAGAAGCAGAGACAACCCCTATACTGGAGGGTTGGGCACTGGCCAGTTGCAGCTCTTGGCTTACTCTTTGCAATGGCAGCCTAGTAAAACTGTAGCCAGAATTTGTCAGGAGTTAACATAAAAGTTCATGTGGAAAAATAAAATCATACTTGAAGGGCCTTCAGTGTTTACTGCAGAATCGTAGCACCGTACCTATTGCTTACAACAGTCCTTAGTCCACAGCAGCAAAGAGAGGAGTAGTCAAGGTCCCCAGCACATCTGAGCAAATGAAACTGTCATTTCCTCAGGCTGGTACCGGCAGGTGGTGGACGCAGGTGCAACTGCTGTGCTGGCCCCTCACAGGGATGCATGATGTTGTGTCTCAATAAATACGTTAGAAAATAATGTGGCAGAGGAAAAGACTGATCTGAAAAGGCTCTACGGTGTGCTCTTCCAACTCTGTGACTCGGTGGACAGACAGGAAGAGGGAGACAGACAGAAATATTCATAGTGAGATGATCAGAGGGGCTCGGGAGCTGGGAGAGGGAGGGACTAATGGGGAAGGAGGGTAGGTGGAACATGGAGGTTTTTAGGGAGGTGAACCTACGCTTGATGACACTGTGATATTGGCATTATTCGCCTAATAAAACCCACAGAATCGTGAGCATGAATGTAAATGACAAGCTCCTGCCGATAATGTAAACCACACTGGCTCATTAACTATAACGTGTGTCTCTTACACACTAATACTCAAGGTTGCTGATAGAGCTTCAGGGAAGCTCCATGGCCTCCCATGCAAGAGGCTCTGGGCTGTACTTCCAGTATCACAAAAATAAAGTGAAACACACACAATAGGAAAAAACAAAACAAAACAAACAAACAAACAAACAACAAAAAAAAATGGAGGGGAAACTCCATGAACAGGTAGAGAAGGGGCACTGCATGTGAACTCTACTATAGGCTCAAATTTTCTGTAAATCTCAAATAGATCTCAAAATAAATGTATTAGTTTATAAAAATAATTAGCCAGGCGGTGGTGGCACACACCTTTAATAGCAGCATTCGAGAGTCAGAGGTGGATCTCTGTGAGTTTGAAGCCAGCCTGGTCTACAGAGAGAGTTCCAGGATGGCCAGGGCCACACAGAGAAATTCTGTCTCGAAAACACACACACACACACATACACACACACAAAAAAGAAAACCAAAAAAATAAAAAAGATTGTATTAGTCAGAAATAATTTAAAAGTATAAATAATAATACATTTATTATTTTTAAATGAAATAAATTAATTACCTTTTTTTTAAGTACTAAGCATTGAACCCAGGAACCCATGCATCCTAGGCAAGTACTCTTCCTCTGGGAATATAGTCTCACTAAGTTGCCCAGGCTGGCCTTGGCCTTGAATTCACTATGTAGGCCACGCTGGAATTGACTTTGAGATCTCCCATCCCTCACACCCTCCCCCATCCCTGCCTCAGCCTCCAGAGTAGGTGGAATTACAAGCCCATGCTTCCAGGACGGGCAGCTTTTATCTTTAGATCTAAAAAATAAATAAAAAATTATAGAAAAATTAAAATGCAAGACTGGTTCTGAAGATCCTGCTGCAGAAATGAAAGGGCAGCAAGGGGCAATGTCTGTTGTTGCCTCAGGGGGACCCTGATTGGGAGGAGACAGGCAGTGGGACTTACTGGAGACATACTAGGGACAGCTGGAACTGCAGATGTGACACTGGTGTGTTACAAATCATTGTGACAAAGGCAGACTTTATAATGCACAGCACCGGGATCATAGTAGTATATAAAAAAAGATACACTATTTCATACCAAGGAGCACATGCCAGGACTATTGGGGAAAAAAGCATTTGTAAATATTTCAGGACTGGAGGCTGTAGCTTAGAAACTTGTATGCACAGGTTCCTGGATTGAGTACTCTTTACTGAAAAACAAAACAAGAAAGCATTTCATGGGCAAAAGGTAAGTTATTCTGTCTCTTGGACATAAAGAGGCATTTTCTAACTAGAACTTGGTTTCAACAAAAGGACTAGGATCAATTAGTGGGAAAAATGACAACTTAGGCATTGGAAAAGACTACATAAAGTCAAGAGAAAATGACCAGTGAATACTACCAATTGAATGTCTCCAATATCCCCTACCCCCGGCTCATACCTGTGTCAGTGATGTTTCTAATCACTGTGACCAAATACCTGACAAGAAGCAGGGTAGAGGGCTTGTTTTGGCTCTCAGTCTGTCTTTTCTGTTGCTGTGATAAGACACCATGACCAAGGCAACTTTAGAAGAAAGATTTTCTTTGGGCATCAGTGAGGAGTGAACAGGGCTCCAGGTGCTTTGCAGATGGCATCTCACTTGGAGGCAACTTGCCAAAGAACACGTGGATGGCTCAGCAAGCAAAGTGTTTTCAGCACAAGCATGGGGACATGAATCATAGCCACAGAAAACTTTAATGTATCAAGTGAGTCTGTAATCCCAGAACTGGGAGGCAGAGAGAGGAGAATCCCAGGGACTCACTGTCTAACCATCAACAGAAATGGCGTGCTCCACGTTCAGTGAGACTCTTGTCTAAAAGTAAGGAGAACAATCCAAGAAGACACTGACATTGACGTCTGGTTTCCACATACATACACAGGCGAGTACACACACACACACACACACACACACACACACACACACACACACACACACACACACACACACACACACGACACTGTAAAGAACTCCAAAGGATCATACATTTCACGATGCTGTATACACAAATGCTTCTGTATATTTTCTTCTGTATCTCCTAAGAGCATGGACATTCACTTAATATACTATCAGGGCAGTGAGCAAAGCAGGAAGTCTACTATCTTTATTATGCTTTAAGTGTGTGCGTGCGTACGTGCGTGCGTGCGTGCGTGCGTGTGCGTGCGTGTGTGTGTGTGTGTGTGTGTGTGTGTGTGTGTGTGTGTTTTACCTGCTGCACCTTCTTGCAGACCACTCTTTATTTCTTGTGTAGAAGGTAGTGCACCATAAGTAGTATCCTTTTGCACTTGGGTCCGTTAATGTGCTATTTAGGAAATCATTTGTGTTTATGCACAGTGACCTCTTGTCATTTTTTGTTTGTTTTATAGCTACCTAGTTCTGTACTGTGGTTTATTTGGCTATTCTTCTCTGTATGAATATTTAGTTTGTTTTCCTTATTTTTGCAAGTGCAAATGCTGCCACAATGAGGGGCATGTGCTTACGTATTTTCTTTTGGATGTGTTTTCATGAGAAATTTCTAGAAAGGAGCTTCTAAGATATTCCATCCTGAATTCTCAGTAGAGTATGTGAGAGTCTGCTTGTTTTGCCAGCTCTGACAAGTACTGTCACCTGTTCAATCTTTCTCCAGTGTGATGGGCTATAAAATTATATCTTGGTATAGTTTTACTGTGCAATTTTCTTATTATGAGTGAAGTTGAATGTGTTTTCATGTTCTTAAGGGCTGCTTTGTCATTTGTTTATATGTTGCTATATACCTGTGATATATATTACCTGTGATATATATTACACACACCTCTGCATTGTGTCTGAGCCAACTCAGGCTGATGGACACACTATAGACAGAGTGGCCTAAACAATGGACATTTATCCTTCAGTTTTGGAGGCTGGTTAAGTGCCAGGTTAGTGTAGTTCCTCCATTAATCTCTCCTTCCATCTCTCTGCTTGTGAGTTCCAACTCCACATTTGACCACTATCTATACCACACTGAGCACAAGGTTGGTTCTGCAGCTCCTGTCTAGGCACTGGGCATGAAGATGGCTGGCAAGTATTTGCTCATCCCACAGGGCCCAGCCACACAGACACTTTCTGTGTGCGACCACAGTGGGCTTCCTTATGGGGCACTGAAGGGCTCTCCTGAGAATGACTCTCAGTCATCCTGCCTGTGTTTGAGCAATGTCTTAGCTGTGTGGCCTTGGGTAAGTCAGTGAACTTAGAGATAAGCTTCACATTAGTAGACAAGGGATGAGGCCCCTTACCTCATGCTTGCTGTGGGATTAGTGAAGTCAATGTTGGGAAAGTGGCAAGGACAAGGCCTTTGCATAATAGATATGCGGCTGTCAGGTCCCAAAGAAACCTGGGACAAGGAATATCTCTTGGTCTGTTTGCCCTCTCCTCTTTTCTCTCTCATTCTCCCCCTTTCTCCTCTCCTAGCCCTATTCAGTCTGGACTCTTCCAGATGCCTCTGGCTGTCCTCTCCCTCAAATGGAGAATGAAATCCTTCTCCTCAGCCACACCTAGGAGCAGTCATGTCCTCATTTTCATTCAGGTGCTCCAAGTATTACACTAAGGATATGACACCTCTCTAGACTCCTAAGCCATTTATTCCTCTTTCTATAACTAACTCAACCAGAAGCAATTTCCAAGCAGAACCTCTATTTCCACAGAGTGGCATCTGAGTTTAAATGCTTGTCCCCTTCAAGTGACAATACTGTGTCACTGCCACAGTATTAGGTAGATGGGACCAGTGTGCTGGGGATACAGCTCAGGGGAAAAGGCACTTCCACAAGGCCGTGGTGCAGTTACCAGAACAACATAAACTGGGTGCTGTAGAGGAATGTCAGAAGTTTAAGGTCATTCATAGTTACATGGTCAGTAGACAGAGGCCTGCCTAGTCAGCACAAGCCCTTACCTTTACAAACAAGAATGAAACCAAAAAACTTGAGGCATGCTCTGCCCTTGCAGACATGGCAGACACAGCAGACACTACCATCTCTGCCTCAGGTCTCCATTCTGCAGAGGGCTGGCACTGAACTGAGGCTAAGTGACAATCCAGCATTCTTCCTTGTAGGACCACAGGGATACAGGGTTAGGACACCCACACTGATAACAAATGTCAGTGTGCTGACAGACCACCTGCTGTCATTGGGAGTGGGTCTGGATTCAGAGAAACAGGCCAAAGCCCTGCTCAAACAATGAAAAGGTGACCAGGAGACTTTCCCTTTGGAGCAGGTTTCCTGTGGGCAGAGCCTCTGGAGCCTGCCCCGGCTAGCCCACTCATGGGTTTGAAATAGGCTCAGGGCAAGCTGCTGGATCTGATAAAATGAGGCCAGGGTCATTAGGCCCTCCTCCTAGGGCTGCCTGAGGACAGAGGACATGACTCAGAAGAGGCACCTGGAGGGGCACAGCCTGCCAGGAGAGGACAAGGTCACTTTTCTATCATAGTCTATCTTAGTCATGAAGATGCAAGTAATGTCCCTGGGGAGACCAGAGACTGAGTAGACACATCTCACAGGGAAGCGTGAAACAGAGACACCACAGACACTGCACATGCTTAGGGACTCATAACTCAGCCACCTGCAATGGAAAGCCCTGTCTCTTGTCCTTCCTTGCATGCTGAAAACCATTAGTTAGAAGGGCATGAGAGGGAAGGGATGGGAACATGATTTTCAGGACTGGATCTTATCCCTTTCAATCCCAGCTCCTCCATCAATCTTTTGGCTGTGTGACCTTGGGCAAGTTGTTTAACCTGTCTGTGCTTCAGTTCCCCATCTGTAAAGTAGGGATAACATCAGTGCCTCCTCCTCACAGAGCTAAAGGACTGTAGCTGGCACAAACAGCCCTCTCCAAATGCTGGAGATGGCTGTACACCTGAAAAAGTCAAAAGACTCATCCGCCCTCACACTGCCATCCCTCCTGCTGTTTCCACCAGGCTTTAACCATTGCAGTCTGTACTGACAGTGCCCTCCCAGGTCCCAAACCTTAAAGCAAGACAGGCAGGAATCAGGACTGGCTGCTGGTGTGCTGAAGGCAGGGACAGGCAAAGGGCACAGCAGAGTATTGACAAAGGGCGCTTATTACTTCTGTTGCACCTATGTGGGGTTCTCAGCCAGGTGGTCAGATACCAGAGTAGTGCCACCACTTCCTTGTGTGACCTTGAGCAAGTGTTGACCTCTCTGGGTCTCATCTTTAATGGAGGCTGGTGTGCTATCTACCATTGAGATGGTTCAGGACTCAGCATGGGCTGTCCTGGCTTGCCGTGGCTGGAATGGGGGTAGGGTGGGGCAGTGTAGACAGGTAGGAGAGCAAGCAATTCTCTGCAGACCTGGTTAGGACATGTTTTCTCTTCTCTACAATGAGCAAGATTATTTCTGCAACTGGAAAACAGACTTGTGTTCTAAAATAGGGTTATACATTTTGGAGCCTCTGGATTGCCCCTCCATGGTACAGGAAGCCCCGTTTCTTCTCACTCCCCTCTGCTCAACCCTGCCTGCTCAGAGTCTCAGAACAAAGGAAAGGTGTCAAAAAGCCCAGTTCAGCATTCCTGGCAGTTGCCCAAGTCCCTGCCTAAGTAGGTGCTCAACTTTCCGCCATACTTGGGCACAGTCATCTTGTGGTGGACACATCATCACCCTTAGCCTACAATCTAAACAACTTTGCTGTCCTGGCTTGGGTGAGTGATTTCTCTGGCCTTCTCTGAGATCAGTGAACCCATGGGGTGTTGCTTTGCTTAATACACCTGTTTTATACTTTTTCAATTCAGCTTGATCTGGCTTACTGCAGAAACCCATTCTCGGAGGGCAGAAAACATATTACCATCCAGCTCAGAGGGGTGTTTGTGTTTAGCACAGCTTTTTCTCCACCCTCTACCTTTCCCTTTGTGGCCTCCCAAACACACTAGAAGGGATGTTCTGAAGGAACACAGTCTTAGGTCTGAACTTCTGCCCACCTATCAGCCCTGTTTGTTGCCTTCTCCATGAGGTCATGATGACTTACTTAACTATGAGGCTCTAAGGTGATTTCCAGGTGCATGTCCCCATATTACAATGGTGTCAGGTTCAAAGCCCCTCTCCCCCAAAATGGCAGTGCTGGTGACACTGTCCTAAACAGAAGGACTCTAGCATTTAAACAGAGGACCTTTGTTTAGTATGCAAGATCTCTCAAGGCAGTATCTTTTCACCAGGAGCCACCCTTAATCCTCCAGGAACTTCCTTTACTCAAGGTCAACTACCCCTAGCAAGGGCAATTTGGACAGCCTGTTTCAAATCTTGTCTACAAAATCTTGTTTTTCTACCATTCTGCTCTTCTCTCTGTATTTCCCCTCCCCAGCGATGGCCTTGCAGGCCTGACCCCTAATAAATCTTTCTTTCTGCCCTCAGAGTGATCTAGTCCAGTAGTTTCTCTGTGACATCTTATATAAATGGGTGCTGATTTGTTTACTCAGTCCTTCTGTAATCACCTCAGTACAGAGCCAGGCTTGCGATTATGCGCTTGGTTTTTCTTTGGCTGTGGGAGCCCTTTCAGGAGCACTATGCACACTGGGTATACTTAATTTATTTACCTTTTTGCTTGACCCCATTTTGACATGTCTTTGCCTTCTGGCACCTAAAATTAACAAGCTTGGGCTGGGGATGTAGCTCAGTTGGTAGAGTTGCTTGCACAGCATACGCAAACCCCTGTGTTGGATCCCCCAGAACAGCATAAAGTGGATGTGTGCTACAGACCTGTGATCCCAGAATTCATTTGGGATTAGAAGAGGGGCAGAAGTTCAAGGTCATATAGCCAAGGCTGGCCTGGCCTTAAATTAGTACTTTTTCTGATTTAGACACTAAAGTAACTGGGATTACAGGCATGTAAACATGGGATTACAGCATCCCTAAAATTAAATCACAAAAAGAAAGAAGTCACAAACCCATCTTAGACCTTCCCCACCTGATGTCAGTCCTTTTTTATCAAGCGTTCAGGTTCTTAGGTTCTTTTTACCTGGAGAAAAGTACTCAAACACCTAGACATGAGTGTGTGTGGGAGCACTGTATGGGGTGTCTCTGCCTCCAGCCCCTCCAGCCTCTCCTGTGCAAGATATTGTGTGTTCAGAGCATAATTCATGCACACACGTGCCATGTGCCCTCTGTGTGGTTCTGAATCTGCTCCTCTCTGTGTGAGCTGACCAATCCTGTAGCACGGGGTTTCCCCCATCTCTCCTTTCCTGTAAATCTGTAATCCTGGCTCCTGTGACCTCAGGCTGGCCTGTCAGATGATTTCCTTGGAAATGACACATTTTCAGAAGTCCTAATCCACACTCTTGGGGAGTAGAAAGAACTTGCAGCTAGAGTTAGAATAAACCCAAATGCTCCTCCACAAACCCCCAGGTTGTTCCTGCCTTCCTGTTGGCAAGACCTTGGGAGGTTGTGGGAACATTAGGAAGTGCAGCCTGGCTGGAGGGAACAGATCTCTAGGGTTTTTATCCAGCCCTGGCAACTCCCCTCCTTCTTTTATGGCCCATGCTTTCCCTGCCTAAGGTCACTCACTCATGCTTTGCCTTATGCAGTCCTCTAGCACAGTGGTGTTCAACCTGTGGCTCTCATGACCCCTTTGGGAGTCAAGTGACCTTTTTACATGGGTGACCTAAGATCATCTCCATATCAAATATTTACCTTATAATTCATAACAGTAGCAAAATGACCATTATGAAGCAGCAACAAAATAATTTTGTGGATAGGGGGTCACTACAACATGAGGAACTACATTAAAGGGTCACAGCATTAGGAAGGTTTAGTGAGATCCACTGTTCCAACACCACGAGACTCCACTGGATCCTCTGTTCACTTTCTGTTGCTCTGCAATTTTAGACAAAGACACTTAGTTCTTCAGCATGTGAATGAGGCTTCATGATCCATGTTCGCTGTATGTATTATTTTAAGTTGTTATTTTTAATTGTGTGTGTATGGGGTTGGGAGGGTATGTAAGCATTAGTGTAGGGACCTGCAGAGGCCAGAGGAGGGCATCAGGTTTCTGGAACTGGAGTTACAGGAAGTTGTGAGTCCTGACATGGGTCCTATGCAGTAAGTGTTCTTAACCATTGAGCCATCTGCATATCTTTTTAAAAGATATCCTTTATTGATTCATTTCCTTTAATCCCTAGTTTGCTAAGGGGTGTGTGTGTGTGTGTGTGTGTGTGTGTGTGTGTGTGTGTACATGCACATATGTATGGATGCACATGTATACATGTGCATCTGGAGGTCAGAAGACACTATGTGTCTTATGTGATTTCTCTCTACCTTAACTATTATGGTAGGATCTTTCCACTGGAACTTGAGCATGCAGATTTAGCTAGTCCAGCTTAGTCAGTTTGCTCTGGGACCATCTGTCTCTGTCTCCATAGTGCTGAGATAATAGGTGGCCACCACACCTGTGGCATTTATGGATTTATGTGTGTGCTGGGGATTCTAGCTCCTGTCCTCGCACGTATGCAATCTGAGGCACTTTACCCACAGAGCCATCTCTCCACCCCTTTGTTCTTTCAAATACTGGTGGATTTGATGATGTTCTCCGGGTGAGTGCCTACATCCATGAAGGATCATGCTCTGTCATTTTCTTTCTCCATCCTCAGTTTGCTTGGTCATAGTAGTATATCATACTGGCTTCATAAAATGAGCTGGGAAGTACACCCTCATCCGTTTTCAGAAAGAGACTACGTGATACTTCTTCTGAACCTCTCGGTAGCTTTATCTGTGAAAGTGTCTGGGCTTGTGTTTTCTTTTGGGGATGGTTTATAACTACAAACTTAATTTCTTTGACACACAGCTTGGGTATACAGATTAGCTAACTTTCTTTTTCTATGTGTGAACAGTTTGCGTCATTCAAGAAACTGCTCATTCATCTTAAGTTGTGGAATGAAAGGGAAAGCACTGTTTGCAAAATGCTCTGAGACTCCCAAGAATTATATAAACATTAGATGATTGTTTCTGTCATCTTAATTATGACTGCCACAAAATCAGCTAAAATTCCTTAGCACTGCCAAGGAATCCATCATATGTTCTTTGAGCTGAGGTTTGTTGTTTTGTCTTTTTTTTTTTTCTTCTTTAACCATTAGGAGTTATATAAATTTGAAGACAGTATGTGCATTATTTTCATTATGATTACCATATGATCAACAGTGTTTCTAAGGTACCTCCATGCCCTCTGCTACTTCTTTCTTTTAATATCTGGCCAAGTTTGGGTTCCAAGGAGCATGTGAAACAAAGCCCATATGAAGGACCTTCATTTAACAGCACCATAGAATAATAATTATACTCTTCTCTCACCCAGAGGGAAGAGAGAGCAGCCATGGGGTCTGCCAGGCTCCTCCACCCCAGCAAGATAACCTCCTCTGGGGGGGGGGGCTTAAGACAGAGCCGCCCCTGTAAGGCCCAGCTGAATGGTGGGATGGTGGGAGGGGCCTGTGGGAGTCCATACCTCAGGACTCTCATAGCTTGCCATCCCCCGTCCTCTGGCCTTCTCTCAGCTCAGGTGTAAATGAGTGAAGTTGGAGGCTGAGACGTGAACATGGACTTGCCTTCTACTGAGGAACCAGAGAGTGACTCTGGAACATTCCCAGGGCACCAGCAATGAGCAGCCTCACTGTGGGCAGTGGTGCTAAAGGATTGGGCACAGAGGAACAAGGGCTGGTTGTGCAGTCCGCATCCATGTGGGCAGCAAGTTTACTACGATGGTTGATGAATCTTGTCAATTTGACTAGACTTAAAAATCCCACAAAACATACATCTGGGTGTCTAGAAGGGTGTTTCCAGAAAGGTTTAATTGAAGCTTCACACTAAATGTGTGCAGTGTCATTCCATGGGCTAGAGTCCCAGTCTGCATCCTGCATGTGGATGGAATGTGACTGCCTGCCTCACACTCCTGTTGCTATGATGGACTGACTGTACCCCCAAACTGTGAGCCAAAATAAACCACGTTATAAATTGCTTTTGCCAGGTATTTTGTCATAACAATGATAAAAGTGAACTAATAAGCCACCAACACCACTTCCATCAACATGCCAGCCCTGCTGTGTTCAAGCTGAGATACAAGAGAGACAGGGCTCAAGATCTGAGCTTGGTCAGGTTCTTCCCTTGCCACAATCCTTCCTTCAACCCAGGAGCTGTTTCCTGAGCACCCTATGTGGGGCTGCTCTGTTGTGGGCAGGGCCATCAGGGAGAAGTACATCCTAGGCTCTACCTCACACTGCTGGGGAGCTGGGACACTTCAGACAACGGGCTTCTGACATGCATGGGACCGAAGGTTCCACTGCTCTTGCAGAGCTGTGTGAAGATCTGTGTGGATGATGCAGGCAAGTTTCCTGCCACCTGGTAGGTCCCCAGCATGAGGTGTTGCTCTGAGGAAGCTTGATTCAGAGACACCAGGAGGGCAGAGCTAGTCTGTGGCAGGGTCAGCCCAGCCCCACGAAGGCGACACACAGCCCAGGTTCCCTGATAGACCTGCAAAGCACACACCATCCCTGTCACTGAGATACTGTTTCTTCTCCAGATGCATGACAGACCTACTCTAAAGTCACAGACTGTAGAGCAGTGACCCCACAAGTGGGACATCCCCAGGAGCAAAGGTACTGCTCCAGGGATCCCATCTAAGACAGCAGTCTGATCTCCACGATAAGAAAGCAATGGTCTCCCAGCCTGGAGAGACTCAGCAGAGACCATGGAGGTCAACTTGGGGTAGCATCAATAGGGCACTGGTAGAACCAAGTATGTAGTTAAGAGGGCCAGAAGGGCCAGTGCTGGGATCCTTGTGTGAGCCTGGGCAAGTTACTGTACTTCTCTGAGCCTCAGTTGTTCATCTGTTAAATTGTACTGTGAAGGCTCCCCACCCCCATCCCACAAGGCTATGGAAAGGATTAAATACAAGCAGATGTATCTAAATGTTAGCACCATGTCTCACTCATAATAACTGGTTAATGAATGGCAACAGTTATTACGATTGCTTCTGAATGCCATTCAATATAGGCTGTCCCTAAGGGAACAAAAGAGGCTTAGTGGTCCATTCTTTGGAAGGATTGCAGATAGGCTGGGCATGGGAAAGCAGTGCAAAGAAATAGGAGGAATCCAAAGATAAACTGTGAAGTGGAGAGGGGCTGTCCCTGCTGGGAAGGTAGACATGCTCCAATCTGCACCGACCACCCCTGGATTAAATGCTGGGGGTCTGGCTGACCTCCCGAGTGTTTTTCCACTCAGGGCCTGGGCGTCCTGCCCCCTCTCTGGACTCACACTGGGCCCTGGAAGCTAAGTGGGCTGAGCAGCTGGAAGCCCCGTGGAAGGCGGTGTTTTCCCCCAGGAAAGCGCTGCACCGCAGCACGGAGTGCTATTTACAAATAAAGCCTGTTCTGGCTCCACCACCCACACAAGCAGGCCCTTTATTCCATTTCAATATGCCTAATTCCACAGAAAGTGCACTGCAATAAACAGAATTAATCAGTGCTGGATGCCCAAGTGAATGTGGGCAGGTGTCAGCACAGGCAAGGGGCTGTGAGGGGAAAGGAAAGTGTAGCCACCATCAAGTGCCTCACTGCTGAGGACAGCATAGAGGGACTTAACTGAAGGTGGGCAGTTTGCAAGCAAATTACCCCTGAGTGCCTGCAACCACCTGGCAATCTCAGGCAATGGTAAAGTTTTACAAAATGCACCCCCTTTGCCTTCTTTCTAACTAAATAAACAGAGTATCTTTGTTCCCTGTCTTCCCGATAGGACATAACTCCTGGAGGTCAAAGAGTGTCCCCCAGCACCGCGCGCGCGCGTGCGTGCGTGTGTGTGTGTGTGTGTGTGTGTGTGTGTGTGTGTGTGTGTGTATGTATGACCCAATGGGTTTCATTACACCTACAGGTTAAGGAATAAGGATTAATTTACATGTGCAATTTAGACAGTAGTTGCATCACTAAAGAAAATGTCTCTGCCTCCCCCAGCAAACATTAGCTGCCTATTAATCCTCCCCAAGGGCTGGGGTGGAGCCTTGTGATCCCCTCTCTATAATATAATGTTGACAGGTGCTGCAACAAAATCCCATAGACAGGATGGCTTACACACTGGTTATTGTTGACAGTTCTGGAGGCTGAACAGCTCAACATTAAAATGCCAGTGGATTCTGTGCCTGGTGAGGACCCTCTTGCCAGGTCACTGATACCATAGATGAGGATTCCACCCTCATGATCTAGTTACTTACCGAGGGCCCCAACTCCTGACCCGAACACTGAAGGGTGAGGATTTGAAAATGTGAATTCAAGAGAGCCACACAGTCTATACCCATGTTTAACTACAATAGCTAATTGTGTCCTTAGTTTGTTTCTTTTTACCTTTTCAATAGCCCTGAGGCAAACATGTTCCTTAGCAGGGACAGGGAGGCTCAGACAGGTGGAGGAAGCTCCAAGGTCACACAGCCATGAAGGAATGGAGAGGAGCTGGGACGTGGCACTGTCTTTACTCATTGGAGCCCAAAGCACTTTCCAAATGCTCGACATCTCCCAAAAGCCTATTTTGCCTCATCTTCCCTATGATAGTCTGTTTGCTGTACTGGGGTATGGGACCCTGTGGATCCCAAGATACAAGTATGTGTGCATACATGCATGTACACATGCATACATTCACATGCACACTCCAGACCCTCTGTTGCAGACACCTCTCCTGCTGACTGAGTCCCCAGCCTTGAACTTGGGGTAGGTACTCCTTTAGTCACCTGTAGCCAGTCTAGGAAATCATTCGGCACTGCAACCCTTTTCTCCCCAGCTTGCTTTGTCATCTACCTCTCTCAAATGCCACCTGGGCCCACTATCAGCACTCCACATCACTGTGGGCCCAACATCGATGACTTTTCGAACATGTACTGTCATGATGTATCACAGTGATCTGGGTCCTGGGCCAGTGTCCTTGCATGCAGAGTCTCTGGCTCTCTGATGAGTTGCTAGTTATCCCAAGTAAGGGGTTCAGCACTGCACATTACACCCTGGGCTTTGGGATTCAGTCAAGACTCACTGGGCACAAGCTTTGTTTCGAGACCCACCTTAGACCAGCTGGTGGGACCTCATTACATCTGGAATAACCTGGACACCACCTCACTCCACCAGGTAGTGTGAAGTGATACATGTGACATGACTCTCAAGTGCTGGGCACACAGCTCTGCTTAGAAGGTGAGCTAATTAATTTTACAATTTCAGTAACTGCTGGTCGGGATTGGATGCTAGCCCTGAAGCTGCCTCTTATAGCCACAGTCCAGTTCATAGCTGGTTCATAGCTTCCTGTCTCCTGCCCTCTGCATGTGTCATAACAAGTCCTGGTGTCAGGGCCTTCAAGGGCATCAACAGTGTTTGCAAAACAGCAGCCTCAAAAGAGCTGGGCTGGCCCACTGCCTAGCGCAGTGTAGGAGGCCACCCTGCTGCTGCTCAAAGCTGTACACTACACACCCAGCAGTCAGCTGGGGCTCCTCAACTGATCCCATCCTCAGCTGGGTCACCACCTGCTTTCCTGAAGTAAACCAGCTACAGAGATCTTCCCCACCCACATCCCCACACATGCAGCCCAAGGCCCATCGTCCCCTCACCTTGAGCCCACTGCTTTCTGCTTCAGAGCCTGGGTCCACACCAGTGATGTAGATGCCAAGGCCGTACTCAGCTCCACCTCGGATCGTGAGACCCAGGGACCGGCCGTCCCCCAGCACCAGGTTCACCTATGGGAAGAAGAGAGGTAGGTCCATTAACCTGGAGGGAGCCAAACTCTGGTGGCGAAAGGCAGCACACCACAAAAACCCTCATAAGCCCTGAAAAACAGGATCCTAACAACACAGAAGTGCAAGGCAAGACCTGTGGAAATCCCAAAGCCTGCCTCAGGCCTGCCTTGCCCCATCCATCTGCTCACTACACAAACACAGGCAAACCAAAGGCCCCTTAGTACTAACATCCCCAATGCATTCACATGTGAGGCTGGGGTCTATTATCAGCGCATCTCAGGGCTGCTGTGAGCATCACCAAAGGAGACTTCTTGTTCCAGGACTTGGCCCACATACTTACTCCTGTCTTTCCTCCATAGGATCAAGGCTTGTTTGCAGCTTGGTGCCACTACCATTTGAACCCAGAGGGACTTCCTGGGGAGCCTCCCACCCCTCCAGGGTCTCCAACAGCACTGCTGTGCTAGGCCACAGTGCTGCATTCCACTCCATTCTGCCCACTCAGGACACACTAGCCCAGTAGTGCATTCCTCTGCTGATGTGGGGGTTGTGAAGATGCCTAGACACTGCCCTGCTCAGGAAGGGACCACAGTGATGTGGAACGGGTCAGAGACCTTCAAGTTGCAGCAGAACCCAGAGCACAAGGAGGGACTCATGAGCCACATGGCCACAGAGAGACAGGGAACCAGGGAGGTGGCCCAGACAGGGAACCAGGGAGGTGGGGGTGTCTGAGGAAAGTGGTGTCTCTGAGGAGGTGGGAGGCTGAACACATGGGTAGAGCTGTCAGTGCTAGACAGTAGGAATGCAAGCCTTGGAGGTAAGCCACAGGATCCTCTAAGGGGAGGAGGTGCATAGGAGAATACGTACCTCAGTCATGCAACGATTATGGGAAAAAGAGGAGGGGCTAGCTCACACCTAGCCCAGAGAGATAAAACACCCCCCATCAAGAGAAGACTCATGAAAATGTAAGGGACCCAAGAGAGGACAGTGTAAACACCTGTGGTGGAAAGTGGAGGACATGACCTTCAGGCATCATGGAGCTGACTTCTTTTTTAAGGATCTATTTTTGATTTTACAAGTATTGGCATTTTGCTTACATGTGTATCTGTGTGAGGGTGTCAAATCCCCTGGAACTGGCATTACAGACATTTGTGAGCAGCCATATGGGTCCTGGGAATTGAACTCAGATCCTCTGGAAGAGGAGTCAGTGCTCTTAATCACTAAACCATGTCTCCAGCCCCAACAATAAACTGTCTTATTTTCCAAGGTCAGGCAGCAAATAGTTACGCTCCATTCTGTCCCAACCCCAGAAAGGGCCTTTTCCTTTACTCCAGTACCTCATTTATTCAGCATCCACCTGGGCAGAGGTACCAAAGATGACAGAGCAGGGAAGTCATTTAACCTCTCTGTGTCTCAGCCCCAATTATCTGAACATGAGGACAAAGCTGGTATATGCTTGTTCTATAAAAACCCAAACATGTTGCCACATAAGGATTTAGTAAATGTCAGGACATGTTCAATAAATGTGGTCCGCTGCTGGTTGGTTCCATTTTGCATGTGATAAAGCTCATGTAGAAAAAAAAAAGAAAAAGAAAAAACCAAAAAACCTGCTGATATCAGGCAAGTCTATCTGGTTGCAGCCAAGCCCTGTCCAGGTGCTTGGCTTTCTCCCCGGCTCTCTTCCTTTACCCCTGAACAGCACAGAGGGGTGGAGAAGCTCCCAGCTGTGACTCTGTGAGTGTGGTGGCCACTCAGGATAGCGTTCCTCAAGCTAGGAAGGGATGCACGTGGCCATGAGTCAGGGAGAGTCAGAAAAACAGACCTGTTCTCCTGAACCCATGGCTCTGCAGACTCCCAGCTCAGATCCAGGAGCTGCTGCCCAGACTTGAGGGTTTGCCCCACCATCCTGCTACAGGGCCCATCTGAGGCTTGTATGGACATGAGTTAACCTAGGTCTGATGCCCACCCTGGTCCCTCATCACGTATGGGCTTGTGTATTTGGGGGTGACATGTGCTGGCTCCAGAGCCAGACTACTGAAGTTGATGACACTCAGTAGCTATGTGGCCCTGAATGAGCTGCAATCCCTGTGCCCTGGTTTCTTCACCTAGAAGGGAGATGGGTAGAGCTGCACTGAGAGCACATGGATTGTTGTTATTTGCAGGAGGGCATCATAAGGTAAGCCACTGGCTAAGCTTCCAGAAGCAGAAACAGTTCTTGGGAGGTGATGACTGTTGGCTGCTTCCATGTCCTAGACAGACTGGTGGACATGAGCTGACACTGTCCTTCCATCCAGACATGAGGTTTAGAACCCTTTGTCCACACAAGGTCTAAGCCAGGTATAGTCAGAGAAAAGTGTGTGACAGGATCAGTCCCTGGAAAGGCTCCTGACAACATAGGGTAATAGGAAAACAGAAAAGGGGATGTAGGTTATATGAGTCACCTGGGAAGGTGCAGGAGATCCCCTGGGACAAGGGCTGGGGTGCTCACCACTGAGGCCTCACCACAAGTCCCTTCCTGGGAGCTAACTGTCCTACCCAGTTAGTAGGCAACTCCCTCAGAGTTGCTCTCACTTCCAAGACCAGTGAAGCCTCTGCTGTGACAGCCAGGCAACCCTCTCTTTGCTTTCCAGGCCTGTGTCCTCTCACCAGTGATGTCTGAACCACTGTGGAACAAAGTGTGGAAGTCAGAAGCTCAGGACAAAAGCTCTCAGGCAGGAAGACTGCCTTCCTAGCAGAGGCTCTGTGCCAGCACCTAGGGGCCTCACTTGGCTCAGAGATTAGAACCTTCCCATGGCCGCCTTACTTCCAGCACCATTTTCACTGCCTCTGATCCACACCCTCCTATGCCTCTTCTGAGGACATTGGTGACACTGGGCTGCCCAGATAACCCAGGACAATTCCCTATCTCAAGACCCTTCACTGAGTCACCTCTGCAAAGTCCATCTGCCATGCAGAGCTTGTAGGTTCCATGACGGACTAGGATAAAAAGAAACTGTACATGTCCTTAGACTCAGCAGTATCCTATTGCCCTGGCACCCTCTTATGAGCAATCCTCTTCTCACAGACTCTGGGTTTGGTGGTATCGAAGCTTGGGAGCAAGGCCCTGGGAAACACACCCAAGAGCCCTGTGAATTGCAGGGAGGGAGCAAAGTGACAATTCCACAGCACAGCCTAGCCATTGGGTTATACAAGGACTCTGTGTGGCTGGAGTGTGGTTGGGCTATTCTAGCATAAGAGGCTAGAGTGGGTGACAGACTCAGGCCAGTGTTTAGAGTGGGATGTGAGAAGCCACGTCAACTTCTGGAGACCTCCGTGAGATAGGACGAAATACAGAAGTGGGCTTCAGACAGAGGTAAGGGTGAGGATGACTGGGGCCAGCAGATAGCTTCAGCATCAAGACTGCTCTTTGGCAGGACAGAACGGGCCCAGCTGTGCCCTCAGGGCATAGGCACAGCAGAGGCCTCACCCTACAGCTGGGCACCTGCATTCAGACCTAGCCCCACCAGGCAGGCCCTTGCAGCTCCTGGACACAAGGATTTGAAGATTCCACAGGCAGGGAAGAGATGTGCTGGTGAGACTAGGCACCCAAGCCCAGGAAACTAGGACAGCAATGGGTACCTGAGGCAGCCTCCCTGAATCCCAGAGATAAAAATTGGGTATCCCCCATCTACTTTGTTGGCACCCTCCCCCAACAAATCCTTCACATCAGAACAGAATGGAATTTTGATCACAGAAATATAATAAAATTCTACCAACCACAAGCTTATCTGCCTCCATCACACACTGGAAATGCAGCCAGTGTTTGACATGAAGAGAATTCGTTTATGTGGGAAAATGAGGGTGTTCTTCCCAAGCAGAAAGAACACCACTGCCATGATGCATTTACTAGATCAGAAACAAATCATTCTTGGAGTCACCAGACTTGGCCCTTGTCGCCGTGGAGATGGTGCTCAGGTTGCTATATAGTCCCTCCATTAATGTCACTCCTATTTTTCTGTCACCAGTCTCACGCTCATCACTTCTCTATCTTCATGTTTTCCATAAGCAAAATGGGAATCATGCCAACTGCCTAGGGCGAGTGCTACTGGTGGTCCAGCCAGAGGCCATGCCCAGTCATGTCTTGTGTTGAGTCCAGAGTCTGTCCAGAGAACAAGGGGAGTTTCCCAGAAGTCAGCATCTTCCCTCTGGCAGCTCCAAAGCTCTTTGCTTCCTCTGTCAGGACCTAGGTGGTCCTGAGTCATTTTTAGCTAAGAGGTATGGTAATGGTAATGGCTATCTGGTAGTGATTCTCCGAAAAATCATTCATTCTAAAAACAGAGAGGTCGAGACTTAGAGTGCTTCCTCAGGCACAGCCGTGAGAGGCTGTGATGGCAACAGCAATGGCTACAGGCTTGCAGTCATGAAGCAACAAGCCTGAGGTAAAAGCCAATAGCAAAAAGAAAGGAATGCTCGCCTCTAGACTAAGCTGTCTAGTTGGCTACCTGGCCAGCACTGTTGAGCAATAAGCACGGTTCATGTACAATTTCCTGTGACCCAAGAGTGTCGGTTATCTGCAGCCCAAAGCATTCTTAATGCATTCTGTCCTTCAGAGCTGTGGTGAGGGCTAGCACTCTCAGATCGTCTATCCCCCTGTACCCCAGCATCAGCCTGAGCTGACATGTGGCATCTAACATGGATCTGCTTAGAGCTTCTGCTCTAAGCTCTCTTCCTTAAGGCTCTGCAGATGGTGAATGGTTTTTGCCTCCATCCTCTTTTAAAAAGGGCTCCTTGAGAACCATCTACCCAAAGGATGGCAACACACACTTATTACCTCTTAATGGGACCTTCTCTGCCCCCTCTAAAGCCATCCCACTGTGTGTTAAGCCCTTCTTGGGTGAACCCACCCCCATATAACATGCCATACACAATGTGTTTAAATACTTCTGCAGCAGGCCCACATATTGGAGGGTCACCCTCCTGGATAGTGGCCATCTTTGTTCTTCCCAGAGGTGTTCCTATTACCCAGGGTGGTTTGGGGCCCATCAGAGGTATTTGATCAGTATGCTGTTATTAAAATGAATTGCCACATCCCCCGCACTGCACTCTGAGCTTGTATGCATGGTTATTCTTGATACAAGCTAGTGGGAAGGTCCCCAAGTCATGGGCACTTAGGTGGTCCACTCAGGTTTAAATGGTTTGTTCCAAGTCAGTAATAGTTCTAGAAGCAAGCTTCAACCTCGAATTGCTGAACTTGTAGCTGCTGCTCCTTTTGGGACCAGGCTGGCTGGTCCTGCTTCTGTGTCTATGAAGATCCTTGAGCTGCTGCAGGCTCTAACTGCTCATCCCAGAGGGAAGCTGTAGTGTGAGACTACAGTGAAGTATCACAGGTGCTGACTAAGACACTTGGCATCATATGAACAGTGCAGCCTAATATCTATGGCTGTGCAGAGGCCAGCTCCAAGGCCAGAGCCAGCAGATACTGAATAGTTAGAGACAAGTTTGAAAGCCGAAGTGAGATCTGCCTCAGCCATTCACCAGCAGTGCACCCTGGGGCAATGCACCCCTCCCCCTGCATGCCTCAGTGCACTCATCAATACTAATGACATCTTCTACAAGAAACACATAGCTCCGACCTTTGAGCCAAACGATTCCACAACACCCCACTGAAATCCTGAAGCTGTAGCTGGGGTAAACAGCCAGCCAGAAGGTAGGTGTCCATCAGCAGAAGAATGGCCTCTCTCAAATTAAAAAAAAAAAAATGGAAAAAAACCAGCATTATAACATGTGTGCACTAGCAGTAAGGAAGATCCTTGTAGAACCCAGGTCTCTGGGACTCCTACAACTGAGCTAAGGTTAAACATCTCACTTTTACACACAGAACACAGGAACAGAGAGCCTCCAGCCCAGCCTGCTCCCTAGTGGAGGGTCTGCAAGCCTCCTGCTCATTCCTTCTGAGAGCTCCAGCAACACTCGCTCTCCCTCCCACCCAGCTGCCTCCCTGCTCTGCCTTCTTCCTGTCCAAACAACATTTCAGGTCAGGGCAACACATGCCATCTTCACTGCAAGTTGTTTCTAAGATGCAGTCATGCTCAGCACAGGGACTCTCTCACCCTGGATACACACATGGGACGATCACGGTAAGCTAACCATACAGAGACAGGGACCTTCCTATAAGTTTGTTTCCAGTTCATTTTGGCCACAACCAGCCACATCCTCACTAACTCCAGGACTCTTTCAGCTTGCCCTTAATCAATCCCTTCCCTTCCTTTAAGAGTGTGATCCTTTTCATTTCCAGGACCTTGCCAAGGGTCTCTGTAAATGTGGAATCCATTCTTTTCATCTCCCCAATGGTCTGTGTCCTGCATGAAAGCACCCACACACACTAACACTCCCAGCCTGTATTGCAATACATGGCTGCACAACCAAACACACCACTCAGAACCTGTCTTGCTCCTTCAAACTTCTATGCCACCATCACCTGTCCCCTCTGCCTTCGGCTCCCTCCCAAGGCCAACTCCATACTGCCTCTTCTCGGAATCCTGCCTCAATTCCTCTAGCTGGAGAGGAAAGCACTCTTCCTTGTTCTTGTACGCACCTCAGGCAATGTGTCAGGACAAGTCTTTCTCTGCACCAAGGTTCTCCAGAGGCATCCTAAATGTGCCACCTCACACTGGAGTAGTGGAATGGTGTGCTAGCTAGAGTGGAAGGCTTGGAAAGGGACAGGCTGGCCTTGCTTAAACTCTGCTGTGTCCCAGCTGTGACCTCCAGCTCTGTCATCACTCTGCTAAGGTGTCACACAAAGGTCCATGGTGAAGACAGATGAGGAAAAGGCCGACCTGTGTTAGGGTGACTGATGGCTCACAAACAGAGAAGAGACACTCGGTCCTTGTGTGCTGTGGATGGAATAAAACAGCACAGCTGCTGTGGAGAATGGTACAGCAGTTCCTTTAAGAAAAGAAACATCGAGCCAGGTACAGGGCACACACGTGCAATCCCAGTGGTAGAAGTGAAAGCCACAGCCAGCCTGGGCTACATGAAATCCCATCCTTATAACCAAAACCAGGGGCTCAGAAGATGGTTTAGTGGCTAAAGCCTTTGCTGTGCAAGCAGGAGTGCCGATATCCAGCACCCATGTGAAAAGCTGGGTGTGGTGGTGTGTACGTGTAACTCCAGAGCCGGGGAACGAACTGGTAGGGAAAGAAGGATCCAGGGAGCCTGCTGGCTCCAGATTTCGTGAGAGAGACCTACAGCCTCCATACATAGGTGGGGCTAGCTGGGAAGAGAAAAGGAACTAGTAAAAGTGGGAGGGGTACAAGAGAGGGTTAGGGAGGTAAATATGGCCAAATACATCATGTACGTGTATGTATGAAAATGTCCTAGTGAAACTCACTATTATGTAGAGTTAATATATGCTAATAAAACATTTTTGAAACATCAAAACAGAAATGAAAACAAAGAAGCCAGATGTAGTGGCGCACACCTATAATCCCAGCATTTAAAAAGTAAAGGTAGAGGGGTTGGAGGCCACAGCAGTTAAGAACACTTGTTACACTTGCAGATAACCTGTGTTTGGTCCCCAGAACCCACATGGGTGGCTCACAACCATCCATCACTCCAATTCTAGGGGATCTGATACCTTTTTCTGACCTCCACAGGCCTCAGGTATGCATGTGGTACACATATATACATACATGTAAGCAAAACACTCATACACATAAATCAAGTAAGTAGAGGTAAGAGAGTGAGGATTCAAGGCCATCCTTGGCTACATAGTAACTTTGAGGCCTGCCTGAATTACATGAGACACAGTTTAAAACAAAACAAATTTTAGACCTGTAGAACCATGCAGCCCAGCAGTGCTCAAAGAACCGAGAGTGGGCAAATACAAAGATGCATGTGTGTGCCGTGACCATGGTGGCAGTGCTCACAGTGGATAAAAGAAGGACCCATGCCAGATGCCCACCAACAGGTGACTGCAAAGCAGTTGTGGTTTCTCCTACATCCCACACTGAAGGTCTATGTCCTCAAACCAATGCTGAAACCTAGTCCCTTTGCGACAGTATCCAGAGGTGAGGATTTAAGAGGTGGGTGTCATGGAGACAGCCATTAGGATGGGGATTATCATATTCACAAAAGAAGCCTTGAAGCCATCCCTACTCCTCTGTCCAAGGGCACTGCAAGGTGACATTTACAAACCAGGAGCCCGATCTTCACAGACACATGTCTTGGCCTGGGATTTCTGGCCTCTGGAATAGGGAGGGCACACATCTGGCTTATGAGCCACGAAGGTCATGATATTATGTTACAGTGGCCCTAAATGACAAAGGCCAGACACAGTGGAACGGTATTCCACTTCGGGAAGAAAGGGAATACTGGCACATGCTACAAACACAAGCACACCATGATGGCACTACAAAGCAAGGTGACATCTGGCAGTCACAGAAGATCAAACACAACCCAGTCCTCCAAGGCTCACATAGTTTAGAGACAGAACAGAATGCTGCCCCTGAGGTTTGGAGATGGGTGCTGTTACATGACTTTACTGTGCAACATGGAAGGAGTCTGGGTGCACAGCAGGGGAGAGGCAACTCACAGAATAAACTGTGCACTTGGGATAGGGACATGAAGGTGATGATGATGATGATGATGATGATGATGATGGTTTTCCACAATTGGAAAACCTCAGAAAACATGAACTCTACTCTTGTCCCTCTATGATTTCTCAGATTCTCAAGACAGACATGAGGCCAGGGAGAGCATCACAACAGAAAATAAATAAATAAATAAATAAATAAATAAATAAATAAATAAATAAATGTCTCCACCCACTTTCCCAGTGTTAGTTGCTTTGATTGTTGCTATGACAAAATATCTGGCAAAGCAACCTAAGGAAGAAAGGGTTTGTTTTGGTTCAGTGTGAGGGCACGGCCCATCATGGCAGGGAAGCCATGGCAACCGGAAGAGGGAGAAGCTGGTCACATGAAAGAGGTGAACTCTGACACTCAGGTGGCTTTTTCTTTTTTGTGTAGTCTAGGACCCCAGCCCATGGAATGGTAGCTCTCACATTTAGGGTGACAGTTCCAAACTCAACATAATCTAGACAATCTCCCACCAACACACCTACGTGATTGCTTTGGAAGAGGTAGGTGATTGTAATCCAGTCAAGCTGACAATCAGTATTAACTGTCACTGACCCCAAAGGTGGAGGCCGAGAGACCTGTTGGCTTTGGCTGCATGTTCCTATTTAGGAGTAACATGGGACTGGCAGGGTCCAGGAAGTATTTTCCATCCTTAGAGGATTGGGGGCACAATGAAAGCTGCTTCTTAAAGGCCACCACAAAGATGCTAACAGCTCTTCTCTGGGTGGGTTCACAGCTAAACAGTGTGAGGCTGCTCCAATCAGATTCAGATTTAGATATGGAGCGAAGACTCAGCCTCCATGCTGCTTCTAGGCAAAGTCATGTTGCTTGTACTCAAATAAATCCCATCACGACACCCACACTATTCCAGGCACTAAGGACTGAGGAAGAAGCAGGGCTTAAACCAGAACCTCACTACCATGGAGCTTCCCCAGGGGTATCACAGAGGAGGAACCCCAGGTTCAGACAGGTTATACACCCTGCCCAAAGTCACACAGTTCACAAGCAGCAGAACTATCACTTGTACCGTTCCTGCTACACTGGTGTGGCCCCATTTAAATCTGTGACACACTCAGCTGTGCCACCTGTGGCAGACTCCTGGACTTTCATGGGGGTGGATCCTGCCTCCTGTGGTGTTTGCATTCTCCCTGTCTCTGGGACACACCTTCTATATTCTTCTGTAAGCTGCCCCATGATGCCCAGGGTGGAGGGTGCGGACTTTATTTAATGTCCCCACTTCCATCCTCCTCCTCACTCAATACCTCAAAAATACCGAGCTCGGTCCTTTTTGGGACCTTTGCACATATTGTCCTGATGTCCTGGGATTTTTCAGGCTCTGAAATGGTACTTAGTGGCTCTTTTGTCATCTTCTAAGAGAGGTCCTCCCTTCTTGCCACTTTCTAGTCCTTCAGGGAATTTCATTTTCATGAAGGAAAATGAAATTCCCTGCCCATAGAATGAATAAATATGTATTCTAAATTGTAGTGTATAGAAAATTAACCTCCAAATTAGTATGCTAATGGAATTTAGGAAGGAGGCTTTGGGCAGTAACTAGGATTAGATGAGGATACCTTGGTGAGTCTTCTATGATTCATGGCATTGGTGGCTTTATGAGATGAGAAAGAGACATGAGATGACTTTGTGTCACCATGCAGTGGTCCAGCACCACAACCCTCATCAGGTGCGGGTGCCACACTCTGGAACATCCAGCCTCCTAGCCACCAGTCAAACAAATCTCATGTCCTTATAAATTGCACATTAATTGCCACAGCAGAAAGGGGACCAAGATACAGGCTTTCTTTGTCTTACCTCTCTACCTTCCACCTTCTGGCTCGGATTCTGGTGCTACATACCCTGCAGGTGGCCTCGAGGATTCAGGAGGGTACCCTGTACAACCAATTTACATGAGTTTGGAACCAGACAAAATTATAGCAATTTCAGCTCTGAACTCATGTTCTGCCCAGGACAGCAGCTTCAGAAAACAACAAAGTGGGTTCTCTGCCCATTGCTGCAAGTCTGGCGTTGACCATAACCCCGCCTCAGGGTGGCCTAAAGTAGGTGTCCCTGGTAGGGAGGCATGAAGACCTGCCTTCTGGCTGCCATCCTGTACACACCAGCTAGGCTCCCAGGCACCAACACCTCCCTACAAGCCACTGATATCTCCCTATGTCCCTCATATGGATGTTTGAGCAAAGAACACAAACCACTTTAAGTAAATGTTATGATTTTATCGACAGGAAGATGAGAACTGAGAAAGTCTGTGGAGGAAGGAGCTTGGTCTCTTGTCTGTAAGGATCAAGGTCCTAAAACAGAAAAGAGATGCTGGCAGGCTGGAGTGACAGTTATTCTTGATCCCAGAAGCACCCACAGTGCACAATGCAAACAGAACCATGCAAACAGCACCCAGAGAGGTTAAGGCTTGGGGCAGGGCATTTCAATCATTTTTTTCATTCTTTCCTGTAGCAAATAGCTCACTTTCTGAAGGAGAAGGAAGAAGGCTTTATAGGAGACATTTGCTGATGCCTGGCTTCTTTCAGGCTACAGAACCCCTTTCCCCACCAGCTAGAGGACTAGTTGTCTGGTCAATCAAGGTTCAGGGCATTCTGCCAGCCAAAAAGATGCTTCCTCCCTGAAATAGAAGACTAGAAGAGAAGGATATGGGGTAATTGTGGTGGGGAACCTTCTGCAGATGCACCCTGAATTTCTCAGCTCTGGTTCTTGGATTGCTCACACCTTTCTAGAACATTCCAAATTCCAGAGTCAATCAAGTTGGTTTCTGCTGTTTCCAGCCCAAGACCCCCACTGTCTAAGACTCTTCCAGAATCATGATCTAGACCATGCCTGGATCTGGATCCTGAAGAATTCAATACATAAAAAGTTCACAAGTAAAGGCATACCCCAAGCATTCTCTCTTCCCCTGTCCTGGGTGCTAAAGCAGGGGCATTCTGTGGCCCAGATTCAACTACCAGAATGGACTAACCCTAGGAGCAAGTGGATAGTGGGAATTTGCATCCCTGAATAAGTCCTAGTGCAGAGCTGTATACCAGCCCCGAAGGTCCCCTCTAATCTGCTGTGGAAGAAAGGTTCACAGTAAGTCACAGTATTTGTACTACTTTGTGGCAGCAGCTAATCCTAGAAGGCAATGCACAGCGTATAGCTCATAAGCAGAAGCCAGAAGACCAAACTGAGGAATTCAAAAGAAGTAACAAAGCCTGGCTCCTTCCTTCTAGTCTTGAGGGAGCTCCTGGATGTACATGGAGCTTGGAAATCCAAGGCCTCCCCAAGTCCCACTGTCTTTACCCATTTAGACAGATCTCACCTTTTTCTCATCTCCACTCTGCAGGAGGTGTAGGGCACTCCTTCGGTCATTCTCATGCTGTCTCAGGGTGCTGCCATGTGGCTGGGGCAGGCTGGAGGGAGGGGATGTGCTGCGGCCCTGTGGGTCCACCCAGGTGTAGATGTGGTTGGTGACATAGCCCCCAGGGATACGCCCAGCTGAGTACACAGACAGCACCAGCTTCTTGGAGCCCTTGAGAGCCTGAAGAGAGGGGGACACATGGTTAGAAGGAAGGGGGTACCCCCACTCTGCCATTACTTCACATCATATCAAGAATCCACACATGGAGGAGCCCAGCCTTAATCCCATACCCCACCCCACCCCCAAGCCCTTAGTGTTGGCATGTAAAAAATGGAGCATCTGTGCCACCCTATTTCAAGTGGTCCAAATACAAAGTCATCTCTCAAGATATCTGTGTAGAGAGTGAACTGAGGCTGCTATCTCTACAAGGCCTGAATGGAGGGCTGGCTCTATGCTGGTGTTGGAGACCTTGGCTTTGGAGTATAGCTCATGTAGGGACTCCCTCTTTGACACTGCTTGTGCACACAGTGTGGTTATGCTAAGCACCTGCTCATCTTCTGTAGTCTGGAATGCCACAAAGTGCCTATGTGACTTGTCCCCAATAAACCAGATAGTATCACAATTTGATCTTGGAAGACTGGAGTGTCCCCTAGGTGACTCTTTGGGAGCTCCTAGAAGCTTGGGTGTCCTCTGGACTTCACTAATGTCACTCATATATAAATCTAAGTCATGGAGTTCAAGGACAGTCAGCCCTTTCTAACACATAGTTTCACACCCACAGGTTCGTTCAGTCACAGAACAAAAGTGGTTTTATTTTGTTTTGTTTTAATGCATCCAGGGGTCTGGGGGTGGGTGGCTCAGTAGTTAAAAGCATTTGTCATGCATGTGTGAGATTGGATCCCAAGAACCCTAAAGTCAAGCTGGCATGGCAACCTCTTGTGATCCCAGCAGTTGGGAAGCAGGGACAGGATCCCCAGTGCAAGCTGGCTAGCTAAACTAGCTAACTCACAAACTCTAGGAAGAACTGAGAGACCCTGTCTCAATAAATAAAGTGAAGGGTCATGGAAAAAGACATCAAACACCAAATTTGGGCTTCCACACACGTGTACATACGTGCACACACACATTTGAGGATTTTTTTTAAAAGTCTGTATCCGTCCTGAACATATACAGACTGTTTCCTGTCAGCATTCCCTAAATAGTACATCGCAGCCGCTACTTGCTTAGCACTTACATTGCATTGGGTATAGTCCTCTGGAGATGACATAAAGTCCACAAAGGGCATGTTATACCATTTGAAGTTTTTATTACATTTATTTTTTGTGTTTATGTGTATCCATGCATGTGTCATGGCACATGTGTGGAAGTCAGAGAACAACTTGTGGGAGTTGGTTTTCTGTGTCCACCATGTGGGTCCTGGGGATCAGGCTCAGGTCGCCAGATTTGGAGGCATGCTCCTTCATCCACTGAGACATCTCACCAGCCATTTTACAAAAGGGTCTTGAGCATCAACACATTCTAGTGCCAAGTTGCTACAGATTCTAAGGGACAGGAATATACGCCGAATATGTGTGAAACTGTCTAGCCTGACAGTGGTCTCAGGACCCCAATAAAATACTAGATAAGAGAGCCCAAACCAGAAACATCAGTAACAGTAGTTTAGCACTGAGCAGGGGCCTGTATGTGGCAAGGTATCTGCCCTACACCTGGCATGTACAATCTCAAGGAATCCCCATGGACTCCTATCATGGGTAAAGGACAACCCTCCCCCCGCAAAAAAAAAGAGCCAAAGCTCAAAGTTGCAGGAAGCCAGTCATTCAGAGATTGCATAAGAGAAGCAGCTGCCCCCACTGCAGACACCAGGTGTTTGTAAATGAGACAACAGATTCTGCAGTTTCAATAACAGCTTGTTTAAGGAAAAAGGCTGACTTCCCCTTTCTGCCCCTAATGAAACTCCCCCCACCCCTTTCCCTATTCCTTAACTACAAAATCCCCAGCTTGAAGTGTGCAATCTGTGGTCTCTTGAACTCTGGCCATTGCTGCTTGGTCCTGTACCTTAATCACGGTGCAGCCAGATCTTGAGACAACACCTCTTAGGAAAAATAAAGTGGTTCTAGCTGTTGAAGTGTCTAAACTCTCATCCTTCATTTCTTCCTACAAACTTAACTCTTGCAATGATGGGTGGAGAGGGACCTACCACTTCTGTGAGGAAGGGCAAACACTCAGTGCCCACATGCACAGTAAGGGGTTCCTTTCACACGGCTACTAATTCCAAGTGTAGATACCATCTTTGCTGTACAATTTTCCAGTAGATGGAGAAACTCAAGGAGTAGGGAGTAAACCAAAGTCTATGCCCTGGGGTAGAAGATGAGGTCAGTCATATTGCTTTCCTACAATGCACCTGTAATGGAGATGAAGGCATGGATTCTGGGAGACAGTCACTTTGTATTGGATTAACAGCCAACATACTTCATGTTGGGAGTACCAGTTTGTAGCTTCCCCCAATTTTAGACACTATTTTAGTGAATGTGAGGATGGGGCCTTTAGGGGAATGAGGCCATGAGGAAAGGGTTTTCATAATGAGATCAGTGGTTCTACACCAAGGCTGGGTACACATACCAGAGCTTGCTTGCTTCCTTTCCTCTATATAGGACACAGGAAGAAAAATGGCCCTTTGCAAGCCTGGCAGGTCACCTGATCATACCCACATGCTGCCTGAGGCTCCAGCCTCAGGAAATGCAAGCAGCCACCCACTGTGTAATGGTCTACTAAGGAAGCTCCAGTTGACAATGCACCCCACAGTTGGGACTGGTCTGACTCAGTGAAGGTTTCTTCAGGTCCTGGACTTCAGGAAGAGTGCACTGAGTGAGGCTTTGCAATACCACGGACATGACGTATTCTGATGTTAAGTGGGGTCGACAGGCTACAAATCATGGCTTCTAGCACAATCTCAGTTATGTCGGGAGAAAAATCATGCAAGTAAACAAAACATTAGAACGCACCAATGCCCACCAGCACCTCCCTCTGGGTGGGATTGCCAGTGGCTGGTATTTTGCTTTTCCTTTTTTGCAATGTTTTCCAAATGTTCTACTATTAACGCACATTGCTTTCAATATAAGAAAATAAGACACAACACTTGGGGGAACTAAACTGTTATCCCAATCTGCTTCTCCGAGCTCTATGAACTCCACAATCCTCAAGGAACAATTGGGGTGAGGGATGAGGTTTCCTTCAGACAGATTGGGGTCCTGGCTCTCCCAGGGGGTGAGGCCTAGCTCTCCCCTCCACAGGCAAATGCTAGGCCCTGGTGGAGGGGTAATGAGCATGGCAGCTCTCCAAACCTCTTCTTAGAAAGGGTTCTTGAGATGATGAGCAGGGAAAGATTTACAGTGTTCTTGAGTATTCCCCATGGCTCCCCTCATGGAATAGTGGGGAAAAATCAAACCTTAAGTTAAGTTGAAGGTGCAGGAGGGAAGGGTGTGTTTTTGCTCCAGCAAAACAGAAAGTGAGTGTCCAGGTACAGGTAAGATCAGCAGAAGCGGAGGCTGCCTACATCCTCTGTGCCCTCATCTTCCTGAACCCTCTTCCCTGCCTGCTGCTCCCTGTTCCAAAAGGACAAAGCTCCCCTGTCCAGTGCCGTTGTGACCAGCAGGAGTCCTCCATCCCATGGCATATGGTGAAATTAAGCCTGGTCAATCACCCTGCAAGGCCCAACCAAGAACCTACTGTGTACCAGGCCTGTCAAGGGACAAATTACTACCTTGTGCACAGTAGGCTCTTATGCTTTGAAAGATGAAGTATTGCCAAGTGCACAGTGGGATCTCACAACAGTTGGGTCAGATAAGTGACAGGCTGTGCCTGGGGAGACAACGCAGCTCCTGGTATACAGTAGGTCCTCAAGGAGATTATAGCCTGGTAAAAATAAGGTATGAGCGCTCACACAATGGGTCCTCAAGATGTTTGTCCTTGCTGAGGGACAAGGCATCACCAGGAAGCATGGTAGGCCTCAATGACACCTGTGGTCTGCTTACAGGTAAGGCATCACTCAGCACAGAGTAGAACTTCATGACACCTGTGCCTGATGAGGTAAGATATTGTTCCTGATATAAAATTTGTCTCCACAACACCTGCAGACCGATGAGAGACAAAGCTTGGGCTGTCACACAATAATAGGTCCTGAAAAAACATTTGACTGGCCTGACTGGGTGATAGCGTAAATAGCACCCCACAAGAAATCACAACCACCATAGGTACCATCATACAGCCAGGGGACGATAATGGAATGAGTACATAGATTGCCCAGGCTAGAAGAAAGGGTCAAACTGCACTTATCTACTGAGAGGCACTGGGCTAGTGGCTTGCCCTCTCAAAGCAATATGTGTGAATAGGGAGAGAGACCACACCTTATTGGGGTGATGTGGGACAAATGGGACTGTGGACATGAAATCCAGGCCTATGTACACAGTAGGTGCTCAGCAGACAGAAGAGCCTCTTTCCACCTCCCTGTGGTACTCTCCATGGAGAGGAATCCACAGAAAGGCATTGTCTGAGAAGTCAGAAGGGAAAACGAGGAAAAAGAGAATCGCTGCAGTGAGCATCAGCATCATTTGTATTCTTTTTCGCAGGCAACTGGTCGACTTCACTTGGTCAGTTCTATAAATAGGCGAGCAGCAACCTTGAGAAAGAGGAGGTTAATGCCTTTGATGAGAACACCATTGTTGGTGCTGCCGAGGTTCGGCCTTGAGTGCCCACACCAGAGTCCCCATGCTGCCTGCCCTAACGTTTTACAGAATGGCTACCTAAAAACCCAAGAGGGGAAGGGACAGCGTGGTGAGGGTACAAGACATTGCTCAGGACATGGAGTCCCAGCCCTCGTAAACTCCAGCTTTCTCAGTGCAAGGCTATAGGACTGCCAGCCACATCCCTCAGACCATTCTGCAGCCTGATGCTGACTCTTCTTTGAGGACAAATGTGGCTTTCAGAGGTCGTGGAGGGCAAGAACATCCATGGCTTTCAGTATTTTTCTGGAAAATCAGAAAGAAACAAGATTCCTAAGCCAGCACTTCCAGCGGCCAAGCACACTTGAAACACAGCCTTGGCCCACTGGAATTGGAAGGAACATGACTGCCACTCCACCCTCTTTAATTAATTAGAAGTGCATGTCTGGTGGGAAGGCCCTACAGTCCATTGCTACCTCCTAGTCTCCACCCTGACTCATCTCAAAGGGGTCAGTAAACAGAGGAGTGCATTCTGAAGGACAGCTGGGGACATCCACTACTCTGGCCTTCCACACTGACACAAGGCTACTGCAACCTTGACTCCTATGGTTCTGACCATCTGGGGACACCAAATAGGAATGTCAGGCCAGTCACTGCACCTTTCTTAGTGGAGTGTACCTGGTAGCCTGCAGCCTGAGGCATCAGGGAAAACTGCAAAGACCTTAGGCTGGTGAGATAGAGAACCAGGCACGACTCTGCCATGTGCATTCCTGTTAGGGGATCTGAGGTTTCTCCCTGCCCTTGCTGGGCCTCCATTTTGCCATTTGGCAATAAGCAGGTTGAACTGGTAAGGTACTGTCCAAAAGGAACTTCTAAATCTGTTTGATTCAGGGCCATAGAGGAGTGATTACCCATGACAGCAGAGAGGTCAGGGCCTTGGGGACATGTAGAGCTAGACATCAGGCAGGCTTGTGGGCAGGGTCTCCAGTTTCCCCCATTCTGGGGGTGAACACTCATAACTGCTAGCTGCTGTTCTTACCATGTCACTGGCCCATACCCTTAAACCTGGTGTAAACTTGGGACTCTGAGGTATCCCTACCAGCTGGCAGGGACAAGAGGGGTTCAGAAACACACACACACACACACACACACACACACACACACACACACACACACCAGGGCATATGGAGGAAGCACTATAGACATGCCAAGAGGCAGACCCCAAATTGAGTTTATCAAAGACATCTGAAGGCTAGGGACAGCTCCAATGTTGAGCTGTAAAAAGCACACTTTCTCAAAAGGGACAGGTATTAGCTGTGTGTGTTGCTGACATCAACACCCCCCCCCACAACAGTGACCCTAGGACCAGCCCGTCTGCCTCAATCAACTGCAGACCAGCTGTCTGCATCATACAAGTCACCACGCTTCTCTGTCCATCTATTTCTGTGGTACAAGCTGAAGATCATCATTCCACTGCCTCTGTGGGTGGAGGAGCCCACTGCAAGGGCAGTTGTCAGAGTGCTAGGCTCTCACCGTTGCCATCACCCACTACTGGAAAAACTGGACCCATGGGTTTCCCCTGTGCTTGTCCAGTGCAAATCAGAGTGGTCCCGACCTGAGCGGCAGATGCTATGGTGCTATCCATCACCAGACCGCCATTCAGGCCCATGCCAAGATAATGGGAATATGGATTATGCCTGCATGTCTCCACACATGGTGGTTCCAGGAGGCCAATCACCTCACTCAGCTCTTTGGAGCTAACTATGATGTCTTTCCACAGCAGAGGTCAAAATGACACAAGTCCCTGTACAGGACAGAGGAATGACCTGGAATGGCCACAGCGCAGGACTAAAGGGGCACGCTAACACAGTGATGGACTGTGCTCAAGTACATGCATAGACAAAGACATAAAGGGGGCCACAGGAGTATACGATTACAAGATGACAACTCATGCCAAAAGAAGTTTTCCCACATCTAGGGGAGGACAAGGGATTTCAGGGCTCAGACCTCAAGGGGGCAGGCTCTTCCCTGTGGGAACGGACTCTAACTTTGAGGAAGACCTCCTCTAAGACCCACATTAGTGGTCTGGAAAGGAGGCGAGGATGAAGCATGACCCCACTCTTCCTGACCCCACCTCAGCTAGGGTTCAGACACACTGGAAAGGCTCCTAGCTTCCTAGCTCCACTGACAACTTGCTTAGTGATGCTAAACAAACTACCTAACCTCCCTGTGCCTGTTTCTGCGTGTAAGAAGGAATTCTTGAAAGGGTTAGTATGACAATGTACACCGCCTAA
Source organism: Cricetulus griseus (assembly GCF_003668045.3). Taxonomy (NCBI): domain Eukaryota; kingdom Metazoa; phylum Chordata; class Mammalia; order Rodentia; family Cricetidae; genus Cricetulus; species Cricetulus griseus. The sequence goes on along the minus strand of NC_048595.1, from coordinate 82,414,941 downwards.
ACAGTAGAGGTTAGTATGATAATGTGTACTACCTAAACAGTAGCTGGCATGTAGTAGGCCCTACTTCTCTACCTCACTATTTCAAAGTCCTATCACGTCTGGAAATCTTCCTAGACTGTGACGGACTCTCTTCCAAGGGCCTCCAGCATGCTTCTGTGTTTCTGTTGTAGCTCCAATCTAGGTTCTAAGTCAAGTTCATTCAGCATTTAAGGAAAATGCCTGAAGGCACATTTACATGTTCTGTCTTCTCTATTATCTTGCCTTGCTTATCGTCAACATCTATATAAAAGCCAAGCGTGTGTCTGCAGACCCAGCACTAGGCAGGGTGGAGGGTAGGTAGTCAGGGAGCACAGACAGGCAGATGGAAGAAGGTCTTGCTGAATCAGAGAGCGCCAAGTGCAATAAGAGACACTGTCTCAAAAAATAAGGTAGAGATTGAGGGAGACACCTAACAGATGCTAACCTCTGACCTCTACATGTATACAACACACACATCCATCCATCTATCCACCTGTCCATCCATTCATTCCTCTATCCATCCATCTATCCGTCCTTCCATCCACCCATTCTTCTGTCCACCCATTTACCAACTACCTATCTACCTACCCACTCACACATACACACACCCACTCATCTGTCATGATATTTAATGAGCTTTCTATATTGTCAGCTCCCAGGAACCTGTTCAAATTAGGACACAGACAGAGCAATATATAACACTTGAAGTTACAGACTGAGGTCACTAGCCTGTAGATCTCCACGTAGTGAAAGCATTGAACACTTGGACTCATGTGAAGCATGGTCACACCAACAGAAAGAGCAGTAAAGCCACACCTCCAGAGACTCCTGAGCAGTAAAGCCACACCTCCAGAGACTCCTGAGCAGTAAAGCCACACCTCCAGAGACTCCTAGAGCAGTGAAGCCACACCTCCAGAGACTCCTAGAGCAGTAAAGCCACACCTCCAGAGACTCCTAAAGCAGTGAAGCCACACCTCCAGAGACTCCTGAGCAGTAAAGCCACACCTCCAGAGACTCCTGAGCAGTAAAGCCACACCTCCAGAGACTCCTGAGCAGTAAAGCCACACCTCCAGAGACTCCTGAGCAGTAAAGCCACACCTCCAGAGACTCCTGAGCAGTAAAGCCACACCTCCAGAGACTCCTAGAGCAGTGAAGCCACACCTCCAGAGACTCCTAGAGCAGTAAAGCCACACCTCCAGAGACTCCTGAGCAGTAAAGCCACACCTCCAGAGACTCCTAAAGCCACACCTCCAGAGACTCCTGAGCAGTAAAGCCACACCTCCAGAGACTCCTGAGCAGTAAAGCCACACCTCCAGAGACTCCTGAGCAGTAAAGCCACACCTCCAGAGACTCCTAGAGCAGTGAAGCCACACCTCCAGAGACTCCTGAGCAGTAAAGCCACACCTCCAGAGACTCCTGAGCAGTAAAGCCACACCTCCAGAGACTCCTGAGCAGTAAAGCCACACCTCCAGAGACTCCTGAGCAGTAAAGCCACACCTCCAGAGACTCCTGAGCAGTAAAGCCACACCTCCAGAGACTCCTGAGCAGTAAAGCCACACCTCCAGAGACTCCTGAGCAGTAAAGCCACACCTCCAGAGACTCCTAGAGCAGTAAAGCCACACCTCCAGAGACTCCTAGAGCAGTAAAGCCACACCTCCAGAGACTCCTTAGGAATCCATCCTAGCTCTGCCACTTGTAGCCTGTGGCAAGTTACCAATCTACACCCAGCTTCCTGGGCATGAGATTGAACAACAGTGGTACTGTGTCTCAAATGGTTCAATGAGCCAATATTTATTTGGGTGGATGGCTCAGTAGGTAAAGTGCTTGCTATACAAGCTGAGGACATGAGTTTGTCTCTCTGGCACCTATATAAAAGCCAAGAGTATGTCTGTAGTCTCAGCACTAGGCAGGGTAGAGGGTAGGTAGTCAGGGAGCAGAGACAGGTAGATGAAGAAAAAGTCCCAAGCTCAGTGAGAGACACTGTCTCAAAATATGAGGTAGACAGATGCTGACATCTGCATGTACACATATGGGTGAGAATGCCCACAACACACATGTAAACCACATATTCATACTATAATAAAATATAATAAAATAAAACAGTGCCTGGAATATATGTTAGGAGCTTAAGGGGTCAGGCATTGTTCTAACAAGGAACCCAGAGTTCCACTTTGTTATCTGTCCTTTTTAACTCAGTCTGGCATCTTGCAAAACCATCTATGGATATCTACAAAACTGTCCTCTGGGGCTTAGGAGATGGCTCAGTGGCAGAGCACCTGACTGGCATGCTGTGAAGGCCCGACGACTTCAACTCACAACACTGAAAATAAACAAACAAAAATAACACAAAATTAAAAAAACAATAACAAAACAATCTTCTTTGTTCACAAATGGACTCATAATGGAAATTTTAGGCTCACTCATTCATTCATTTATTCATTCACTCATTCATTCTTTATTGCTTTTGGTGTTTTGAGACAGGGTCTCATGTAACCCAGGCTGGCCTCAAACTCCTGATCCTCCTGCCTCTACCTCCCAGTGGCTGCGATTATAGGTATGCCCAATCAGGCCCAGCTCCCCTTCTTTTAGATGAAAATTATTTTGGGTTTATTTCATGACTAATTCAGTGAAGTCCATGTGTTTCCATACTGTAAGAGGAAGGATACTGAACCAGCATGGAGTTCTTACTCCTCTAACACTGGAAACTTGGGCTTTCACTCACTTTCTTGCCAGGAGAGATATATGTGATTAACATCCTCTTGGGTGCAGTTTTGAGTACACATGCATCTAATTTTCTAGATTGGGCATCTTCATTTATGTACAACCACAGTCTCTGTGAAGATGTCCCCAGGACCTGACTCTCTGCTTGCTGTGGTTGCTTGGCCACCTGTAGGGGGCAGCAATAGCAAAATCACAATGACAATCATCGTCTTCCAGCTGCACAAATAAGGAAAGATGTGTCTTATGCAAGGTCACAAAGAAAGTAAGAGACAGGGCTAGAATATGAATCTAGGGTTCTAATCGCCCACCCCACCCCCTTACTAGAGGTTCAGGTACTACAAGGCCAGCAAAGCCAACTCTATACTCTGTCCCAAACAGAGGAATTTTAAAAGGGGGACATGGGACTTCCAGGCTGCAAGCTGGCAGTAGCCCTCAGACTTCTGAGCTCTAAGCAGATGCTAGGATGGCCACATGGCCTGAAAAGGCCTCCCTCTTCAGCCTCCTTTGAGACACAGTAGAATTGGCAATGTGGCCTCCATCCCAGGAGCATATTTCAAGGCCATAAGAAATACAAACTGAATGAGAGCCATTTCTTTAGTGTTAATGACCTCTAACTGCAGGGGCTCCAGATCCCTCTTTCAGTGCCCAAACCAGCACTACAGAGTGGCCAGACTCTCTTTAGAATGAAAATGGCCCCTGTCCCTACCCTGTGCCCTCTGAGGAACCAAGCAAGCTTTCTTTCCCAGCAGTGTGCCTCAGGCCTGCGCCAGCCCTGCCCCTTGGCAGCTGCATCCCCTGCCGGCCATCTGAGCTTTCTAGCGGTATCAGGTGCTGCAGGCTCCTTTCCACTTCAGGCCTCTGCACGTGGGGCTCCTGTGCCTGCAAGTTCACCTCTCTACATTCCTACTACAGGTGATCGTTTTATCTACATTGTCCCCAACAGACTGGAAGGCGGAAAATTCTTGTGGCTTGATATCCAGTGTTTCCAGGGGTAGAAAACGTAGGAGGCAAGGGATTCCACATAAAGTGATAGGCAGTGGCATATTTCACTTTTTTGGTTGTTTCTAAATTATGCTAAACAGCCCAGCTGAAGTTTAAATCATAGTCTTCCTGCCTGCTCTTCCTTCGTCCACCCCTTGATCTTGAGTGCTAGGATTACAGGTAACTTGCTGTTGATTCCTATTTTTGTTTTGATTCTAGAAACCTCAGAATTCAATTTAAAGGTGAAACACACACACACACACACACACACACACACACACACACACACACACGTCCTAAGATCATTTTGTTTCATTTGTTTTGTTTCATTTGTGTATATGTGTGTGGCTTAAGTGTGTAGGATACATGTGTATTCATGAGCGCACTGGTACCCACATGTCCCTTGTGCATGTGGAGATTAAAGAACAACCTTGGAGTTGGTCCTCAATTTCCACCTTGTTGAAGATAGGGTCTCTCTTGAGACTGAAGAAATGATGGCTCAGTGGTTATGAGCACTTGCTGCTCTTGAGAGGACCCAGGTTTGGTTCCCAACACCCACATGTTGGCTTACAATTGCCTATAATTCCGTCATTCCAGCGCAAGGAATCTTTTCAAAACAAACAGATAAATAAATAAAAGGTCTCTCCCCCCCCCCCCCCGCCGCTGCCACCTTGTTCTCAGCCTCATACACCAGACTAGGTTCTGAGGATTCTCATAGGGCTGTTGTGATTATAACTGTCCTCTCATGTGGGTTCTGGGGATTAAGTTTGAGTCCTCACAGCTGTGTGGCAAGAACTTTACCCACCAACCCTCGAATTATTAGAGTCTATCTCTGAACCTTCTGCCGCCGCCTCCTCCTCCTCCTCCTCCTCCTCCTCCTCCTCCTCCTCTCTCCTCCTCCTCCTCCTCCCTCCTCCTCCTCCTCCTCTCTTCTTCTTCTCTTCTTCTTCTTCTTCTTCTTCTTCTTCTTCTTCTTCTTCTTCTTCAAGATGGGGTCTCTCTCTGTATAGCCCTGGCTATGCTATGCAGTCCTTGCTATGTAGACCAGGATGGCCTCAAACTCAGAGGTCCACCTGCCTCTGTCTCCTGAGAGCTGGAGTTAAAGGCATGTGCTACTGTGTCCAGCTCCCTCTGCCTTTTTAATGATGCACTGTTAAAGCTTAAGTCACTTATCACTTTTTACCTAAGTGGGAATATTAGTTGAGATGTCTAAAAATAAATGAATTAAACAGGTAGAGTATGGAGAGGGTATTAAATCCACCACTGTCGTAGGTGCTCACTGATACAGATGCTGGGTGGATGAACATGTGACCCTGAAATCTCAGCACATGTCTAGGACTAAAAATTTTTGTGCAGTCAGAGGCAGTGATCCTTCCCACAATAACCCTGATGTCCCCTCCCTCCTCTCCCTGGCTTGGTCTAAGATTACACACGAGTAATATACATCCCCTTACACAAAAGTCGCACACTGTTATTTCTGTATTGTCTCAGAATGATGGCACACTTGCTCCATGGTCTGATAAGAACATACTATCAGCCAACCACAGCTTCATTCCAGCATCAATGACATCTGCATGCCAAATTGGGAACATGATGTGGTCCATCTGCTCCAGATCTGTATGCTCGAGCTGCTGCAAACATGGAGAAAACACCCTCTCAGGGGCATCTGCAGGACTCCTTCAGGACCCATTCCTGAACCAGCTCTATGGAATCATCCTGAAAGAACATGATGTACACAGGAAAGAAAACTTCAAGGAGGCAGGGGACTCCATGCACAGGAAGTGGGTTCTCAGGCACAGGAAGTGTGGCAGTGCCGGGATGCTGAAAGGAAGGCCAGGAGGTGGCACACAAGTGAGAAATGATGGGTTTCTTTAATGTTATGAAATTTGTTTTTCAAGGGGCTCCTGTGGTCTCGCCTCTCCCTGAGGAGTCCTAGGGATGTTTGCTGTGGGAGGGAGCATACATCTTTATAGAGGGAGCCACTGGTAAGTTGCCCATGCTCTTGTAATAACCCCCAACCGTGCTTCTGTTTTCAACCCTACTGAACTCACTGAGTCACATACACAACGACCATGAAAGCAGAACTGCTAATTGGAAAAGAAAGGTCAGAGGGAATGAGAAGGGGTTGATGATCAAAATGCACTATAGTCCTGTAGAATAAAACCCATCACTGTGTGTAATATATGCTAACAAAAACAGAAAAGACACTTGCCTGTCATTAGAACCTCCCTGAGGGCTCATTCCCTCCCTCTTTGCTATGAGTCTTTTACCTCCTCTAAAGTCTCTGTGGGAAAGAAGAAACCTTCACTCCTGCCCTAGGAACATCCGGAGCTGGGACAGAGATCTGACATCTAAAAGCCCCTGTTCTTTACTGTCATTGCTCATAATAACTTACTGGGTTGCAGCTTGCCGTTCAAAAAGCATTTAAAAAACATCAACAAGCAAAAGAAGGTATGTGTTGGGGGAGGTGACACCTGACCTTGGGAGGAATCTGTAAGAAATCTGTAAGAGAACATGGGTAACAGTGACCATAACTTCCAAGATGGGGGCAGAGACGTTTCCAAAAAGACATTGATTCCTTTACAATGCAATTCTTCAACTGCTCAAAAGGCTGCCTCTTGGTGCCTTATAATTTAAGTAAATTGCTTTACAAATGTTCTTTTAATTTTTGTCTTTTTTATTCTCCCTCATTTTTCAGAAGGACTAGCAATGCTCTAGGAATCACAAATACAATTGCTCCAGATGAGTCTCCATGGGTTTGCAATGGAGTGCTTTATGGCCTGAGATTAATGTCCAAAGCGCATGTTCCATCAATGTCAATTTCTCGGCCCAGGAGCAGATATGCCAAGGGGCTTGATTTTCCTCCCAGCCGGGTTAACAGCCTCAGCTCTCACTGCCTGCTGACCTTTCTCAGCAGAAAAGGGATGGGCTTCCAATTTAACTCAACTTCAGCCTGAGGAATCTGAATTCAAGGTGGATGATCAACCAGCTTTTATAAGCCAACCCAGCAAATGTCAGAAAGGAAAAGATTGATAGAGTTGATGACACCGAATACAAAACTTGTTATTAAATAAGCAGAATACCAATAGGAAGTTACATGTCAAAAAGCACGAACACATCCTCATACACAAACCATGGACACGGAAAATGAGATAGTGTTTTGGCTATCAGCTTAGAAAATGGAAAAGAAATACAATATCCAGTGTGGGCACAGATGGTTAGAAATGAGGGCTTTCACTCACATGCTGCTAACATGGGCAGGAGGGACTATCAAAAAAAAATCCCCTTCCTAAGAGCAGTTTGGCCACAGTTACCAAAAGTCTGAAAATGATGCCTGTCCGAGCCAACACCATCTCTAGAGAGACAGCCCAGGGAATTATTAGCAACATGCTTAAAGATTACTGTGCAATGATGTGGAATGCAGCAATATGGATAACTCTGAAAACACAAACTGTCCAACAAGAAGAAATTAGTTAGATAAATCACACATCTCTTCCTTCCAATATATTATGTTATTAAAAATCACATACTAGAAACATTTATCAAGGTGGGAAAACTGTCTTATACATTGTTGGGTGAAAGCAGTAGACAGACAACTGCGGTCAGACAGGCAGGTTTGTGGAGACTCCCAAAATAGTGCTCATGGGGACTGGAAACACACGAGTAAAATTACAAAAAGGAATCACTTCCTGGTAGATAGGATTATCTACAATTCTTACATTTTTGGTTGTGAACCTAGCCTTTAACCACTGAGCTATCCCTCCAACCCTGTCTACAATTCTAAAACCTCTGCTTTTTTCTTTTTTAAACATTCATTAAGCTGTGTTTTGCCTGAATGTAGTTGTGTGCAACCACATCCTTGCTTAGTAGGTGCAGAGGTCAAAAATGGGTACCAATCCCCTAGAACTGGAGTTACATATGGCTTTGAACTGTCATGCAGGTGCCGGTAACCAAACCCGGGTCCTCTGCAAGAGCAACAGGTTCTCTTAACTGCTGAGCCACTTCTCCAGCCCCCTGTGCTTTTTTTTTCTTATATATGTGTTTTTCTGAACTTAAGAAATTATTTCATTTATCATTGCCTGTATATAAGGTATGGGGCGGTGGGGGGGGGGGCATGCACATGCCAGGACATGTACACGGAGGTCAGAGAATAAAAGTATAGAGTCTCTTCTCTTCTTCCACCTTTATGTGGGTCTCCGGATTTAGCCAGGTTGTCAGGCTTCCATGGTAAACCCTACTATTAGCTGAGGCACCTTGGCAGCCCACTGTTTGCTGCTTAAATTGCAGGTCATACAACTAAATACAGAGAGGAACACATGCACATATACATAGACAAGTACACATACATTTTACTTCAAAGACTTAGGCAGACTTTTTCCACATTTTCCTATGAATCCAGCAAACTGGACCTTAGACTTGTCCAATCAAACAAGTGGATGGGTGGATGACCACCAGCTTTTTACAGGGGGCGCCGGAAGTCCTCTGATGCTTTTTGGATGAAGTCAGGGAATGCAGGATGACTCACCAGGACTGGGTTACTCTAATGGCAGGAGGAGGAGCAGGGGAGTGAGTTGAGGTGACTGTTATCTAGCAGAGAATTTTCAGTCATGATGCATAAAATAAAACCTTGACAAAGCTAGATATATAGTAGTGCACACCTTTAATCCCAGAATTAAAGGCAGGAGGATCTCTATGAATTCAAAGTCAGTCTGGTCTACACAGAGAATTCTAGGACAGCTATGGCTACATAGAGAGACCTGGTCTCAAACAAAACAAAGCCAAACAAAACAACAACAACAACAAAAATCAACATCTGACAAAGTTCAGGGCATAGCCAGAGAAGAACAGAAAGTGAAAGGAGAGTCAAGGGCGACAATGGGAAGATGTCAGTGTGGCCCATATCCCCAAAGTCTACCATAATGCAAGGTACCCAGGAAAGGCAGGGTAAGCAGAACCTGGGTTTTCTGCCTCCTTGTGGGTTTCCTCATCAAACGTCTACACATTGTTTCCACAAGACAAAACTCAGGGAGGAAACACACACTTACAAAAGCCTTCCCCTGCCAGCATGGCTTCTAGTGCAGAGCTGTGGCAGTGAGTGTGTGCTTTGGAGTCAGGCAGACCTGGGTTCCAATACCGACCTCACTTTCTCTCTTCTAGGTGCTCACAGCCAGTCATGTCCTCGTCTGATTCTCAGTGTCCCCTTCCTTGGAGATGTGGAGAGACATGTGGAGTGCACAAGAAACACTCGCTGGCTTAATCTTGGTGACAGTGGCTAGTATGCTACGGATTATAATTATCCTGTGTATTATTCGCTTCACACCTCTGGTCCCTGAAGGAGCATCATTTGGTAGGTACACGGACCCCAGCACAGCTTTGTGAAGATAGCAGGAGATCCTCACATGTTCAGATTAATGGATGTACACAGTATTTTAGTACACCCTCTTCATGGCCACCTGCACCTGCATTTAGAGGTGAGGAAACCTGAGTAGAGAAGTCAGGTGACTTGCCTACACTGCATGATGGCTCACACTTAAAAAATGTTTTTAGTGTGTGTTTGTGTGTGTGTGCGCGTGCGCGTGCGCGTGCTTGGGTCCATGTGTGAAGGTCATAGGACAACATTCAGGCATTTCAGAACAGTTGCCTTGTGAAGGATCGGGCTTGGACACTCCCTCCATATTGGAGCTACAGCCATCCCCACAGAAGACTGGCAAAGAAAGACAGAGCAAGGTTACCAATAGGTGGCATGGCCATATATTAGGGCAGGAGGACATCAGGGACAGCAGGGCTAAAAATGTATAGAAATACAGACATTTGATAAACCTGGAAGAAGTCTTGGGAGACACTGGGGCTCCAGGAAGAGAAAAAGTTATGAAAGTGCTGGTATTTGCAAGGAGGAGGAAAGGAAAGAAGCGAAGGAAAGGGCAAGCTTGGTCTACATAAAACAAAGCAGGTCACCCCCCTTGGAGCCAGAGGATTAAAGGGCAGAAGGAAAGCCTTTATCTAATGTTTGAGTGCAAACTTGCACAGCTACATGGGAGATGAACTTCTAAAAACTGGACCACATTACTTAATCAGAAACCTCTTAAAGAGGTCTAGCACACCATTGCAGATGTGGTTTAAATCAATTATAAGTTTATTTTTTTCTTTAAGTACAAAAAGTCTGTGCTATCAAATCGAACTCTCACCTGCATTAATTGCTTTAATGGGCTCTGGAAATAGCAGCTTCCTCTCCTTCCTCATGGGGACCCCTGGGGAGGCCATCAGAGAAGGATGCTGAGAAGCAAGACCAGGGACGGCTGTCTTCTCTGGGCTGCTAAGACACGCATCTGTCTCATGAGCCTCCCATTATTTAAAGCCTCACACAAAATAATCAAAAGGCAGGTGGGAACACCCAGTTCCATTTATCCACCGAGCTTTATTGTGGCTATAAAGCAAAATTGCAGATACCAAAAGCCAGATAGGAGCCACTGCATTTTAAAAGACGACTACACTGAGCACATGACTCTGCAATTCAAACAGCTACAAGCAATCACACAGGCTCCAAGTCCTGCTATATTTTTTCTAATAACACTTAAAAAGCTAAGCAAAACAAAAACTCCAAACAATTAAGTAGGCATACTAAAAGTCTTTCAAGGCCCAATTAGAACCATCGATAATATTTTGATTGTAGTGCTTTCAGTGGGACATCCATGCCCAGAATTTTCAAATTTTCAGCATGCAATGATATAAGGACAATGACATGTTTGTGAGGACCATGAGTTATGTTCAGTATTGGGCATGTCTGAGTCACAGAGAGACAAGGAGACATGCCCAAGGTCACTGCTAAAAAACACTGAAAGGTAAACCCAGACCCACCTCCAAACACCATCTACCTCCCTTCCTTAGACTTTACCATCTGTCAGCTGACCTTACACATCTAGAATGATGCACAAGACGGGGGGGGGGGGTATGAGAGAGAGCTTAACTCACTGCTTGTTTTTTAAATAGGGTCTCCTGTAGTCCAGGAACCTCTAACTACATATGTAGCCAAGGATGACCTTAAACTGAATCTCCTGCCTCAATTTCTCCAATGCTAGGGCTATAAGCGTGTACCACCACACACAGTTTACGTGGTCCCAGGGACTGCACTCAGGACTTCATGTAAATGAGGCAAGTACTCTACCAACCAAATACATCCCCATCACCTCTGGACAAGTGTGTGTGTGTGGATAAATGTTGGTAGAGGTGGGGATCCTGAAACAAGCAGGATTCCCCATACTTCAGTGTGGGTATGGCTTGGATTTCCCTGGGGACTTTATCAACTCTTAGTCTTAAAGCTAACATTTGTGAGTTAACAAGTTAGCACTAGTCTCTAGATATTTATAGATACCCCCTTTCCTATTTATTTCTTTGGAATCTTCCCATGCAGTCCAGGCTGGCCTGGATCTCCTGTGAAGCTTGGGGGGGGGGCTCAAATACTGGATCCTCCTGGAGAATTGGGTTCTCAGCCCGTGCCATCATAGCTGGCTGCAAACGCCCTTTCTGATGTCACTTTCCTATGTCCCTTCTTACAGCCTACAGCTTTAGACCTTAGGGACAAGGCCATCTTGGGACTATGGGGGAAAGCTGATGTATTTGCTTTGCTTTCTGTGTCGGGAGGGTGCTGATATTAGCAAAGTCAGGTAGGGACGGAAGACTAACCTCGAGGCTGGCTGCCAGCTGAATCACAGCCACAGCCAATTTAGCAGAAGGAACACAAATTCTCAACGGAGAAGGAGGCAAAGGTGCTGGGACTGGAGAAGAGAAGCATTGGCTCCGCTTCTGCATTCTGGAAGGATACCACACTGAAGCACAGGTGTGATTACTGGAGGCCTAGACAGGTGCATGCTGTGGCTTCTTGCAACTTGAAACTGCTTTAATAAAAACCCCAAAGCCAGATGAAACTCACCCCAAATTGGCTCATTGATTGCATGAGAATGCATAAGCAATCCTATTTTGGAACCACAGACACAAACAAAGTGCTGAAATAATCTACTTCTGGGAATGTGGCTTTAAAATTAAGAGCAAAGTGATGAATTAAGTTGCCAACAGGGTCTCACAGAGTAGATGTGGGCCACAGAAGGTGGGAAAAGCTGTCGCCTCCCCAGACATAGACTATGGCTTTTAAAAGTCTTTAAATAAAATAGGAAGTAGAGGGTTTCAAACGTTTTCTCACCTAGTCAGTCACCAGATACCCACAATCATCCTGGAAGGAGGCAGATGGAAGGTCTATGCCCATTTCACCAACCCAAGACTGAGGTTCATGCACAGCACACACAACAGTTTATGGTTTTCTTAGGTTTCCACTCAGTGTCTATACATGGACTTCCTTAGCTCTCACACTTAGGAATGAAGGAATGCTTAACTTTTACTGTCCATCCAGTAAAAGTTCACTCTTTCATTGAAGGACCTACAGGGAGCCACAGGAGGCATGCTAGGGCTATGGGAGCAAGCAGGGCACAGGCAGTGTTGGCTATCACAAAGCTTGTATGTGGTAGGGAGGTGGATGATTGAGAGACATAAAGAACTGCCCATCTTGTGACAGCTGTGCTGAAGGGAACCAAAGGAGGATTCAGGGTTAGAAAGATGGGATGGAGGTGAGGTTACTGCTTTCAAGAGGGTGGTAAGGACACAAAGGCATAAGGATGTCACAGCACTCAAAATGCTTGGTAACTTGTAGATGCTATTGAAGCTGTGCCCTGCTACTTGACTCAGTATGGACTAGGGTTGTGTCCTCCTTATCTCTGGCTTCCAATGCCCTAGGTTTGTGGCTCAGAGAATGTAGGGACAAATGGCTTTAATGGATGATGAGATGGCCTGAAACATGTCACTTTGCTCTGAGGTTAGGGTGTCTGAGTAACTTTCAAATGGTCCCCATTGTCAGGCTTAAGTTAAGACATCTACCTGTCTCTCACAGGGGTCTGACATTGCCTTCCAGGATGTTGGCTACACAGCCCTTGGACTGGGTCCCAGTCAGTCAGTCAGGAACCTCCTTGACCATGATCTTCCTAGCCTTCCCCTGCGACAATGAAATGGCACGGAGGGTCAAAACACCTAGCACAACGCAAACACTCTGAGTAGTGATCTAGTAAAACAAAGATGGGACCAGCAAATGCCAATTCTGGGCTCTGTAGGATGAGGCTGTGTGAGCACATATGCAACAATTTTAACATCTTCATCCTGACAGAGCTGCAACATTGGGGGGAGGGTTGCATGATTGGGGGCTGGGGCATCTATAGGAAATCTTCTTGCTCAGTTTGGCCATAAACGTAGAACTCCTCTCAAGGGCTGGGGATGTGACTCAGTGAGTAAAGTACCTGCTGCCCAAGCACAGGGATCTGAGTTCAGATCCCCAGAACCTGCTAAAAAGGCAAGTGTGGCCGTGAATATCTGTACCCTAGCACTGGGCAGTGGAGGCTGACTGGCAAGCCAGTCTAGCCAAATTGTTGAACTACAGGTCAGCAAGAGACCCTGTCTCAAAATAAAAAAAATAAATAAATAAGGTATAGAGCAATAGAGAAGGACACCTAATGTCAACCTTGGCCCGCTTCCCCCACCCCCTGCTTCTCTCTCTCTCTTTCACACACGCTTGCATGCATAAATGCACACACCCACACAAACACATACATGAATACACCCCTACACACACACAAACCTGCTCTCAAAAATTAAAAGAAAACCAAAAGGAAATCAAAAGCAAGGCCCATGTTCTCTGACCCTTGGCACCACTGCCTGCAGCTGCCACCTGGAAAGCCAGGAAAGGAATGAAAGCATGCTTCCCACTCTGCACCTGCCCGGCTGTGAAAGTAAAAGAAAATGTCGCAGCCCAGAAACTTTTTAAAAGCACCCCCACCCTGCGGCACAATTAGACATCTGTGAGCTTAGACTCCAGCTTGCATTCTTGCTTGGGGGTTTAAAATGAAAGAAAAAAGGAATAGGCATGAGGAAGATTGGTATTTCAGCCTCCAGCTACTTCCAGCCATTAAATGCCATTTCTTCTAATCAGATTCTCTGCTCCTGGCTGGGGACTCCGACTGATGTCCCTAAGCAATGGGGACCAAAAGCCATAAAAGAGCCTTGCTAGAAAGCCCAGTTGAAGCCCTAATCCCCTCCAAATGCTTCTATGCAAAGCCCTTTGCAGGGTGGAGGGAAGATTAAGGATCTGAGGAGCCATGCATGAGCAGACAGGCAAGCCCAGATGATGGGCAGCCTGCACTTGACAGGTGCACGCAGGGCTGTGTTCCTGCATGTGGCTGGAGGCAGGCAGAGGTGGCAAGCAGCAGAAGCCTAGGATGCAGCAGTGGTGGTGCAGACCCACACTTCTCTCTGCAGCTCCATCCAAATGAGCACCTGAGGCAAGTCATAAACTGCCTGGGGTTGTCAGAAGAAGAGGGTGACAGAAGTACCAAAGCTAGTGCTAGGCTGACTCTGTATCTCTTTCATGTCCAGCTTCAAGTCAGAAGACAAGAAATTTACCAAACCATCAATGCTTCCATACAAAGGCAGTATTGAAAAAACGTAGCTTTGATTTAACAGCAAATAACCGGCTGCAAGAAGATTTGTCTGACACAGGCATGGGTTTCTAAAGCCCCGAGTGTCAGCCTGAGCCAATAAATATACAAGACTGCATTAAAGAAACACACCCTCTCCCAGACCTGTGTAAACTCTGGATATGAGGCAACCAAGAGCTTTCTGAAGAGTGGACTCTCTGCAGGTCATGGCTGGCAGGATTCATGAAAACCAAGAATTGTTACTGGGCCAGAGAGAACCAGTGTGTATCCACGGTTTCCAACTGGAGCTCAGAAAGAGACCAGGTGCAAGAAACAAGGTTTCAGATGCAAATCTGGAAGTGATAAGAATATATAGTGGCCTCACTGACCATGACAATGTAAAATGACAAATGTGTCATTTTGAACCTTCTGAACCAAATATAATGACTTGTATTAATGTTGACAGATTCCTCCTGGGTTATTATGCAAAGGAAGAGAAAAGTGATAGCTCTAATTAATTGGAAGGGCCCATGGACACTTCTTAATGTCTGGAACATTTCAGATTCTAATTTGCTGCTCAGATTTACCTGTGGGAATGCTAGGACTACAATGACTCTGTTAAATTTCTATTAAAGACACACACACACACACACACACACACACACACACACACACACACACACACACCAAAGAGAACCTTGATATTCTAAGTGCTGTTACCTATAAAAGCTAGTGGACTAAAAAAGCTAGTGGGTGAGTGGATTTTCCAAGGACAGTGCTGTTTGTGCCCCAATCCTACTGGCAATTCCCACTGACTCTATACTCACACCAGGGCTGGTGTTTTTGAGTTGAGAGATGAGAGTAAGAGACAGCAGCCAGGCTCCCATCAGTACAGTGTGTAACCCATGGAGTTCCTGATTTAGCGCAGTTACCCAGGAGCGCCAAGCTTCCCTTCTCCCAATCCACAGCCAATTCTTTTTGCCTTAATTGAAGGCAATTCCAAAAGAACAAGAACACAGATGATCAGATGGTCTACATGCTTTCTGGGTAGCACATTCCAAGCAAATCAGACTCCCAGAGCAGGGAAGGACCTTGGACAGCCCTAGAATCATCTAGCCTAGAACAGAAAATACCAGAGTCTTGTCCAAGGTCACACATGGCAAGTGTGCAGCAGAACTTAATGTAGCAAGTAGTCTATGATTCCTTGGCTGCCTGATCTAGCATGTCTGACTGGAGACCTTTGAAAGAGATACTTTTAAAAAAAATTACTAGTTTGACTCTTGTTCACTCCAAATGGATTTTTTTCCTCTCAAAATTCAAATATTTCAACATAATTCTATATAGCAAGTGGCTTGCCTAATCTAGACCTGTCACTGCTGGTTGGATAGCTGGCCTTTAAGAGAGGAATGGGGATCCTGTTGGGCGAAGGGTAAAAATCTTCAGCAAATTGCATTGGGTATCAATGGATGGAAGATCAGTCAGGAAGAGAAGCTAGGCAAACTGTAGTTACTCAATCCCTCTTTTAAAAGCTGTGTTCCTCTCTGAAGCACAGGCATCTAACACTTTGATTCTTAGAGTCTGTTTTAATTGGATTCTCTTTATGTTGTATATGCATACAAACAATCTCTCCTCTGGGAAAGTTCTGAGGTTCACTTCCTTGTGCCATCATAAAAGAAAAACAGATTTGTTTTTAATTGGAAAGGTATCTACTAAATGGAATGGGGGTCCTGAGACAGAAACAAGACACAAACAGACAATTCAGGGACACTGGATGAAGCCTGGAGCCCAGCTAGCCTCTGTGCGCACTGACCACGAAACCCTCTGAGTCCCATAGCTCATGGCTGACCAAGAGGCCCTATGTACAAAATTCCCAGGTAATGACAACATGTGTCTTCTGGAGTAACTGGGGCCCCTCCTGGGTCTCAGAGAAGGAGCTCCATTCTTACATTTTATACAAATGTGTCAACAGTTCTTCAGGTGTTCTAACTATCCATCTGCACATGATGCAACCCTGCAGAGGTGTCCTCTGTTCTATATGTGTCCCCTTCCTTCCCTGGAGTTTGGACGACACAACATTCCTTTTGCCCGATGTTTCTGAAGGGTCCCAAGATCATGTGTCTGGCATTGATTAGAAGAGGGGCTCCCTTAGGCCAGAAGCACATTGCACTTGTAATCACCAGGAGGAAAATGTGCCCAAGTCAACTCAGCTCACACAGGTCCTTGTGATGCAGATGTCACACTTCAAGGATGTTCCTGTTCTGTTCCATTCAACCCTGGGGCCAGTATTCCTCTGTAGGCTGCCTAAACCGTGCTCAGAGAGCTGAGGTATCCCTCTGCCAACATCAAGCAGGAGCTGATGCTGGGTACTGTCCTGAGCCACAGCTCAGCAGCACCCAGGAGCAACTCAGGGAGGTTGAGACATATAGTCCTGATCATGACCTTTTCGATGCCAGAAACTGAAAGGTACACAGATCTGAGGTGCAAACTGGAGGAAGAGCCTGTGTTGCTCAGGTTCAGGTTGCCTTTCCAAGCCTCTCATCTAGTGATGACTAAGTGACTCCAGTTTCTGTAAATTGCCACTAAAATTGAATCCATGCTTATAAATGACAGTTGGATCAAGTCTCTTTAGAGCATAAATTCATCATTTTGGGAACTTTGGACATTAGTGTTAGGACAACACTAATGGACTTTTTCTTTATAGATATATGGGATGTAAGATAAAGAGGAAAGAATCATGTTGGGGGAGGAGCCTGAGAGAATGGGAAACCCATGAAGAGCACTGTCTGCTAGCTCCCAGAATAATAAAAGGTCATTAAGCTTTCTCCAGAACGGGAAAGAAATTTTCAGAAACCTCGGGGGACCTCCTGAAAGGGGGCCCTTGAGTAGAGAAGCAAATGATCAGAGCAAAGGTCAGAAACAGATGGGGGTGTCCAAGGTGCACACATGGGCAGCCAGCTCAACTCAGCTGACCCCAAGCCACTAACACTGCACAGGAAGCAGCCCTGGACTTTTGCTACCTAAGATTTCTCAGAAGCCAGTGTGTCCTATTTGGTACAATTGTGTGAGGTTAGGCTAGAGAAAGGAGTGGGAGGGGCTCATAAGCCAACAGAAACCAGGGAGCAGCATTTGTCTGAAGAGAGCAGATAGGAAACTGCCATTCCTTTCCTTCAAACTCCTCACTTCGTGTGTAGGAAGCTGTAGGGCTGGGGCTACATGCTTGAGAGAAAGATCCTTGAGTCCACCCTGGGACCAAATACTGTATCTCATACTCCAACTGGCTGGTGTTGCCTCACCCTGGGTGCTAAGATTAGCAAGCACAAAGAATGCTCTTCCAGGCAGCAGGATTAAATTCCTACTAGCTGGTTGTGATGAGGTTATTTTTCTCAATTAACAAATACACACACACAAAAGTACACATTTTTATGGGACTGTGGGCTTCATTTCAGATGTTCAGGCAGCAGCCTAGTTTGCAACAAAGTCAGTAGCCACTTCTCTGGTCTGGCTTGTTCCAGGATACACCAGTTAGTTAGCCTACAAATAGGGTCAGCTCCAGCTCTGTGGTCACCCAGCCTCCTCCTTTGTCACTAGCAATGGAACAGAACTTTCCTTCAGAGGCAAAAACCTAAGGATCCGGAGAACAGTGCAGCAGCTAGGACCATTACTGCCAAGCAAGGGCTCTCTTCTAAGACACCTCAGTCCTATTCACACTTTGTGACCAGTCATTTGCTTATGTGATACTGTGTTTGTGTCTTAGCCTTTAGGTCACCCAAGGCAAGAATCAACATTTCCTCTCTGCTTGCAACACCTATCTGTGCCACAAATTAGATATTCCTCTTTTAAAGTCAGGGCAGGGGCAAAACAAAAACACAACGGAGACCACAAAGGTCCAGTGATTGGGTATGAGAGACAACAGCACAGTGCAACCGAATAGGCAGCACTAAACTGTCTGTACCGTCCTCTTAACCACTCCCACAAACCACAGCCCTACCTTGACAGCCTCCGCGTGGGTCACCCGGGCTAGAGATTTATCGTTGACGCGCAGAATCTGGTCCCCGACCCGTAACCCTTCCTTCTCTGCCAGGGAGCCCGGCTCCACTAGTGACACGTAGATTCCCACGCCGTGTTCCGAACCCCCGCGGATGCTGAAACCCAAGCCCTCGTGGGCCTTGGCGCGCCGCAGGCTCACGAGCCGCACCTCCCCGGGCCCCGCGCCGTCGGGAGCAGCCCAGGCGGGCTGCCTATAGGGGGTGGTGGCGGGCAGGTAGAGGCCCTCGGCCGTATACTGGTCGAAGAGCAGCTGGTCGGAGCGCGGGATGACCAGTCGCAACATGGGCAGCAGACGCCGCTTGACCGGGCTGTCCAGCAGGACACGGAGGGTGCGCACCAGGTCGAAGACGTTGCGGCGCGCGTGGTACGCGTTGAGGCAGTGAGTGAACTGCTCCCGCTCGGGCTCGCTCAGCAGCGCCGTGAGCGCCTGGTGCAGCTGGCGCACGTTGGCAGACAGCAGCCGCAGCCCCGCGCCCCCGCCGCCGCCCGCCGCGGCCGCCGAGCCCAGCGAGCCGGTGGAGGACGAGCTCACCGACAGACCGTCCAGCTGCGCGTTCATCTCCCCGCCGAGGCTCGGCCGCACTCTGGGCGCGCGGCGCGGGGCGGCTGCTGCACCTGCAGCCAGCGGCGCGACAGCTGGATTCCCGGGGCCGCGGAGGTCACGGCTGGAGTCTGGGCTTGGGGGAGCCGCGGAGACGGTGACTGCAGTCTAGACTGGCCGGAGAGTGGAGACGACGGCTGCAGGGTGGGTTCAGGGGGAGGAGGCGCAGGAGCGGTGGCTTGGATCCTGGGGAGATGGCAGGGACCGCGGCCGGTGGCCCAGGGGCGCGAAGGCAGCGGGGGTGGGGTGGGGGGAGGACGGGGGACTGGAATCCGGAGGACGAAGAGACGGCGGCTGCAATCCCGAGGACGCGAAGACCGCGGCGGGATCCTGGGGGACAAAGAGTTGGAGGCTGGAGGCTGGAGGTCGCAGAGACTGCGGCTGGAGGCCGAGGGGAGCAGGACAGCAGCTACATGACGGAAGTCGCGGGAACCACGCGTGGCCGCAGTGGGGGGCACAGCCACCACACCGCCCGCCCCGTCACACCATGCCCGGGGCTCCCCCAGCCGAGCTGCCCGTTCCTCTAGGGCTGGGGGACCCCAAAGTCAGAAGTTAGGGCGCTGGTCGATCTAGTCCCAGAGTCCGGAGCAGTCGCAGCCAGAGGAGCCACGCGGGCGTCTGGCCGGGGGTGCGGGGCATGTCCCGGGCCGCCCACCATGCAGCAGCCCGGGGTCCCCGCGCCCCAGCGCCGCCCGGGCGCACACGGAGCCGCGCGCCCGTGAGCCCACACTTTGCGAACTGTTGAGCAGCTCTGGGCCGAGTCTTCCAGCGAGTTCCGACGCCGTCGCCGTCGCCAGCCGGGCCTTGGCCCCGCCCCCTCGCCCCTCCCCCTCCCCCGCCCTGTCCCCCCGCGGGCTCTTCAGGAAATGACGTTCCGCCTGGCGCGCCTGGCTGTTGCCTGGAGACGGGGTGAAACAGTCCGGCCCTGGGGAAGAAAGGGGTGAAAGTGGGGGTAGCAACAGGAGGCGCCCTGGGGGACCTTCTAAGACTTCCCACTTCCCCCTCCCAGGGGTGAAGGTATAGGGTCCCCAAAACTGCTCTCCGACGATTACAGCTGAACTCTAGGGTGGCTTTGGAGCAATTAGCCTGTTTGTCAATTCACAATTGGGAAACATGGCCAACTTTTGGCTCTAAATTATTAGATGCTTCATGCTTCGCTTTTCTGCCTTAAAATGTTGTTCCTGCCGTTTGCACACTCGCTGACAAGTTAAAGTGTGCATGTGGCCAGACGATTGTCAGTCACCTGCACTGCTTAAGAGATGAATATAAGCAGCACAGGTGCCAGCGGGAGCCAAGTCCTGTGCTGGAAAGGATCAACCTGGGCCCCTGCCCTAGTGGTCTCTGGGATGAAGGAAAGCAAGGAGCTGTTATCAGAAATGTAAAGTATGCAAACACACACAAACACACACACACACACACACACACACACACACACACAACACACACGTGCATTTAAAACGATGTCTGAAATAGGTAAGTGAATCGTACCAACACTAATGTCCTCCTCGTTACCTTTCCCCACAGGAGAACTAGGTGAAGGTTACATGGCAACTCTATTTACAGTCTTTTTTTAATACTTTTTATATGGCAAGATGCCAGAGGCCATGGTCTGAAGTCTGTCATTGGATACCCACTCTCCTAAACAGGATCACAGAATGAATGCAGGGCTTTTACTGAAAGGGTGTGTTCTAAGGAAATCCACCGTGCTTTACACAGTCACCACTACGTGTTGTGTGCATCTCTTTCTACCTGGATTGCCCGTCCTAAGCTGTTCTATGAAAAGCTGCCTTTTCCCTAACGCTGTCCTGGATTGTCATCACAGGAATGACATGGCTGACTCTGGCATGGGAGAAGCAGAAGAGAAGGGTTATCTGAAGTGGTTTTGAGCTAGGTGCAGAAGAGTGGCTTGTTCAATGTTTATGTCTTTACTTAATTACCTCTTGTACAGGTCACTCTTCACTCAACATTTTCCAAGCACCTGTTCTGCCACTGGGTGATATGCTGGATGCTGGAGACCCAGGATAAGGAGATAAAATCTCTGACCTAAAGACTCATGGTTTAGCAAAGGATAGATCATGTAAGTCAAGGTAAAATGAAAGACAGGCATTGCAGTGTCAAGGTAGGAAAGGAAACTAATATATTAGAATGGACTTTCTGGGCTGCCAAGATGGTTCAGTTGGTAAAGGTGTTTGCCACCAAGCCTGACAACCTGATCTCCATGCCTGGGAGCCACACAACGGAAGGGGAGAATCAGCCCCTCCAAGCTGTCCTTTACAGCATATGTGGTGACCCCATAGCACATAATAAACAAGTGGATAAATAAGTAAATAAATATAATGAAGTGTTTTAGAAGACTAATCTTTCTTCTCCGAGTAATAGGAAGCATGGGAAGATTACTAACACCGTAGTCTAATGCATTCCCAAAATGGAGGTGAAGAATTAGAGCTCCACCTTCCCTGAAGCTCTCCCTGTCCTCTTAGCATAGACCTGGATTGAATGGGTGTCCAATGAACATATTTCACAGGGTGTCAAAGAACGATGGCTTAAGTAGCCATTTGGGTGACCCTTTGACATCCGTCTTACAGCTCTGCATGTAGCAGTTCACGATATGCATCCTTATTTCTCCTCTTCAACTCTGGTTGAAACCTTTAATGCAAGCAGACTTTTTAATGCAAGAGATATTTAAGAATAGAATCTGTTCCAACTCTCCCCTCACCCCCCGTGCATTAATGGCATACCTGGAAATGCCACCACACAGGGCTTAATTGCATAGTGTTCAGGTTTTCTGAAAATGTATTTCATGCTTAGCATTCAGTTCGTTTGTGTTCTAATTATAATTACTGTGATTGGTTTGATAAATGCATCCCAGGAGCTAAGATCTCCATTCCCATATTTTCTTTCTGTGCAAAGGATGTTTTTGAGACTATTTTGCTTTAGGCAGCAGAAGCCTCTGTACTCGGAGTCTTAGAAGAAAAGGAAACACTTTCTTCTGCAAACATCGGACACCATCTGGGAGGCTGTGCTATTGTTTAACTTCATAGAGGTTGATCTGAGCGAGCAGACCAGAGGTTGAGCACAGGAAAGGAAAATGGGAACCCTCCTATCCATCTTGCATAACCACCTTCATATCAGTTTGCGCTGTGTCCCTCTGAGAGGCAGTGTGTAACTGTGCTCAAACCTCAAGAATCCTATTTCATGTGTGAAGATGTGTTTGTCTTTCAAGAAATAAGCTCTTGGGAGCCCAAGCTGCCTGGGCTCCTGAGGGCTTTCTTGCCTTTAGGCCCTGGAAGGAAATTATGAGTACCTGTTTGGCCTTGGTTGCATACTGCCCTCTTCAGAGCTAAAACAGTATTAGCTTTCATTTGCAGCCCTTTGTTTCTTTCCTAAAGCCACTTTCCCCCCAGTGCTGGAAACTAAACCCAGCACATACACATGCTAAATAGAGGGCTCAGACTACTGAGTTGTGCCCCAAGCCTGGGCTCCCTGAGACAAGATCTCACCACATAGCTCAGACTATACTGGTACTTGCTATGTATTCAGGCTGGCCTTGAACTCATGATCCCCTTGCTTCAATCTTCAAAGTGCCACCATACCCAGAACCAAAGCCACTTCTAATGGTTTGTTGTTGGCAATCAACTTGAGCTTCTGCTTCAGATATTTCTGGGAAGTTGGACTCACTTGAGCATCTGAAACATGGAACAGGAAAAAGAAGGAATTGTGCTCAGCACAACTGACAAGTGCTTAGATATACTCTTTGTTGAGCTGGATTTTTGTCTGTTGTTTTGTCTCTCTTTTAGTTACTTTTGCATCACTGTCACCAAAAACATCCGGCAAAAACAAGTTGTGGGGGGTATTATTTTTTGGCTCAAGGTTCCAGAATGTTCAATCCATCATGGTGGTGACACTGTGGCCCAATAATTCACATCATGACTGGCCAGGAAGTGAAGTGGGACAAGAAGTAACCGGAGACAATATGATATCCAAAAACTGTCTCCAGTGAGCCACCTCCAACAACTGGGCCCCACCTCCCAAGTCTCTAAACATGCCCCACTCCTCACCAAAAAAAAAAAAAAATAGTGTCATCAGCTTGGAGCTATCTTTTCAAACTGTGAGCCTATGGGGTTCACTTTTAGATTCCAGACACCACAATCTTAACAAATAAAGTCTACACATTTCATGCCCTATGCATGGAATGAAACATAGAACATGTAGAAGAGCAGAACATTACTTCCTTCTCTCTCCCTCTTTCTCTTGCACTCTTTAAACGCCCTTTCCTATTTCATAGTTATTTGGAACCTCTCTCTCCTTCCCTCAAATTCACTGAAATGTCTCCTTAGAATGTGATAGAGATTAATTTAATTTGAGATGCATTTCCTGTGGGACATATAGAAATCTGTAGCTGGTATTTTTTGAATGGCACTGTTTAAACACTTACGTGTTTTCTTCACTCACTCTACCAGCAAGTAAAGGAGATATATCACCACTGTTGTCATCTTCCTGGTAGAATATCGAGGACATTCAGAAACCAGGGAGCGACTATCCTCAAGATGACAGGTGTACCTACAGGGAGAGTTAGACTTTGAACCCCTAGAGATCCACCCCAGAACTCTTACTTTCAATCTCTGTGGTGTAAAGTCTCCCGGATGTTTGGTTCTGAGATGTCAAATTGTCCCAGCATTCCTGCTGGGACCACCCAAGGACTGACTGCATTTCTGTCATGAATGGGAATATTTTCTTTAGGGAGTTTGAGGTGAGAACTCCGAGGTTAATAACAAGCCATGCACTAATAATTCCTGGTTGCTAAACTGACAGTTTGTGATAGAAAGAGTAGAGTTTAGTCAAAGCGTCAATGGGGGACCTCTGGGGTTCTCAGCTTTGGCACAGGGGCTCAAAGCTATCTGATGCTGGGTGTCATGAGGAACTCTTTCCAGCATGAAGACTGTTGGCTGAAAGGATTGTAACAACCGGAGCTATCACTGGCACTGCAGAACCACAGCCTCTCTCATCTGCAAATGTCAATAAGAATGGATGATGTCAGCACAGAAAGGGAAACAGTCTCCATTCTGAATGGTAGATAACACCAACAGTATTGATGGAAGTGCAGGAAGATAAGAGAGAGGAGAGGGAAAAAGAGAATGCACCCAAAACAGTAGAAGACGGGAGAGAGACAGGTATTTATCTTGGCTCAGATAACAACTGCCAAGAGTCTGGTTCATAGTCACAGAGACTCATATGACTTGCATGTAAGAAAGGTGTCAGAGCACCAAGGTGATCTCCAACTTCAAATTTCTGCTCTTTATTACCTTTGTGACCTTGAGCAAACCACGGAGAACATTCACACTCAAATTTCCTTATCTGTAATGTCGAGCCAATGATGCTGTCATCAGTGTTATTGCAAGCATTGATTGTACTGATGTATGCAAAGTCAGCTCCAAAGTGCTCAGAATCCATCTCAGTTAAAGCTCTTTCCACATGGGAGCACAGCTCCTTTATCAGCCCAAGGGCGAGCACATGGGAGGTGCTCCTCAATGCTGAGTAATTCTTTACCCCTCCCTCTGGCCTTGGTCTTACAGACACAATGGGGCTTGCCCACCACCCCCATAGCCAGTGGTGCCTGTTCAAGTTCTTTCATTATTAAGTAGGTAAACAGACAATATCTTGAATGGGTACAGAAGGCACTGTGCCACCCAGACATTCTTCTTTGTTCTTCCCCATCTTGTGGAATGAATATCATTACTACTCACTCCTACTCTATGGATGAGGAAACTGGATGTCTGGGCTGAAAGGGAGCTCTTTGAGGTCTGTGCACTCCCCATACCTCCCTGTGCTTTGTAGTAGTATGACAGACAGAACTGGTGCCGATTCCTCTTACTCAGTTTTTGGGGAAATAGCAAACTATGATGATAGCAAAAAATAAATCCCAGGGAGCCAATTTGTGAGCTGGAAGGAGACAGAGGAGGGAAAGTGACCTTATCAGGCATGCTGTTCTATAATCCCGCTGCCACTAGGTCGGTATGAGCTCTCTTAATCAGGGGATTATGATCTGGCTACACCAGCACTCTAACTCCCACCCCAGCAAGGCTCAGATTAGAGAAACACATATGTCCTCACCTTGTTCAAGATTTCAACAGGATCTATGGTAGTGCTCGCTGCTGCATTCCCTCCATGGTTCTTTGTGCCTCTGCTGTACTCGACTAGACGTATTCTGGGAATTCCGTAGGAGCCACACCTTGGTGGCCATATCCTCTGGGATGTGTTGTATTGTGGACATCAAATGTGACTACGATGTGGCTGGACAGAAGCATTGTGAATTGTAAAGTGAGGGCCCTGGACCTACTTCACAGCCAGTGTCCCCTTCTGGAAGCCTCAGCTCCCCACTCATTTCAGCACCACAACCACAAACAGCACTGTAGCTAGTTAGTAAAGTGATGACTGATTATATAACCTTGGAGAAATCACATATCTCTCCCAGTCTAGGTTTCTTAACCTATTAAAAAAATAGCTAAAAACAGAGACCTGAAAAGGGAGTAGTTAGAAAGCTAATGGAGCAATCACATGTAAAGCAATTAGCACAGGCTGGCTACAGACCTATACCACTTGAAGGATGTACTCCACTGGTATAGCACTTGCTTGGCATGCACAAAGCCCTGGGTTTAATCCCCAGCACCATGTAAACCAGGTATGGTAGTGAAAACCTATAATCCCAGACCTCAGGAAGTAAAAGCAGGAGGAACATTAGCTACATTGTGGGTTCAAGGCCAGCCTGGAACACACGAAAACCCTGTATTTAAAAAAATAAATAAAAGTGAGGTACCAGACTTTCCATATAATTGTCTTCTTCCTTCACTAATCCTTGGGGAAACTTTTTGTTTCTTAGGGAGATTCTGGTTATCAATGCTGTGCTTTGGCACCAACATCTACTATTGGCCAATACCTCCATTTATTGGTGTCTCAATCTCCCCATTTATAGTGTGAGAGACCCAGAAGTAGTGCTCTGTGGGATCTGTGGTGGGTGATCTTTAGTTGAGTGTGTGTGTCTGTCTGTCTGTCTGTCTGGCTGTCTGGCTGTGTGGATGGAGGTCAGAGGACAACTTGCAGGAATTAGTTCTCTGCTTTTACCCTGAGGGTCCTAAGGATCAAACTCAGGTCATCACTCTTGGCAGCAAATGCCTTTATTTAATGAGAGATCTCCATGGCCCAAGAACAATATTTTGTTTTGATGACAGAGAAGGAAGGGGTATGGAAGGGAGAAAGACAAGGGATGGAGGTTCTCAGTTTTTATGGATTTGGAATTCTGTCCTTGCTTCCATGGCTGACTGATGGCTTTCTCTGAGTGGTTCCAGGCACTTAATATCTCTTTGCCTCTGGATTTCAAATAGCAGCTAATGATCCTCGCTGCCTTTAGCTGGCTCTGTGGTTTTTGCCTTTGCCTTTGACCATCGTGAAAGGCACCCAGAAGACACTGTTATTACAGTTACCCGGCCCAGTGTGCCCAAATACTTGACAAATTGTGTCAGACTCCATTGCTGTTACAGAAGAATGCTTGCTCTCTTGTACTTCTTTGTTCCTTAGAAATTTGATACTGACTGACTTTCCATGAAGGTCACAGGAAATGGAATTTCAGCATTCTAAAATCAGCCTTTCTTTTTAACCTTAAAAAAAATCATACTCCTATTTTCATCCACTTAATATTTAGTGCATACTACCTGTCAGAAACTATGTGAGGCTAAAAGAGCAGAACTCAAGTCCTTGTTCCTCTGATTCCCATCTAGTTGATTCCTCTGATTCCCATAAAGAATGATCATGAGGCCTGTGGAGATGTCCCATTGAGTAAAATGCTTATGCCACAGGTCTGATGACCTGAGTTCAAATCCCCAGAACCCAGGTAAAAGCTGTAAAATCTGGATGTAATAGCTCAAGCATCTTCGATCCCAGTGCATCCCATAGGGAAGGGAGATGAGAGAAAAAGGAGACTCTTAAGAAGCTTTTGGGGCCCGATAACACAGTAAATAGTAAGCAAATCTTGTCTCAAACAAAGTAGGAAGGTGAACACACACACACACACACACACACACACACACACACACACACACACACATTCATACTTGTACACACAGGTCTGGTCATGTGTGTAACCATCTATCCATTCACAATTGCTGTATAACTAATCATTACTCACAGGATACTTTAAGCAATGCTCATTTATCTTAGCATAGTTTCCTTTGGTTAGGAATCTGGGCCTGGCTGAATTGGCTTCTCTGCCCAGGATTATAGGAGGCTGAAGAGTAGCTGCTAGCATAGCTGTGCTTTCCACTGGCCTCTTCAATGGGGGAAGATGAGCTGCTTCCATGCTTATGAAGCGGATGGCAGAATCCATTGCTTGTGACCATAGTATTGAGGACCCTACTCTTGGCTGGTTTCTCTATGCCAAGAAGCTTCTCACAATTCACCTCTGGTTAATTGGTTTAAGATATTTTCGAGAACATAACACAATCATGAGAATGCCACCCCAGCATCAAAAAGGACACGAAAAAGGACCTCATCAAAGCAGTGACATTGTCTTCCCATTATCATTTTGAATTGGCTAGAAGCAAGTCATAAGTTGTGTCTAAACTAAGGTAGCTGAGAATGTACAAGAGTATCATTCATCAGGGTCACTTTAGGATGTGTCTGTCACAAAATAGATGCAAATCTTCCAGGTAAGACCAAGTCTTGATGAAGATGAAATATTGGAAGGTTGATGCTTGCTTGAGTAGGGGTCACCAAGTGCATAAGGTAGGAAAGACACTCTAGGCAGATGTCAAAGGCATGGCTGAAGAAGTGGGGATAGGGCTGAGTTGTGGCAGATAGTAGCTGCTCTGTTATGTAACATTGGTAGTG
This sequence comes from Cricetulus griseus, assembly GCF_003668045.3. Classification (NCBI taxonomy): domain Eukaryota; kingdom Metazoa; phylum Chordata; class Mammalia; order Rodentia; family Cricetidae; genus Cricetulus; species Cricetulus griseus. The sequence goes on along the minus strand of NC_048595.1, from coordinate 82,387,185 downwards.
TTCCAAAAGCTAGAGAGAGCCACTGATGGGCAGGCAGGCGTAGTTCTCATTTTCCCTAGAAGAACTTCACGCACCTTCTTTAGCAGCTCTCAGCATTCACGGACACTCTTGTACTCTACAGAGCTCCTCAATAAGAGTGGTGCTCTTTCAAGAGGGTGAGAGATGCCAGGGCTAGCTGGGAATCTTGTTGGGCCCTAGGGGGCATACCCACGTAGAGACTGTTCGCCTGGGAAGAGACTTTCAAACCCCATTCTGGCCAACGTTGCATATTCCTCTCACTACCAATGGCTGCAGCTTGGCTAGGTGCAGCTTGGTCAGGGGGTGTTCAGCACCAACATTAGACTGACCTGGATTCAAATCCTTGTTCTACCAATTATACCTGGTAATAAGACTTTCACTGAGTGGCTAATTCTTCCTCTTCTGTGTCCTGCCTATTTAATAAGATGATGAAAAGCACAATGAACAACAGATGCACGACCATCTTCCTCCTGTCATACCCTGTGGATTTTACCTTAGCCTACCAGGGCTTCCACAAGTACAGACTGCTTATCTTATTTCACTGTTCTGGAGGTCAAAAGGCTGAGGTCAAAGTGTCGGCAGGGATGGTGTCTTTGGAGCCCTCTCTCCTTGACTGGTAGATCCCTCCTCTCTTTCCTTACCTGGTCTTGCAGTTTATATACACCTGGATCTATTTTGTTTTAAGATAGGGTCTCATTACTCAATCTTTAGCCTTGGCTGGCCTGGAATTCACTATATAGACCAAGCTGGCCTCAAACTTACAGAGATTTCCCTGCCTCTCCCTCCTGAGTGCTGGGGTCAAAGGTGTATAGCAACACACCAGGCTAAATTTCCACTTCTTACAAGTCTCATCGGGTTAGGGATCTCACTAAGGCTTTATTTTAGCTAAATTACTATTTCAAAGATCCTAACTCTAAGGCTGGCAAGATAACTCAGTAGGTAATAGCACTTGTTGAACAAGCCTGATGTCACAAGTCTGATTTCTAGAACTCAGTGGTGGAAGGAGAGAACTGACCCTAAAAGGTTGTCCTCTGACTTCCATATGCATGCCATCACATGGGTACAAACACACACATACAAACACACACACACCACCACCACCACCACCACCACCACCACCACCACCATCATCACCACCACTAACACTGCTATTACTACTAAAATTTTTAAAAGAGCCTAATTCTAGCTGGGCCTGATGGCACACATATGTGATTCTAGCACTTGGGAGGCTGATGCAGGAGGATATCTGTGAGTTAGCTCAAGGTCAGTCTGAGCTACTTAAGATCAATACTAGCCTGGGATACACAATAAGACCTTGTGTCAAAAAACATCTAAACAAGAAATAATTCTAGCTGCAAATATGGTTACATTTTTGAGGAACTGAGTGAGGATTTGAGGCCTCAACTTATAAATTCAAATCCAGTCCAGTTCTACCGGGGACAGTCTCATCCATCATCGAAGTCTTCTTCCTTTACTCCCCTCATTGACCGCCTTTCAGAAGGGCACTCCTTCCTTTCTCTGTAAATAACAGTAACAGCCCCAGTAGCCCCAGTGTTGCTGAACAGTGCCTAATGACTGACTAACCTTTCTTCACTGTAATCCAATGGCAGTGATTTTTCTGGCACACACTATTACAAGCAAGCAGTCTGATCTCTGGGGTTTCAGGATGCCTAATTAAAAAGCACTGTAGCAGGAAGCAGAACACAGTTCCATATCACAGCATCACATTGTTTTTATTTCAGAGTTGAAAAAACAAGGGCTTTTTTTTTCTGAACTGTGTAAGGATGCTGGAAAGGATGACCCATGGAGACAGTGGGAGTCTTGCTGGCCACTCAGAGAAGGCCTTGGGCCATTGCTTTTGCATGTCAGCAAAAGCCAAGGTCACTTAGCTGGCTGAGAGTCCATTTTCTTTGAAGGTGATGGGCTGGAAAGGTTTGACCCACGGCCTGTGATGGCCATTCACTGAGGACTATGGGGGAATCTGACTCATTTCAAAATTAACTCCTTCAGCAGAACCTCTTATTAAAGACCTATCAGGAGCTTCGGAGAGTGGGCCTATGCCCTAGTTTCCTTTCTGTTGCTGTGATAAGACACTCTGACCAAAGCAACACAGAGGAGAAAGGGTTACATTCCCAGGTCACAGTCTGTCACTGGAGGAAGTTAAAGCAGGAACTGCAAGGCTGGCCTGCCTGCTAGTCCACACAGCATTGCCTCTGACCAAGGAACAGGAAGTCATTTTACAGACAAAAAAAAAAAAAAAAAAAAGTAAAGCAGGAACAACCATGGAGGATACTGCAAGCTAGCTGGCTCTAAGGCTTGATCATACTCAGTTTATACCCAAAGTCTGGCTATACTTTCTTATGACAGTATAGGTCCACCTGCCTGGGGCGGTACTGTTCACAGTGAGCTGATCCCTCCTACATCAAGGAACAGCCACTGGCAATTCCCTACAGACTCTCCCACAGGCCAATCTGATTTAGACAGTTCCCCAATTGTGGCTCTCTTCTAAGATGATTCTAGGCTGTGTCAAGTTGACAAGTTGTGTTAAAGCTAACCAAAACAGTATACCAATAAAAAAATCGAAATTTCTAAATATCTATAAGTTGTAGGTTCTCAGTTGGAGCTATGGCCTTGGAGTCTCTATAAAGTCCACCAACTTATGCACAATATTTTGTGCATGTATGAATTTTTATTTTCTGAACTTTGTGGTCCATGACACAAAAAGATTAATCCCTGCTATTCTTCCTTTAAATAGTTTTTTCTAATATATTTCTACTGACAAGTTCACACATGATACAATGTATTTTTATCATATTCATCCTTTATTCCTCCTCCTAACTCCATCCACTAAGCTCCCATTCCTTCCCAACTTGGTATTTTCCCCCACTGAGTCAATTTGTGCTGCCTAGACACTCATGGGTTCTGGACTATTTACTAGAACATGGCTGACCTAACAAGAGCCAGACCCTAAAGAAAATGAACTCACCCTCCCCCAGAAACCAACCATCAATGGCTCCTCAGGGGTGATGTCTCATGAGCTCCTTCCCCATCTATGCCAGAATGTTGAATGGCTTGATCTTGTGTAGATCACATGCAGGCAACCACAACTGTTACAGATTCTTGAGTATAGTGGTCCTGACCTGTCTAGATGACACGTTTGCCTCAGACCTTCCCTACCTTTGAATCTTGCAATCTTTCTGCCTCTCTTCCACAATGGTCTCTGAGTCTTGGAAAGAAGGGTGTGATATAGATGTCCCACTCATGTCTGAGCACTCCATGGATACTTATTATCTGTACTTTGACCAGTTGTGAGTTTCTGCATTTTTATGCACTGAATAAAGAATTCTCTTATGAGGTCTGAGAGCTTCACTATTATGGCCACAGAGATACAAATTTAGAGGGCAGTTGGAAACTATGTCCATTTAGCAAGTTAATGACAGTAAGTTCATCCTTGGGGCCTAGGAGCCATGGATTCTTGGCCAGATTTACAGCACTAGGCATGCATTTGGGGTCTCAAATCCAATCATAAAGCACTCGATTACCCCCCATGACATTCACGTCACCATCACACCCATGGGCATATCTTGCCACACCAGAGTTCCCCTTGTTCTAAACACTTGGATGTCCTGGGAGCTTTTACTATTTATCAGGCACATTATATTCCTTCCATCATTTAACACATGTCAGCTCTTAAGATTTTTGTGTCATCTTCACAGACAAGGGAACTGAGGCTGGAAAGCCAAATCTTAAGATGCACAACATGGGTTTCATCCTTCTAGACAACCAGCACTTATGAATCTTCATTATCTAAAGGGGAATTAGAAGATTAGTGCATTAGTGGATAGTCCAGTAGAGTGAAGTAGATGGGGCCTAGAGAGAGCACCTGGCTCAGCACAGAGGCTGGATGAGAAATGTCTTCCGGGAGAAAAGCCTAAATCAATCTCTCTCTCTCTCTCTCTCTCTCTCTCTCTCTCTCTCTCTCTCTCTCTCTCGTGTGCCGTGTGTGTGTGTGTGTGTGTGTGTGTGTGTGTGTGTGTGTGTGCGCGCGTGCGTGCACGCGCACACTCATGTACATGTCCATGCTCTGAGTTCACATGGAAGTATGCCTGTGGAGGCCCAAAGTCAACCTCAGATGGCTTCCTGGGTGCAGTATGAGCCATATTCCCAGTCACTAGCATACACATCTCGAAGAAACCACAGGAGTTGGCCAGCTCGAGAAGTGGTGAAGCATGTATCTGACCAAGGTCGTTTCTTTCTAAATCAATGTATTCAGAACCCCCAGCCTCACCTGTCAGCAGGGAATTTCAAGTTAAAACAACAAGATACCATTTCACACATAACAGATTGGCAAAATCAAAATATCTGACATTACCAGGTTTTGGCAAGATTGTGATGCAAGAAAGAACATACAGGGCTGGTAGGAGTGTAAATTGGCACAACCACAGCTGCTTGGCAAAGTCTCGTAGACTTGAAAACACTTCAGCTTGATACCCAGCAGCCCTGTACCCTGATATGATTCCTGAAGGCCCTCTAAGACCTTTGTATCTTGAGTGTCAGTTAGTTTCCACCACATAACAACCATCCCGAAGCTCAGTGTGTTAAACATCAGTGGCTGAGCTCACACTTCTGTGGTCAGCTGGGCATTTCTACCTGGTCCTGTTTGTCTCATCTCTGCTAGGACATTTTTGTGTATGTAAAGTGAGTGAGAAAGTTCACTGGCAGTTCAATGGTCCAAGAGGGCCCCACTTATCAGATGTTGGTTCTTGGCTGGAGTTACACAAACAGCTGGGGCCTCCTGTCCCTTGGCCTCCATCTCTTTACCATGATCAACAGCCTTGTCTGGGTATAGGATAGACCATCTTGTCAGGACTCCTGTCAGATTAGATTAGGGACTTATTCTATTTCCTGTATAATGTCATCTTAATCATTACATCTACAACGACCCTATTTCCAAAGGGGTCCTGGAGGTTAGTGTTTCATGACTCAGGATACTTTTTTTTCTTTTTTGGTGAGAAGGGGACATTTCCCAGGATGGGCACAGCTTGACTCTGATGGCTCCTTTATTGTTAATGATAGGTTAAATGTTGCAGATCGAAAGAGGAGGGCAGGGTACAAAAATCCCATTGGCCACAGGGTTTTATTTCTTACAAAGACCACATGTCCAGTGCATTTTGGCAAAGGCATTGCCTGTGTCATTACTCTGAACCACACAGGACATCAGCACGAGGTACACCAAAACCGCCATGCTGCCCCACAGAGTATCAACAAGAGGCTTGCTTCTTCATGTGCCAGAGGATGGAAAGTCCAGAAAGAAGAGTGAGGTTGCAGAGGTCAATTGCAGGGAGCAAAGATCACTCTGAGAGGGGCTGGAGAGATGGCTGAGTGGTTAAGAGTACTTGCTGCTCTTCCAAAGGACTTGAGTTTGATTCCCAGAACTCATATGCTAACCAGCCCTCTTTTGGTCTCTCTGGGCACTATATGCATGTAAGGCACAGACTTAAATGCAGGCAAAACACTCAAACATGTAATAAAAATAAAAATAAAAATAAAAATAAAAATAAAAATAAAAATAAAAATAAATCACCCTGAGGCTTCAAAGAGCAAAGGGAAGAAGTTGGGTTCTCAGAGCCTAGTGGCCCAGGAGCTAACAGCCATACAGAGCTGTAGCTATTGACCAGGAGGTGCAGGTACTTCATGAGAGGGGCAGTATTGCCAAGTAGGAAGGACAGAAACACCTGAAAGCTGGAACTGAGTACCAGGATGAGAGGTTACTTCTGTAGCCATGCTGATCTGGTCAGTGGGGAAAATAGACTTGAGCAGAGCCTTCCTTCTCCCAGCCTTGCAGCCCCTACCAGTGTTAACTCATGACCACACCAAGTAGAACAACTGGCTAAGGAGGCCCAGCAGCTCCTTGCCTGTCAGTCTGTGTCTCTAATCTGCTTGCTCCCTGACCTCATAAATCATTGGAAGGCCTTTCTAGAACCCTCTTAAGAAGTGTGGATGTGGCTGGAGACATAGCTCAGTGGTCGAGCCCTGCCTGGTGTGTAGGAGCCCTGCCTGGTGTGTTCAAGGCCTGGTTCCATCCTAAGCACTGCAGACAGCAACAGACTCATGTAGTTTACCCAGGTTGTCCTAACAAATTCTTACCAACTCAGTGACTTACTGTCTCAGAGACTGGAAGTCCACAATCCTGGTGTCACTAGGGGACGTTTTTTCTGAAGAATCTGGGAGAACCCTTCCTAACCACTTTCTATTCCTGGTGGCTGTTGGCCATGCTTGTCTTTCTTGGCTTGCAGTGGGTCCTTTCCATCACTGCCTCAACTCGGTGTGGCCTTCACTCCTTTGTCCCTGTGTCTTTTCTCTTCCTACAAAGACACCAGTGATTAGATTTAGAGCCCACCTTAAGTCTAGGTTGATTTCATCTGTCGATTTTTGACTACTAATGTTTGTGAGGATGGCCTTGTTTCCAAAGAGGGTCACTTCCTGCAGTTCCAGGTGGACATGAGGTGACATTGTTCAACTCACTACAGGAAAGTAGTAGTTCTATTTACTAAAACTGGAGTGTCCTGTGACTTACTTCAAAAATTGCTTTGTTGGATCATGGTTCTTCCATGAGATAGCATGAATATGTTAGCTTCTTGTCCTAAATCTATGTCAAGGCACTTCCAGCAGTAGGCTTCAAATTCCAATGACTAAAGATAAGAGCAAATCTGTTTGACTTTACAGCTTTTAAACCCTTGACTCTCTGCACTGATGACTGTACAGAACCAATTATTTTTGAAAGTGTTTTTAATTTTTCGTAGCTGTGGAATCCCCTCCAAGCAGCAGCTTTGGGTCTCCCTAGGTAGCAAGACAGCCAAGACTGGTTATTTGAGCATTAGGGCCATTTGCCTTTATCTCAGAGATGCACCTAGAAGGTTGCAGTCATTTGCCTACAGAGAACTTTGAACGTGTGTTTCCACTAAGTGGAAGCTGGTGTTGGGCAAAGACCACATTGCATCCCCCTTCTTATACACATAAAAATTTCCAGAACACAAAAGCCACCCAGTCATCTTTGGTCAGATTTCCCTAAATGGTACCTGAAGTGAAGATTCTGGGGCACATGACTATTGTAGAAATGTTCCTAGGGGAACACACAGAGACAGAGGAAGCAGACAGGGAAGAGAATGAAGGCCACCAAGTAGGACTAGAGCTCGGTGACTAAACTGGTGTTCATGGTACTCATGAGCCCGACTCACAATTTCCTAAGCTTTGATTCCCAGTAGTCTTATTCTCTTGTATTTTAAAAAAGATACTTTTTTGGGGGGTGGGGGTGTTTCAAGACAGGGTTTCTCTGTGTGACAGCTCTCGCTATCCTGGAACTTGCTCTATAGACCAGGCTGGTCTCAGACTCACAGAGATCTACCTGCCTCTGCCTCCCAAGTGCTGGGATTAAAGGTGTGCACCACACCACCTGACAAAAATTTACTTCTTAAAAATTTTATGTGAGAGTGATCTGTCTGTGCACCACATGTGTGTAGTGCCCTTGGTGGCCAAAAGGGGGAGTCAGATCCCCTGGAAAAGGCTCACAATTGATGGTTGTGAGCAACCATGTAGGCTCTGAGACTTAGCCCTGGTCCTCTATAAAAACAGTAAGTGCTTTTAAGTGGTAAGCCATCTCTCCAACTTTCATCCTCTCTTACTCTAGCCTTTTCCTCAGGGAAAGGATGAAATTTCATACCCCCAAGTCTCTGGAATGGAAATTACCCTATTCAGAGAACAGAGACCTTGGGCTTTCTGCCTCCTGTGTTCTTATATTCCTCAGTCCTTGAAGTTGTGGTTCCCAAAAATAGTTCTCTTAAAAGGATACCCAGGTTCTAGGTGTGATGGCACACACTTGTAATCCTGGCACTTAGGAAGCCGAGGCAGGAGGCTTATGAGTTTGAGGCCAGCCAGTTCCATAATATATTAAGACCCTAGCTGCCCCTTCAAAAGAGCCCTAGCTTCTGGCTGTTGTGAGGAAAGCAGCCCTAAGGAGGGTAGTGTGCAGCTAAGAATCTGAAAGGAGGGATCAGGATAGAACAGTGACGGTATGCCTCACAAATGTCCACAAGTGAACTGAAGGAAGAAGTATATAAGCGAAGGAACAATTGCATGGGTGAAGCTGGGAATTAAGGTCTGGGTATGGAGTACTCCCTTCCCTACATCCATGCCGTTAGTCCCCAGTGCAGCAGTATTCAAAGCTCATGAGGCTGCTTACCTCATCAATGGATTCATCCATTCCTTGACAGATGCATGGTTGAATAATCTATAAGGGGCTGGTAGAAATTGCTGGAGGTCTAGTTGGAGGAAGTAGTTCACTGGGCAGGCTCCCCTGTAAGGCGTCTTTCTTCTTCCCTGATCTCTGACAGCCACGAGGCAGGCAGTGTGCAGTCTCTTGGCCATACACTCCTACTGCTGAGATAGTTTGTCTTGCCTTGGCTTCAAAAGCAGTGGAGTCAGAAACCTCTGAAGTCATAAGCCCAAGTAAGTCTTCTCCCCTTTAATTTGACTTCTCTAAGGTTTTAGCCACAGCGACAGAAAGCTAACACAAGAATCCTTATAAAAATCCCAGTCAACTTAAGCTCGCACTCCACCAGCTGGCTTACATGGAGCTGATGTTTACTTACTGCCAGGCGGCAATCCTAGAATATACCCCTGTAACAGAGTCAATTTCTTCTTGCCAGGAAACTTCCCATGACTGGTGGGTACATACAATGCCCCCAGGATACCGTGAATAAACACAGCTAAATGTGAATAAACACAGCTAAACAGGGAGCAGGGCAGAATTGCCTCTCCGATCCTGTAGCATCCCTCCTAGATGGGAAGAATGGAGGAATGAAGTCATGGTTTCCTTAGACCTTGGCTGATGAGCTCTTGCCCTCCTAATCCCTGCACCCTGCCCTTTAATGAGAGTTTCTAAAAGCAGCCCGGTACACTGTGTGACCATTTAAGCTCCCTTCTCTGATGACTCTCATTACCTTCCAAAATATTTATTCACTTGATAGCTTAGAATAATTACTTCCTCCCAACTTCTGAGACTGGAAATGCAAAGCAAATAAAATTCTCATCCTTGCTTGATTCTCTTGATGGCAGTGGAGATGGGGTGGGCCCACCTGTCACAGGACAACAGGAGTACTCAAACATTCTGCCCAAGGAGGAGCCTCGTGCCCTAGAGACACACCTTTTCACAGTTTTGTTTTCTGTTGGGGACCATCATCATTGGTCTAATAACCTAGGTTATGGCTCAGAGTCATCTATTAATTCATTCAACATGTTCTAGACTTTGGGTCTAGCTTTGTGATAAGACCTGATTCTGCACTTCCGCTGTTGGGTAGATGATCTGTTGTGCACTTGAGTACTTTTCAGCATCTGGAATAGAAAAATCTCCAAAGAAATGCCCATTAGACAAAGATTAAATATATTCAAGAATGGATAGATGAGCAGGTGAGTGGGGGAGTGGATGAATGCACAGACAGGATGGTTAGATCTGCTTGTTTGTTCATTCAGTACCTACTGTGCTTAGAAAGAGAAACATCCCCCCACATAGTCCATAATCACATGCCTGAGCACTTGGTACCCAGCTAGTGGCATTCTTTGGGAAGATTCTAGAACCTTTAGGAGGTGAAGCTTCCTGGAGGGTGTGGGTCACTGGGGCAGGCCTTGAGGCTTTATAATATGCCCAGCCTCACTTCCTGCTCTAGCTTCCTGGACAGGGACGCACATGACCAGCTGGCCTCCTGCCCCTGCCTTCCCGACTGCTGCTGTGTCTTCTCTGCAATGATGGGCTGTTTCTCTCTGGAGCTATAAGCCAAAACAAAGGCCTTCTCCCTTAAGTTGTGCTTGTCAGGGCATTTTACCATAGCAACAGGAAGCTAAGGCAGTACCTTCCCTCCATCTAAGGACAGGATTCTCTTCTGTGAAGGGTTCATGTTTCTTGAGTAGGTTGGTCTGAGCTTGAATGACTCCTCGTGCTGCCCACCCACAGCATTTGTCCCAGGCCCAGACAATCAGACTGTCCCAAACCTCTGGCCACAGACACTGGTATTGGTTAAAGGACATGAAACATAAGCCAGATGAAAGTCCCCCCCCCCCGCCCCCCGTCTTTCTGGCTGATGTGAACAGTAGACGTCACCTCTTTCCTGGTTGCCGAGCTCCTAAAAGGTTTGTTTAAGGGTACTGGGTGTTCTTTTATATGCTACAGGGAGAGAAGCTGGCCAAAATGGGAAGATGAAGGGAAGAAGGAAAGGACAAAGAGAAAGAGGAAGGTTGGGGAAGGAGGAGGAAGAGGAGAACAAAGAGGAGGGAAGGGAAGAAGAGGAGAGACACTGTGAATAGAGCTTAAGCCCCGGGTGCAGGAAGCCAGCTGAATTCTTAGACTTTCCATCTACACAAACAGTGACTTCCTTTCCTCTTGAGTTTGTTTCCTTTACATTAAATCATGAGACCCTTGTCAGTGCACAGTGAGGATGTGACTGAGTGAATGCAAGATTTAGTGAATGAACGAGTCCTCTGCATATCAAACTAGCTCATAGTTTCTTCCTAGAGAGCTAGGGCAGCACATAAAAGGACTCAATGAGATGATCCTGGTTCCACCTGGAGCCTATCTGGAGGCTTCTATTATGCCCAGTGTTGACTCTTATTCCTGAAATGTAAATGAGAAGCGAAAAGCAGAAAACAGCCCACTAAAAATAACAAACTTCTGGGGCAGACATTTAAATCTGGCTGCAGATTGCAGACTCCAGGAGTTATAATTAAAAGAGGATTGAAATGAAACCAATTAAAAGTCAAAATTCCCCTAAAGACTGCTGCCCACCTTCCCACCTGGTTTAAATCACAGTGAGTATAGGGCACATCCACGCTCTTCTTGGGTGCTTCAAACACGATCAGGCATAGCTCCTACTGCAGAATCACTTAGGAAAGGATGTGTTTGTAGGATAAAGGCTCTGGGTTTATGTCAGATGCCCTGGGGATTTGGGTGCCTGCTGAGGTATGTGAGCTGCTCTGCGGTGGATGGAAGAGTCTACCACTTGAGAATGACCTCAGTGAGAGAAACCAGGGTGCAGTTACTGCATCAAATAAAGGTTTCTTTTCTTCACTCAACAAGACCGTGGAGCTAGACGGTCTTGGGTTGCACTGGCTGTGCCAGGAAGACATCAAGCAAATAGGCTTCTGCTAGCTTCCTGCTCCATCTATCCCATGAAGGACTTTCATTTTCCTGGTGTCAGGATGACACCCCTCCTCCAGGCATAGAATTGTGTCAGACAGAAAGATGGCTGAATTGCAAAAGGTGCTTTGTGTCAGTGGAATATTTCCATCACTGTCAGGAAACCACAGCATCCCTAGAAGTCCCGCCCACAGAATTCTGCCTCATCCTACTGACTGGAAACTGGTTGCAAAGCTGTCAGGGAGTCTGGAAAGAGAGTTATGTGATTTTGCAAGGTTTGGATTCTATCAGAAAAGGAGAGACTGGATAGCTTGTTAATATAGGGAACCAGGCTAGGCTTTCAGGAGAGTGACTCCATGGGTAGAAGTCAGCCATTCTCAATTGACACAGGCAAGGAAGAAGAAGGTTCAGTAGGGCTGCAACCACCATGGGATGAGAGATGACAGCAAAGCTTGGGTTTGGTGGTGCACACTGGTATTCTAGCACTTGGGAAGCTACTGCAGGAAAATCAGTTCAAGGTTGTCCTTGCCTACATATGGAATTCAAGGTCAGCTGGGGCTACATGACACCCTGGCCCAAAACAACAAAAAGAAAGGGTGGGTCAAGAAAAGTAAAGAAAAAGAATATGCCAGTGCTCTGCACAGAGTAGTACAACAATGGAACAGGAGGCTCGGAAGACAATGCAGGATATGAGAGAGAAGGCAGGCACCAAGGATGCCCTGAGTTGTGTCTTCAGTCCTTGGGAAGAGGGTGAGTTTACATCTACAGCAGTTTGGGAATGCCAAGGGTGACTGTGATTGTCAAAGAGCAGGAAAGCTTGTTTTCTTTGCTTGCAGAAGAAAGTGTGCAGCTCAGTGTGCCTGGAACTGAAGCTGCTCAAGTCTCCAGAGGGATGGACACAGGAACACTTTTGAGTTTTCTTGACATTTGACCTGAAGAAATAAAAACAATGTACTCCAGGCTCCCAAGCTCCACCCTCTCTCTGGCCTAGGCTGCCGCCAAGTCCCCACCTCCTACCTGGCCTCTCCTGAAGATCAGCTTCGATCACCTACTCCTTAGACTGATAAAACAGCTAACACTGAGGTGCCAACTTGGAGGATGCCCAAATGCCCTCCAAACCTCTGCTGGCATGCATGTGCCTGCTCTTCTTCTCACTTCACAAATGAGGAGAACTGGGCTCAGGAAACACGAACGCTCTCAAGGAGAAGTAGCTAGTCAAGGTCAAAGCCAATAAGTAAAGTCAGGTCATCAGACTTTGAAGTCCTAAATGTTAACTACTGTGAGATGCCACTTCCTGGCTGGAAGCATTTTGCCATGTGTTCTAATAATATACATCATCGTGTTGTAGCCCCATTGAACTGCAGGTCTCTGAGAATGGATCATCTTAAAACTTTTCCTATTAAGTCTTGAATAAAAGAATTAATGCAGGACTAAATTACAACCCCAAGTCCAACTGCAGACACACCCCCAGCTAAGTCAGGTTTTAATTTTTTTTCAGATGCCACCATGCTTAGCATACCCTTCAGGACCAGACTTTGTCCTATTCAGACAAAGGTATAGGTATTGTGAGAATTCTGTTTGTGGTTGTCTTGATTTCAGAGATGAAAAGGAGCCAATTTCAATGTGATGATGAAATGCAGGTTCCTTTATGAGAAAACAGTATATTGAGTATTTGCTAATGATCTGAGCATAACAATTTAGTTCTCCATGACCATGAACTACTTTTCTAAAACAAGGAAAAGCTGTTGCATATTAAGAGTGTTAGGGGCCTTAATGGAGTCCTAAGACGCAAGACTTTACCTGAGTAGAGATTGTCGCAGGGAGATGGTTCTGTGATGAAGCAAAAGGCAGGGAGAGGTCTTAGAGCTGAGCTGCACACTTTCTGTGACAATTTGGGAAAGCCCATCCTGATGTTCAGGTGACACTTGGTGACCTACTGTGATCGTTACTATTGGCAGCTTGACAGAACCTGGAATCATCCAGGACATGGGCCTCTGAGCATATCTGAGGGAGAATACCTTGATTAAATTAATTGATATGGAAAGACCTGTCTTTTAAAAAAATCATACATATATACAACAAAATATGATAATGTAAACACCCCACCCCCTCCAAATACCCTCTTCCCTTATCCTCTCAACACCTCTCCCCTCCTTTCAGGGAACATTTGGGTAGAGGAGCACAAAAATGTAGGAGCTAGAGCTGGGGGAAGAAGGATGTGAAGTGCTGTCTTCTGAGTGTATCATGACTGTTTCACTCATGAACTTCCACAAGACCTATACAAGATCAGCCCAACCCAAATCCCTCATAGATGAGGGCAGGGATCTCCAGGCCCCACCCCTTACAGTGGGTAGATCTATTGACAGTGGATAGATGCTGGGGAAGGAAACATCACTCTTCTCTGAGGGCATGGCCCCTAGTAGATTCCCCATGTGCCAGAGGATGGCCTGACATCCATGAATGTATGGGCATTACTAGTTGGAATTAGTGGGTTATCAAAAAGTGGGGTCAGGGAGGCCCATCTTAATTTGGATTGGAACCATTCTTTGGGTGAGGGATCCTGGAGTTTATCAAATGAGGAAACTGAGCCAAGCACTAGTATGCATTATCCACCCACCCCCACCTTGTGGATGCAATGGGACCAGGTGCTTCAAATTCCTGCTGCCTTGCCTTCTCTGTTGAGATGGACTATGCGGTGGTTTGAATGCAAATGGCCCCCATATGTCCGGGAGTGGCACTATTAGGAGGTATGGCCTTGTTGGAGTAGGTGTGGCTTTGTTGGAGAGAGTGTGTCACTGGATGAGGGGTGGGGTTAGGGGAGGGGGCTCTGAGGTCTGCGATGCTCAATCCAGGCCCATCTCACTCTCTTCATGCTGCCTGCCGATCCAGATGTAGATCTTTCAGCTCCTTCTCCAACATCATGTCTGCCTGTACACTGCCGTGCTTCTCACCATGATGATAATGGACTAGACCTCTCAAACTGTAACCCACCCCCAGTTAAGTGTTTTCCTTTATAAGAGTTGTCCTGGTAGTGGTGTCTCTTCATTGCAATAGAACCCTAACTAAAGCAGACTCCACCCATGAACTGTGAGCCAAGGTAAATTCTTTTTCCTTCAGTTGCTCTTGTCAGACTATTTTCCTACAGCATCAGGAGAAGAAACTTTAGACACCTGTCTTGAACTTAGGGCTTCCCTCAGACCTTCAGAAGGATCCTATCAGATGTCCAGATGACAAAGGACTGTCAAGACAGAGCCTGAAATAAATCACATGAACCCCAAGGGAGGAAAGCAGGAGGAATAAATTAAGAAATCCAAGAACTTGTGGTTGCTATTTTCTTCTTTTCAGCCACATATGTTTTCAACTGTATGTCTTTACATACCCCTTTTCTTCTAAGAGCAGAGTTCTCTGAACCATTTGGCTGTGTAGTTGGCTGCAGTAGGGCTGGGATCAGCCCTTTCTTTCCTGCCCTGGATTCTTCCAGCTAATCTAGCAATCTCCAGGCTCATGACTTCAGCTCTGCCTTGCTCTTCAGGATACCCTTGTTATACTAATTTAAGGAGTGTAATAAGTCTGGAGTGAAATATGTTTGCTGAAAATGCTAATTAGCTGGATGAGAATATCAATTAGGTCCTCGGGGCACAGAAATCATGGCTTTTAAAGATCTGAAAGGTCACTCTTAGCCTGTTCTGAAGTAAGAAGATAGTGATTATCACAGAGGGAGAGAGATAGAATGGGTGAGTAATTGATATTTAGTAGCAATGTAGTACCAGGCAGCATGCAGGAGACTGAATTTTCAGGGGTCCCAGAAATCCACCCATAGATCTCCAGTTATCACAGACAATGCCAGCAATCGCCTCTGCTTAAGGAGCCCTTAAGGTACTAGGAGTTATCCTAGGAGTTTGGCTAGTATTAACTCATTTAATCTCCATAACAGCTCTCTGAGGTAATAGGAACTATTACCATTCTTATGTTGTAGGTGAGGAAGCTGGATCTATCCCAGAGGATTTAGCTAACCCTCTTGGTTCCTACTTCTGGTCAACCTGAAGTAACAGTGATTAAGTTACTTGCACCTGGAACCACAGCTCTCAAGACTCAGGCATGCATCAAGAGATGACAGTGAGCTCTAAGGGGGTGAGAACAAACAAAGTGAGCTTGATGATTGCTTGGCTTGCTGCCCAGGGAGAGTTTCTGATCCATCTGTGGGCAGGAGGGGCCAGGAAACTTGCATGCTTCTTGAGGTGAGGATACAGAACTGGAATCATAGATGGTGGAGTTCACTGGGAAGAGCAGAGAGAGAGGAGCTGAACAGAGTGGGAACTCTGGACTCTGCAGGAGGTCACCCATAAGTGCACCCATAAGTTATAAGTAGGAGGAGGCCAAGGAAAGAATCCTCATGAAGGAATCAGAGGGTATGTGGAGTAGGGGTCATATAAGACTCGGAGAAACACCTGTTCCTAACAGCCAGAGTGGGGAAACTCTCCCAATTTATGAGAGATCAACTGGGGATTAAGAAGGCATTGTTTGATTAAGGGAAAAATCAACAATAGATTAAATGCTGCTTTTAAAACTGGCATAGTGATGTACACTTGTGATCCTATCACTCTAGAGACTCAGTCAGGAGGATCATAAGTTCAAAGCGAGCTAGTTCATGTAGTAAAACTCTGTCTCAAAGGGGGAAAAATTACCACTGTAATCATGGCTAATAAAACTCAAAGGCAGATCTGAAAGGATCAAAGTGCTTCCAGGTGTCTTAACCATACTCCCCTGACCCCAAACAGCTCAAAACATTAGAAATACACCATAGCTAGGCAGACAAAATGTTTATTTGGATGAGGTAAATGTATACAAAGAAAGCTATGCATTTTATCACTTCTGGGTGTGAGCATTTATCATCATGCAACTGGGATCTAAAAATACCATGAAGGCATCTTTCATAGGTGTAGGGCTGACAAGATCAAGGCATCAGCACTCTTCAATATCTGATGAGGCCCCAATTTCTTGTCCTGTAGATGGCACCTACCTCCTGGATCCTCACATGTTGGAGGGAGAAAGGAGATCCCTGGGTGTGGTGGTTTGAATGGGAATGGCTCCCCACAAAGGCACACATATTTGAGTATTTGGTCCCTAGTTGGTAGAACTGTTTGGGAAGGATTAGGAGGTGTGGCCCTTCTGGGAGAGGTGTGTCATTGGGGGTGAGCTTTGAGATTTCAAAAGCACATGCCAGGGCTAGTTAGCTCTCTCTGCCTGTGGATTGTATGTATGCTCTCAGCTACTGCCCCAGTGTCATGCCTGCTTGCCTGATGCCATGTTTCCCCACATGATGATCCTAGATCCTAGCCCTTTGAAACTGAGCTTCAACAAACTCTTTTCTAAGTTGCCGTACTCATAGTTTCTCTTCACAGCAGCAGAAAAGTAGTTTAACCCTGGGTTTCTTTTTTATAAGGGCTCACTCTATGATAGGTTTTATTTCCAGTACACACTTTTGAAATAGTCTAGCCTGAACAACACAAGAAAACCCTGTCTTAAAACAAACAGCAAACCCACTAAAGAAATCCAAGTGGTGAATGTGCACATTACACTCCAATAAGACACCATTACATATCTATCATAGTGTCTAAATGTAACATAAAGACCATATTGCTGTGATGTGAATGTCTACATCTCCCTAAAATCCTCATAGTGAAAACCTAATCACCAAGGTGTTGGTCTTAGGAGTTGAAGCCTTTGAAAAATGCTTAGGTCATGAAAACAGAGCCTTCTGGAATAGGGTTCTTGCCCTTAGGAAGAGAACCCCCAGAGAGCTCTCATGCTCTCTTCATCATGAGAGGACACAACAAGAAGGCGTGGGCTATGTGGTAGAATAAGGTGCCATGAGATGCTAGGTCTGCTGATGCCTTGATCATCCTAGGCTTCTCCAGCCCCCAGACTGAGAGAAATAACAGTCTGTTATATTATTTAATTTTATGTCTTTAAAATTTTTTGTGTTTATGTATAAGCATTTTTTCTTTTTAAAATGTTGTTAGTTCTTTGAGAATAACACTTTTATCATATTCACCCCTTCCTCAACGTCTTCCAGATCTACCACCCCCAACTCCCTATCCACTCAACTTTGTGTCTGTTTTTTTTTAATACCCATAAATCTAATTTGTGCTGCCCATATATTTCTGGATGTGTGTGACCTTTCACTGGAGCATGGTTGACTTGACAGGAGCTACACTTTTAAAGAAAACTGACTCTCCCTCTTGCAATGGCTAGCAAGGGTTATCAGCCCTTAAGCATCTGTGCCTGAGGTACCCTGGGTTCTTTTGCCAACATTGTCTGATTCAGTTCTCTGCCGTGGTCATATCCCCTCTTGCAAATAGTATATATGATGCTGTACTTCTTAATAAACTTGCTTGGGATAAGTCATCAGTTTATTTGAGACCTCCTGGTGCCAGTTATTGCTTTACTGTCTTCTTTATTTTTCATCCCCAGTCTTCCCACTTGACACCTAACCTCAGGACTCTTATTCTTGTGGGTTTGGGTCACTGAGTAATAAGATGAATGGAGAGATGAAACATACCATAATTCCACACAGAAAAATGTTACTCCCCGATGAAAATGGCCACATTGTCACATGCCTGTAATCCTAGCATTCAGGAGGTAAAGGCAAGAGGGTTGTGAGTTCAAAGCCAGCATGGGCTATATAGAAACACCTTGTGCCATAAACAACAAACACTAAGAAGGATGAACTGCTGCTGTGCATAATGGCAGAGACAAACCTCAGGGTCGTGTGCTTTGCTACCTCAAAGCAGGCTGCCTAAAGGAGGACATACTGTATGATGTCATTCATGCAAATTTATGCTAAGGTTTATTTTTAATTATGTGTATATGTGTGTGAGGAGGTATGTGAAGCTGCCCATGGAGATCAGAAGAAAGTGTTGGGTTCCCCTGGAGCTGGAGTTATAGATGGTTGTGAGCCACCTAATGTGGGTGCCAGGACCAAATTCCAGTCCTCTGCAAGAGGAGTACACACTCTTAACTGCTAAGCTATCTCTCCAGCTCCCACATGGATTTGTTGAAAGGCAGAACAAAGGGAACCTTAATTCTGTGTCCTTGTTGAGGAATGGACTTGATAAGAGGTCTAAAACTGGAGTCATGCCTCAGAGGAGTCAAGGTTGTGATCCACTGCATTCAAAAGCAGATTGGTGGCATTCTGAAGGTGAAGGTAACCAGAAGCGGTTGGTAGTAGCTCATGGAAACCTCTAGAAGCAATGGATTTATTCATTTACTCTCTGCACATGTCAAGAATTGTGAAAGTATGCACTTTGAAGTAGGTGATTCAATGTGTGTCAGTAAATCTGTTACTATTTAATAAGAGCCTGAAAGCAGACAAACACAAATAGGCTTCCTAAGGCACACATCTAATAAACCCAGTGTGGCTCCACGTGCTAAACATCTGAGCTGCATTACACTACAAAGTACATATTGTTCCCATTTCATAGATGAAAGAGCAAGAATGAAAGGGCCGATGGGACCTCCTCAGGGCTGCTGGCTGCTGAATGGTGGAGCTGGAGCTTATAGCTTTGTCCAAAGCACTCACATGCTGTAACACACCCTGCTTTTCCTCTAATTTGAGGCCTAAGGGCAGTGTACCTACTGCCTCCGCTCTCTAGGGGCATCTGTACCTCTCCTGCTTGCCAAACCAAACCCCTCCTTCCTGCTACACCTTTCTCCCTCCATTCAGAAGCCTACCCTGGACTCCTAACTGCCACCCATGCATCATCGCCCAGCTGCCTTCCTTCTGTACCTGCAAACAGGGAACAAATCAATTTGTAAATGCCTCAAAAAGAACAGGACTCTTAGTGATTGCCAAGGCATCTTTGTGAAAGCGAGAGCTTGCTGGGCTCTTGGATGGCAGCCTCTGCCTGCTTTAAAGAAGTAGGCACTCCAAGTGGAGACAAGCAGACCAACACATACACTGATCTTCCTGTTTTCAGAGCCCTTTGGTGTTTTTCATCTCTTTCCAAGTCAATAAAGCTCAGTGTCTTCACCCCAATTCTTGTATTTTAGTAGATAAGGCAACCAGACGTGGTGATGAGGCTGGAAAAACTTCACGTGGGCTGTCTTTCCAGTAAGAGGGATAAGTGGGGGCCAGATGGCTACAGTAAGGAATTATTTGTCTAGGCCAGGTAGCATGTGCCTGTAATCCTAGCACTTGAGAGGCAGGAGCAGGAGCAAGAGCATCACTGGAAGTCTGAGGATAGCCTTGGTACATACAAACAAGTTCCTGGCCAGCTTGGGCTATATTTAAAAGAGGCGGGGGAAGAGGAGAGAGTTATGCTAAGGGAGCCAGGGTAGTGGTGTATGCCTGCTATCCTGGCACTCAATTAGGTAGTTAAGAATGTAATTTCATGATGCTGCCTCAGAAGGGAAAATACACAGAGGAAGCCAGGTGTGGTATTTATCTCAGCACTCATAATACAAAGTCCTGAGCATTGTGAGTTCAGATTATGCGGAGATCCCTACAAGATCTCCACACAGGATGGAGACTAGAGCTGGCAACTTGAGGCCCTTCCCCACCCAGCAGTTTCTGACTAACAGGCCACTGAGCTCACTCTGAGAACTTTGGGTTGTGATATGAGAGGTTGGAGGTGAAATCTGATCTCTACTGTCTCCTTGTCCTGGACAATCCAGCACCTCATCCCTGAGCTCGTGATCCATGTCATGCAAAGCTTGGATGAGTGAGAAAAGCACTTGTTACAGCTGAGAAGAACTACTGCTCTATGTTATACTTTGCATGGACCATGAGTGGAGAAGTTAGCAAACTCAGAGCAAGGCAGGGTCATAAGTCTGAACTATAAATGTTGTCATACAAGGCTATTTTCCAAAAGATTTCTTTTTATGTTATTTTTGCCTGCAAGTATGTACAGGCACCATGAGTGTGCAGTACACATTGGAGGACAGAAAAGGGTATCAGATCCTCTGGAACTGGAGTTATAGGAAGTGATGAGCTGCCATGTGGGTGCTTGGAATCAAACCCTGGTCCTCTGGAGGACCAGTCAATGTTTGAACTGTTGTGGAGTAATTTTTTGTATACTGTAAAGATGTGTCCTTCTGCTTGGTCTAATAAAAAAGCTGAACAGCTAATAGCTAGGCAGGATTCCCAGGCACAAAGGATTATGGGAAGAAGAAGGTGGAGACATCAGGGATGCAGAGCAAGCAGGATGGGCACTACAGAGATGAGGTAATAAAGCCACAGGAAGAAAGTAAATTAATAAAAATGGGTTAATTTAAGTTATCAGAGCTAGTTAGAAACAAGCCTAAGCTACCGGCCAAGCTTTCGTAATTATATGTCTCCAAGTCATTTATTGGGGAGCTGAAGGTCCAGACGAAAAGGTCCAAGTTCACTTAACCATTGAGCTATCTCTCTTGTCCTTCGTGTGAAGCTATTAAGTGAGCCTTGTTGTATATAAAAACATTTGAATTACTTTAAGTTCTCCTAAATCAGTGGTTCTCAACCTTCCGAATGCTACAACCCTTTAACACAGTTCCTCATGTGGTGGTGGCGGCCAACCATAAGATCACTTTGTTGCAACTTCATAACTCTAAGTTTGCTACTGTTATGAATTGTAATGTAAATATCTGATATGTGACCCAAAGGGGATCAAGACCCACAGGCTGAGAACCACTGTCCTAAATTGATGCTGCATTGTGAAGTTATTACTTATAATTTTGAAAGAGGTGGGATAAACTGTATGTTTGGTTTAGGTGCTGACTTCTGGCTGTGCCTCTTCCCCTGGGAAAATAAAGTACCTATTATCTTGGACAGAAGGCTGGGGTTCTAGTGTGTTTCCCCAAGGTTTCCTATGTTAAAGTTGAATTCCCATTGAAAGATATTAAGAGGGTGGAAAGTTTGTCTGACTATGTCGAGGAGAGCCTTTTGGAGGTGATTAGAATTAGATAAAGTTATCAGAGTGGAGCCCCCGTGACTGAAGTCTGGTGGCTGCAGAATTAAAAGGATAATGCTGGACATGACGGTTCATGCTTGTACTTGGGAAGCTGAGACAGGAGGTTCACAAGTTCAAGACAAGCTTGGACTACAAAGAAGGTTCAAGGCCAGCTTTGGCTATGTAGAGACAGACAAACAAATAGGGCTAGGTAGGTGGTTCGGTGAGTGAAATGATTGCTGATCAAGCATGATGGCCTGCATTCAGTCCCTCTGCACCTACATAAAACCTGGGTGTGGCACCGAGAGCTGGCAACTTCAGCACTGGGAGTCATGGCATGAAGACAGGTGCATTCCTGGAGCTGGCTAGCCAGCTAGTAGAGGCAAAGTGACAGGCTAGCATCTTGTTAACATTTTGACAAGACCTTGCCTCAAAAAAAATAAGATGGAGAATGATAGAGGAAGCCATATGACACACACATCTCTCTTATTCCCCCATATACCCCTATACTCTCTACATAAAATAATATAAATGCCCAGTACACAACAAGCAGAAGCAAGGGAAGAAATAAAGAGAAGGAAAAGGAGAGAGCATGAGAGACATCATATGTACCCTCACTCCCCATCTCTTGCCACCAATGTTTCACACTACCTTGGATGCTGTAAAAACAAAACACAACACAGGCAATGAGGCTCGTGTGTTTATTTTACATAACGCACATAAGGAATCATTTAAGGTGAACTTCTAAGCTTCTAGGACAGGGCAGTCTGTCCTCAGCCAATCATCACAAGACCAAGTTCCCTGATTGAGAACTTGCCTAAAGAACGTTGCCCTGAGCAAGAATACTTGTAGCAGCCTGTTCCACTCTGCCCTGTATGGAAGCTGGGTTATTTTCCTTCTCATTTGATAAGTTATTATTATGTACCTAGAGAAAGATCTGAGGCTATGAACGTGGGTGTCATATAACCTTTTGCTCAAAGCCATTTAATGAAGAGCAAGCAGAACATCTGCTTTTAATCTCCTCTGATTAAACGGCCAATGCCACATAAGCATGTTGAGTTATTCAGAACCTTATATGTGCTGCAGTCAATTTTTTCATGGGCCGTTGTCCCAGGGCAGACCTACTTCTGTTCCATGTTGGCTTCTTCCATTAAATCTTAGTATTTCCATCAGTACAACGCGGCTACTGTGGGCGCTGGGTAAAAGGAAAAAAACAAGATCTTGTAACTTCCTGGCATATAGAAAATGCTCAATAAGTACTCCCCCTTCCTAGTTGACAGGCCAAGATGCGTCTCAAGGCTGAGCTTTCAAGTAATTCCTGGGTCTTTTCCAAATGGGACAGCAGGTGAAAGATGCTTCCATAGGCTGGTGGCCGATAGTCAAGCTACCATCAGACTAGCCCTATTTGTGCCCTATGAAGGTGGTGAGATGCCATCAAGAGCTGTGGCTGTGGTGTTAGTCTGTTCTCAGAGGCAGAAAAATCAATCCGAAAACAACTAGGAATTAATGAGAGCTGTGTGTGAAGATGTGTGTGTGTGTTGCTGATTATTAACTCTTGGGAATAAAAATTCTAGAAATAGTACAACTGGCTAGCAGAGCTGGCACATTGTAAAGGCTTTAGAACACACTGTGCCAGGGAGCAGGACCGTGCCACCGGCAGCATGAGAATGTCCCCTCGACAGCCAGTGCTTCTTCCCGCAAACCTCATTAAAAACCAGCATTGCTATTTTTCTTTATTATTGCTAAGATGAAGCCTGAAACTGCAATGTCTAAATTTTCATGTTTTGTTGAACATTTTTCCTTATAGTCATCAGCATATTGAACTTTCCTCCTCCTCCTTCTCTTCCTCCTCCTCTTCTTTTCTGGCGTGTCAGCCCTTCTTTTTTAAAGGTGAAATTTTACTTGTGGATTTATAATGCATGTTGGTGGTATAAATGTATATTAACTCTTTCATCATTATTAAAATGTATTTTACATACCAACTACAGTTTCCCCACCCTCTTCTCTTGTTCCCTCCCTGCCACCTCCTTTCTATCCCTTCCCCCATCACTCCTCTTCTGTCTCCATTCAGATGGGGTAAGGCCTCCCATGAGAATTAGCAAAGTATGGCATATCAAGTTGAGGCAGGACCAAGCTCCCCCACCCCCCTCCTTGCATCAAAGCTTTACAAGGCATCCCACCATAGGGAATAGGTTCCAAAGAGCCAGCTTATTCATCAGGGCCAGCTTATTCATCAGGGCCAGGTTCTGGTCCCACTGCTAGAGGTCCCACAAACAGACCAAGCCACATAACTGTCACCCACATACAGAGGGCCTAGGTTGGTCCCATGCTGTCTCCCTAGCTGTCCATCCAGACTTGGTTCCCCCCCACCTCCGCCTTGCTCATATAATCCCTCTACCCTTTCTTAAACTGAACTCCCAGAGCTTGGCCCAGTGCTTGGGTACTGGATGGAGGTACTGGATAGAGGTTCCACAACGACAATTAGGGTAGTCACCAATCTGATTTTAGGGAAAGGTCATTCAGGCACCTTCTTTATTATTTTTCAGAGTCTTAGCTGAGGTCATCCTTGTGGATTTCTGGGAGTTTTCCTTGCACCAGATTTCTCCCTAAGCCTATAATGGCCTCCTCTATAAAGTTATCTCTATCATTTCTCTCCCCCTCAATCCTGCCCCCAACTCAACCATCCTGACCCTTCATGCTCCCATCCCCTTATCCACTACCCCCAGGACATCTCATTTATTTCCTCTTCCCAGGGTGACTGAACTATACATCGCTCTTAGGGTCCTCCTTGTTACCTGACTTCTCTGGAGCTGTGGATTGTAGTCTGATTATCCTTTGTTTTACATCTAATATCCACTTATGAGTGAGTACATACAATGTTTGTTTTCCTGGCTCTCTGTTACCTCACTCAGGATGATTTTTTTTCTAGTTCCACCCATTTGCCTGCAAATTTCATGGTGTCATTGTTTTCTTTTCAACTGAGGAATACTTCATTGTGTAGATATTCTACATTTTCTTTTTCCATTCTTTGGCTGAAGGGCATCTAGGTTGTTTCAAGGTTCTGGTTATTACCAATAATGCTGCTATGAACATAGTTCAGCAAGTGTTCTTGTGGTATGATTGAGCATCCTTTGGGTATGTGCCCAAGAGTGGTATCTATGGGTCTTGAGGTAGATTGATTCCCAATTTTTTGAGAAACTACCATACTGATTTCCAAAGTGGCTGTACAAGTTTGCACTCCTACCAGAAGTGCAGGAGTGTTCCACATTCTCTCCAACATAGGCTGTCATTAGTGTTTTTTATCTTGGCCATTCTGACAGGTGTAAGATATCTC
Organism: Cricetulus griseus; assembly: GCF_003668045.3. Classification (NCBI taxonomy): domain Eukaryota; kingdom Metazoa; phylum Chordata; class Mammalia; order Rodentia; family Cricetidae; genus Cricetulus; species Cricetulus griseus. The sequence continues at coordinate 82,362,719 of NC_048595.1, read as the reverse complement.
TGAGTCATTTTGATTTGCTTTTCCCTGATAGCTAAAGATGTTGAACACTTCTTTAAGTGTAATTCAGCCATTCAAGATTCTTCTGTTGAGAATTCTCTGTTTAAATCCATACCCCATTTTAATTGGATTATTTGGTATTTTGATGTCCGGTTTCTTGAGTTCTTTATATATTTCGGATATCAGCCCTCTGTCAGATGTGGGGTTGGTGAATATCTTTTCCCATTCTGTAGGCTGCTGTTTTGTCTTATTGACAGTGCCCTTTGCCTTACAGAAGCTTCTCAGTTTCAGGAGGTCTCATTTATTGTCAACCTCAATGTCTGTGCTATTAGTGTTATGTTCAGGGAGTGGTCTCCTGTGCCAATGTATTCAAGGCTACTTCCCACTCTCTCTTCTATCAGTTTCAGCGTAACTGGATTTATGTTAAGGTCTTTGATCCACTTGGACTTGAGTTTTATGCAGTATATTAGCTTTTGATCATACATATAATGATGGCTTAGGCTTGTTATGCAATGTGGTATTTGATGGTTAAGGTTTATTATTGTGTTTTCAAAAGTATCTAAAAAGTTAGCATCAGTCAGCAATTCATCTGACAAACATTTACAGATGGCTTCTTGAAAACATATGCCAGGCTCCATGCCAGGCACTGGCGTCAGAAGAGAACAAAGCCCAAGTATCTGTACTCTAAGAGATCCTAGGCTATCAAAGGAATCTCTTCTCTTTAGAGAAAGCAGTACCATTCACAGAGGGCCGCACAGCCTGAGCATCCTTCCTTTACATAGTGGAGATGCTCTGAAATCTGAGGCATTCTGAACCCTGACATGCAGCACTAACGGACAGTATCTAGGAAACACCTGGCCAGCTGCTATGGCTACATGGACCATTTGGACCATCACTTATTTTACAAATAACATTTTATTGGAACACTGCAATGCCCAGGCACCCATGCAGTCCCTGCTGCTTCTGTGCTGAGTGATGGAGAGGCATGTCTGTGACCAAAGCCCGCAGACCTAAAATGCTGCTAGTCTTTCTGTATGCACATGTGTATTTGTGGAAGCCAGAGCTCAACATTAGTGATCTGCCCCAATCACTCTCCACCCTATTTTGTCTTGTGTGTAGTGTGACTATGCGATACATATGTGTGAGCATATGGATGTATGGGCCCTTGCATGTCTGAGTAAGAGCCAAAGGCAGCCATTGGATGTCGTCTGTCACTATCCACCTTATTCCCTTGAGAGAGTCTCTTACTGAAATGGAAAGCTCCTTTTGGCTAGACTGGCTACATAATGAGCTTCTATGATCTACCTACTCTTTCTGCCCTCTGATGCCAGGGCCACAGGTGCACACACAGCCATCTTGGCTTTTTTTTTTTTAAAGTGGGCCCTGGAGATTAAACTCAGATCTTCACAGCAGCACAGCAAATGCTCTTACCCACTGAGCCATCTCCCCAGCCAATTACGTCTTGAGACAGGATCTCTCACTGAACCTGGAGCTTGCCCATTCATCTAGACTGGTCAGCAAGCATCAGGAATGCTCCTATCTCTGTCTGTCCATATCTGTCTGGGATTATAGGCAGGTGTGTTACTGAACCAAGGTATTATGTGGGTCCTGGGGATAAAAATCAAGTTGTTAGCTTATGTAGTAAACACTATATCAACTAAGCCACTTTGCCAGCCTGTTTGAAAGTGTCCTGAGTCAGAGAGAATACTTGAGTCAAAACTGAACTGAAGTTTGGAACAGAATGCAGACCCAACTTCAGGATTCGTTAACCCAGATCTATGCTTCCTATGTCATTCTACTAAGATTGAGTAAGTACCGACTATAAAATAAGCCTGCAGTGGCAAATTTGAAGATGACAGGGCTTGCAGATGCTTCCCGAGGGCCCATAAGCAGCATCAAAGACATCAGGCAAAGAAATAACCATCTAGAAAAAAATCTATCATTGGGGTGAGCCTGGGAGAGAGCAAGAACCACCCTCCACCCACTCCCCTGCTGCAAGGGTGTCAAAGGCTCCACGCACCATCTTAACATCTGCCACCACTTCCTCTCCCTACACCTGGATTCTCCCACAGATTGTCACCTCCATCACAGCAACTTCAGGGTTCAGCTCCAGCCATGGCCAGCATCTCTGTCCAGGGATACCCAGGTGACATCCCCTGTGCTAGATCTTCTAGGACACACACAGCAGAATTCTGTCTCTGGATTGGGTAGGCTGGTGGGCCATCAGCCTATCATATAACACTGGTTAAAGAGAACCAAACTCCTGGAGAGGCAAACTGATGCTAGATGGCCACATTTGGGTCATCACTTATTTTATAAGTATTTGATGGGCTGGAAAGATTGACTCAATATTAAAGGCTAGACTCACAACCAAAAATATAAATAATTGTTGGTTGCTATTGGGAGTTGTGACCAGGATAGAAGCCTTCATAGAAACAAATAGGACCAGAACCTGGGAGATTCTTATGATTATAAGTCAGATGTAAATCTGGGTTCTTCCACTGTTCCAGTCAATTTCCTTTGAGCCTTCTAGCATTGGGATTCCCTTTGTCAGTAGGCAACTCTGGCCAACATGCTTCTTTTTCAGGGCAACTGTCACCCCATCCTCTTCTGAACCATTGCCTCCCCCACATTCTCTCTGCCTGCTGGTGACACCGGCCTTCTCTATCTAGGAATATAAATTTAGGAAACTGTAGTGCTAACAGCATGTCAGAGTAGAGCTGGCCAAGTCTGATAATGAATCCATCTGACAGTGTGAACCGATCTGCGCTTATTCAAACTGCCATTCAGTGCTTCCCACAGCAATGATAAGCACGCTGTTCTTGGTATTGTCTGTCTCCAGCTTAATGATGTGATGTTTCCACTTAGGATCTTGATAGGCTCATGGCTGTGGATACGATGCCTTTCGGAGTAGGCTGGCCATATGTTGTGAGTCGAATGCACCAAAAACATCTGGGAGTAGGAGAGATGCTGGGAGGGCTGCTGGTCTGTTCTTCATGTTTTCCAGCGACTTCTCATTTTGGAAAGCAGTTTTTCACTCCCATTTGCCACAGTAAGATGCCAATTCTAGAGGCAGAATTGGCATCTTACTGTGGCAGGGGGATGCTGGGAAAGGGGCAATTAAGGGCTTACTGGTTTGGCTCTATCTTAGAACTCCAAGATCTGCTGCTTTCCTGTGGAGTTTTCTGAAAGTTCAGATTCCAGGCTCCATCCCTCCTAGGACTCTGAGTCAGTAGACCTGGGAAAGGCAGTTTCCATTCTTAGAGAGGCCTCTAGTTCTGAAGGGCAGCCATGCTGTAGAATTATTGACATGGATGTCCAGAAGCCAGAGTCCTTCTTCATTTTCAGGATCTTTTCCATTTGTTGTCCACCGTTCCTGTTCGTCAAGACTTTAAGATCCCTCCCTGGACCCTGTCTCCATATGCCCTATGTGGAACTGCTTTTGTGGGAAGCAAAGGGCAAAACTACCAGTCAAATGTAACCCTGAGACTTTCCATTGAGAAAAAAAAATCCCAGGATCAGGAAAGGCCAAATGAGTGTCTAAGAGTTCATAGTAAGCTCTAAGGCATAGCAATCAGGAGGCAACCTGGGAGACTCTCCTGGGCTTGGTCTCACATCTTCTGGATTATAGGCTCAGGCTTTGTGCTGTGGCTAGTTTCTCAGTCTCCCACCACTGTCAGTGTATTTCTGTTACCAACAGGATAGGTAGAAATTTGCTGCCCATGGAACAAAGAGGCTTCTTCCCTTTCTTTCCCTTTTCCCGACTTTCCTACATAGTTTCTGCTGTGCAGGAGCTGCTGAGAATTTATATGTGTGTGGTAGTATATATATATATATATATATATATATATATATATATATATATGCATTTGTGGTTTTGCATTTTGAATATGTATGGGGGTGTGCATTCATATGGAGACTAGAGGTTGGGTGTCTTCCTCTATGGCTCCCCACCTTATTTTTCGAGACAGGGACTCTCACTTAACCTGGAGTACACCTACTGGCTAGACTAGCTGGCCAACAAGTCTTCATGGGTCAGAGGTCTCCCTACCCCCAAACGCCCAATAGTGGGGTTATAGATGCACACCAGGGTGGGTTTGGTTGCTGGGACTTTAATATTGATTGGATAACTCACTGACCCCAGCCTTTATAAATAAGCTATCTTTCATTCCTCTTGGGTGGATGGAATGAATCCAGGTCATGGGAACCTTTTCTTCTCCCCCCAACCCTTCTGTTTCCTGTCCCCACCCCAGGGTTTCATATACTCACACAGTCACTGGCTCAGGCCCAACTATGTCCAGGCCAATGTGTTGGCAAGAGTGAGTGATGGAGCCCGCAGACAATTACTCAGGAGATGGTGATGGTGAGTCACTTTGAGAGGCTCTTTTTCCCAGTCTGGCCATGCTACTCCAGGCTGTAATTCGAGACAGAGAATAATAACACCCTTTGGACTTGTCTCTTAAAAATAGAGTCAGTGGAGTCTGTGGCTGTGGGAAGAGAGGGCCTGGAGTCAGGTGCCCTGGCCAGCTGGACGTGGTTCAGTATAGGGCACTGGCTCCTGCTATGCATAGCTGTCAGTGGTGACTGTGTCCTAGGTAAATTGTGTGTTTGGGGCAGCATTCCAGTCTTTTGAAGCTTGCGGAACCTTTCTGAATATAATTTAAAGCAAGGACACAGTCTACCCCAAAGTCATATACATGCCAACACAAAATTTCCATGAAAACTCTGACAGAAGTCATAGGCTGCTAACAAAGAATTTCTGGTCTAGAGATGCTATTTGTATAATAGCATTAGAAAGTATTATTATAGAAATGTTAGTATTAGAAAGTATATTATAGAAAGTATATTATACATATTATAATGTATATTACATTTTTCTAAATTCTGCACTTTGTTCCTTAAAAACAAAACTTTTATGATACTTCTTTCAGTCCTTGTGGAATGCACTCCTAGTAGAGAAAAGACACAAAGATTTTTTTTATTTAAGGTACCTGCAAGAAGGTGCATACATACAGCAAAGCCCACCAGCAAAGGAGATGTGTGGTAAAGATGGCCAACTCCAGAGTCACAACAGCTATGAAACACCCTTCCACCCTTGCCTAAGCTTGTTTCGGTGGCTACATCCTTCTCCTGGCCCTAGGTATGAGTGAGTCATCAGGTGTCTAAAGAAGGCCTTGCAAACAAATACCCCTTTGGTAAGTGTTTCTTGTCCTTACCTGGCCAAAGAGATGTAAAAGAAGTCAGCCTTCAGTGCCAGAACAAGATAGAGCCTATCAAGGAGGACTTATTTTGCTGTGACTTTTGTCTTTGAGGGGTTGTTCTGAATGTTGGTGCCTTGTGAAGTGACATAGAGAAGGCTGGTGACCCCAGTGGTAGAAGAATTTCCTAGGACACAAACAGACACACAGAGAAAGTTCATTGAAATACACTGCAGGAGAGAAGCAGACAACTTCACAGAGGGCACCACATCATAGAGAGGAATAGAAGCTCTTTTATCACAGTGGTTTTTCTCCCGAGCTGTCTGTGTGGATTATTCAGGAGGCAGGCAGTGTCTCACTAGCTTGTGAAGTAATACATTTCACAGCTTACAATTTTTTTTTCAAAACTGCATTCTGGTAAGGCACCATAGTAGGCTTCAGATGTCTGCACAAGACATCATACATCACTGAGTGTCAGATTCCAGACAATCCGGGCCTGGTTGTTAAAGTGTGGGACATTACTATTATTATTATTATTATTATTATTATTATTATTATTATTATTTATTGCCTCTTTTGTCTCTATAGTTAATACCTAACTACTATGAACACTTTGTGACCTTGGGATAACTAGTGTGAAAATGAAAAGTTAACCCTACAGAAGGAGTAAAAGGAAGGTACAAAGTGATTTCCAGAAGAGGTAATATAGTCAGTGTACCTCTCAAAATAGGGTAATCTATTGTTCTTGAAGGAGGGAGGCATTTTAGAAATACTTGAAGAGGTGGTGGCCTTGAAACAGGCCAAAAAAGGTTATCTATTCTTCCTCTTTGACTGGATTAGACAAAATGAGCAGTGTTTAACATGAGATAGTAACTCAGTACATATTTGTCCATTGATACATAATATGTACATGAGTGTTTAACGTCAGTCTCTAGGACATAGTGAAGTCTCACTATGATGTGTACTTTTATCAATTTGACACAGCCTAGAATCACTTGAGAAAAGAGTTTCAATGAAGGATTGTCAACATTCATTGGCCTGAGGCCATATCTGTTAGTGAACTCTTAATTGAGTTCCTTGATGTGGGAAGACTCGCCCATTACAGGCAGTACCATTCCCTAGGCATGGACCCTGAACTGAAAAAGTCCTGAACTGAACTGAACACATGCAAAACAGCAAGTGAGCATCCATGCACTTATTTCTCTCTGCGCTTGTCTGCTCATGACTGTAGATGTGGCATGACTAGCTGCATCAAGTTCCTGCTACCTTGCTTCCCCTCAACAATGGACTGTAACCTGAAATTGTGAGATAAAGTAAACCCTTTCTTCCTAAATTGATTTTTGTAGGGATTTTTTTCTTCACAGCAACAAAACTGGAAGCAGGGATGGTCCTACACACCTTTAGTCCTGTCAATCAAGAAGTAGAGGCAGGTGGATCTTTGGATTTGAGGCCAACCTGGTCTACACAGCAACTTCCAGGTCACCCAGGGCTTTGTGGAGAAATCCTGTCTTGAACAAACAAACAACAATAAAAGAAAAGAAAAAGAAAAAGAAACTAGAACAATATTATAAACTTCTGGGGTCTTTGATGGAGTTGAAGACAGATAGTTATAGTTTTTCTTAGTTATGATAAAAGATAAATTAGATTTAAAACTTTAGACTCACAAAGATAAGACTGATGATACAGCATTTTCTTTAAATTTTGTCCAGTATAAATGGACTAATATTGTAACTATAATTGTTGCCTGATAACTGTTTTGTTAAATAAAATTTTACTATGTTAAAGTTAAAAAAAAAAAAGAAACTAGAACACTCACTGAAGGTTTCTAGAAGGCAGATGGGGAAGATTTACGGAAGCCTGTGGTAGATTGTTCTTTCCCGCTTCTTTCCAAGCAACAGGACTGCCCAGTGGGTTCATTGCTCTGCTTCTGTGCCTCCAAAGCATGTCCCTCCCCCCATCTTACAAAGAGAATATGGAGCTGATCCACACCTTCACCAAGAGATCCTACAAAAGGACTGAGTGGGCAGGAGCTGTGGGCTGGGGCAGCACGGGCAGGAAGGCCCATCGTTTCCTCCTCAAAGCACATGTAGAGCACCAATTGGTCATATCTGGAAAGTTCCACAATTGCACATCCGGTTAGTCAGGTGACTGGCTAAACAAACAAGAGTAAAGAAAACCTTAAGAGACCGAGCCTGTAATGTGATATCTGCTACTAAAATCCGCCCCAACCATTTGCCTGCTGTAGATCTCCTGGAGGGGGTTATGCTTAAAACTTGAAGGGGTCTCTGTGATTCATCTGACACACACTAGGTATTATCTCAACACTTGATTCTATTCTGATTCCTGCTACCCAGTGTTCCACAGACCAAAGGCATACTGCTACCAAAGGCATACTGTTACAACACAGTCTTCATTTAAGATGCTGGTCTCCAGTCGTGGGTCCCTATACTGTTGTAATAGTTTGAATGTATTTGGCCCCATAGGGAGTGACTTGTTGGAGGAAGTACGGTCTGGTTGGAGGAGGCTGGATGACGCACGCTTTTAATTTAGACCTTGAGGCTGGAGGATACACCTTTAATCTGGGCCACACCCTCTGTTGGAAGTGTGTCACTGTGGGGGCTGGCAGGTTTTAAGGTCTTTTCTCAAACTTCACTCAGTGCGACTGTCAGTTGATTTCCTGTTGCCTGCAAGATGTAGCAGCCTCCACTCCAGCACAACCTCTGCCTTCATGCCACCATGCTCACTGCCGTGATGGACTGAACCTCTGGACTGTAAGCCGGCTACCATAATTAAAAGTTTACTTTATATAAAAAAAGAATAAAAAAAAAACCCTGGCGTTGGTGGCACACGCCTTTAATCCCAGCACTCGGGAGGCAGAGGCAGGTGGATCTCTGTGAGTTTGAGGCCAGCCTGGTCTCCAGAGTGAGTGCCAGGATAGGCTCCAAAGCTACACAGAGAAACCCTGTCTCGAAAAACAAAAACAACAACAACAACAACAAAAGTTTCCTTTATAAGAGTTGCCAGGGTTGTGGTGTCTTCTCACAGCAATAAAGCCTAAATAAGAAAGCTACCTACATTTCTGTCCCAGCTATCAGTGAAGTCGGGTAATTCTCTGTGAATGCTTCCCTGTAGAGTTCAATAATATACTGGAATGATTCCTTGGGTACAGGAACCTCAATCACCTTGGCATCAGGACACCACAAGGATGTATTCACTTGCTGCAAGTCTTCTGGATCCCACTGTTTAGGATTTCCATGTATGAGTGTGCCTCTGTATGTTGTATGTATAGTGTGTATATGATGCATGCCACCTGGGTGTGGGATTGCCTGTGTCTGTGCAAACATTCACAAAAGTTGCAGGGGACATCAGGAGTCTTGCTCTGTCACTCTCTATCTATTCCCTGGATACAGACAGGGTCTTTCAGTGACCCTGCGGTTAGGCTGACCACCAGCAAGCCTTAGGGACCCTCCTGCCTCTGCAGCTGTGACTGTGGGCCTGCAGACACTTGCATGGCTATGCCCACCGAGCTTTCTTGATCCACCCCCCATCTCTGGTGAATGTATGCATCTGTGTGGGTTTGTGTTTCTGTGTCCATGCAGGTGAGGTTGTGGAAGCCAGGGTACAGCTCAGAATGTCATTCCTCAAGTGCCACCCACTTGATTTTTCTTTTTAGCAGTGTCTCTCATTGGTCTCAAGTTCACAGATAAGGCTTGATCCACCTGACTCTACCTCTCCAATGCTGGGCTCCCAAGCACAGGTCACCACATCTGATATTTGCTTGGGTTCTGGGGGTCAATTCCAGTCCTGCTTACAAAGCAAGTACTGTACTGATTGAGCCATAAAGGGATTCCCCTGTGCAACAAAGCCACTCCAGACCCTTAGGAACTTTCAAGAGATGTGGCCCCTTGCCAGAAATCAGAGACTAGACAAAGACCAAATGCATATTGCTATTATACCAGGCTTGTTTCTCTGAATATTTATTGAGGAGTCTCTGCTTTTTGGAATATAAATAGGCTTGCCAGAATTCATTTGAGATTGAAAGGGGTCTGTCTGAGTAAACTGAGAATGTGGTCTCCTGTGGAAGCAGTTTTTGTCCTCCCAGTACATAGATACACAGTGCCATCCACCACCCTGCTTCCCGAACCATGGTCCCTTGTGGTGAGAGTCCTTAATTTACCTTCTCCTTAGATCAAAGCTTTCAAAGACTTGGCTGTGAGAGTTCAAGGACACATGGAGGAATGGAATGGATCCCTTTGGCCCTTGGAGCCGCCAGGAAAGGCTTGGAGCATCCAGAGTTCTGGGTCCATTGCCTTGGGCCGTCAGCGTTTCACCAAAGTGAGTGTTTTCCAGTGAGGTTCAGAAGTGCTGATTGGTTATTGATCAAGTCTCACCATATAGCCCTCTTCATTCAATGACCTCAGCACAAGGAAAACTCCTGTCCTTTTCTCTGAAGTGAGTTTGAAGCAGGTGCTCCATCTGAGTGGGTTGGAAAGAAAGGGCTACAAGCTTGCTGGGCACTTGCAGTCTGGGAAGCACACACTGCAGAGGACATTGCGTTTTGATTGGCTCCCAGAGATGTGCAGGACTGGCAGCCCTGGACAGCTTTCTCTCTAGAATGCTCTTGAAGTGCCATTGCTAGAACAACCACTTCTGCTGTAATATGTTGTATGTATTAAAGATACTGTGTTGTGTAAAACTGTGCAATTAAAAATGACAAGAGTTTGGGGGGGAAATGGGATTGGGGTGCTTTGTTAGTGCTACATTAAAAAGAAAAAGTAAGAGAATCGGATTGTAGTTCAGTGGTAAAGTATATATTTAGTATGAAAGGCAATCCTACACACACACACACACACACACACACACACACACACACACACACACACACAGAGAGAGAGAGAGAGAGAGAGAGAGAGAGAGAGAGAGAGAGAGAGAGAGAGAGATCACACAGCAGGGGGGGTTATAAAAGTGGTAGCCATTTTATCTGGTTAAGAAATAGGTAAACAACACAGCAAAAATGACACTTTGTTTTGTTGTGGATCTGAAGTCAGCTTCTCCAAGAAAGCAGTGCAGTGAGGAGGGTCATCTGAAGTCAGAATAATAACTGTCACACCAGGTGTAGACAGATGTGGTTCATAACACACATGGGGAGTCAGGGCAGTGGGCAGGGTTTTCAGTGTGTTTTGTGGCAAGTGCCCTAACTGGTGATAACAGGTTTTATTGGAGACCTATGGCCCCAAAAGACAGACATGGCTAGAGAAATCCTCTCCCCTTTCTCTGTTCCAGACCTGTTCACTGCAGACAGCCACACCTTCTGTGTGAGTTATATAAGCCTCATGCATGCCCCACAGTCTCAAACCTTGGGGGGTTAAGTCATGGACCCTCCAAATTCCCTTTTGTTGCCACATAAATGATGAACTGAGTTGTTTTGTCTGCCCTGGTCAACCTGAATTAAACACTTTTAATCAAACATTGCTTACTCTTCTCTACTTCAGGACCCAGACTTTGGGGCCACCCTCAACCCCCCCCCCCAGCCAGTGTCCAGAGTCCTTAGGAGCTCTTTCCAGAGTAAGCTGACTCCTCTGATCCACTCAGCAGCTATTATGCCAACCTTTCCCCTCACTTCTCACACTTGTTTCTTCCTAGTTGTGTTTACTTCTGTCCATCAGGAAAGGCTGGGTTTGCCAACGCTTAAGATTCTTACAGCCTCATGCTTGAAACATTCATCCCTTGCAATAGTCCTTCTACCTTCTTCCCCCATCCTGTTCCTTCGGCATAAAGGTTTGCTTCCCATTAGCTACATTTTTTTCACTTGACATGACACACCTCAGTTTGGCTGCATTCAGTTTTCTGCTTTTCCCTAGTGTGTCGTGTGGGTGAAATCAAGCAGAGGCAAAGGCAACATTTGCAATGTGTCCAAATTGTTTTCCAGTATACTAATTGCATTAGGGCAAATTTGCATATTTGAACCAGAACGGAGTATAGATGTTTAATTCAGATATTCTGGACTTCAGAGATGAACTCAGGTCCTTTACTTGCTGGGTCTCAATATTGTGGTAGGTTGTTGTTATTGTTGTTGTGTTTTCCTTGTTGTTATTGGTCCAGAGTCTTTCTTTGTAGCCTAGGCTGGCCTTCAACTGGGAATCTTCCTGCCTAAGAATCCTGAGAGCCAATGTTACAGGTGTGCTAGGTCTTTCAAATCTATAAAGGAAGATGGAAGGGAATGTTTGATAATATTCTCAGAAACACATAATATTTTGATCCTTTGCCATCTTTATCTCTATCTTCAATAAAAGCCATTTTCCACACAGCTTCTGCTAGAGATTGATTCCACATCCATAAAAGCCACAGGAACTCAGGATGTGAAAGGACTTTTAAAAACAACTTGATCCAATATCTTCATGTTACAGAAGAGCAAAAGGCATGCTGCTGACCCTGGAGTCCTCTGGGCAGACTCTGAGCCAGAGTCAAAGTGGGGAATCTCAGGACCTGCTGCACTCAGAGCTTGGTGCTGTGGACGCCAAATGAATCACAAACCCACAGGGAGGTGGATCCAAGGGCTGAGCAGCAGAAGGATGTGCATGCTTGGCCTCTTGAGTGGCACCAGTCTTTCCTTCTAAAGCCAGCAAAGTTGGTGTGCTTCTCAGTGGGAAGGTGCTTTCTTAGCAAGCATACACAAAAACAAGTCAAAACACACACAAGCAGAAAGCCATAATGCCAACCAACAACTATTGTTGTCCCATCTAAAACACAAGGCAGCTTCGTACCCAGGGAAGGCTGACTCTGCCTTTCCCATTTGGTTATTTTTGCCTCTGTCACAGACGGTGATGTGGATTATAAATGGGCAGACTACACACTCTAAAGCGATACTCCTCAGGGAGTTTTTAATCTATCTAAGACCCAGACAGGCACAGCAGGGAAAAGTGAAAATATCTCTGCTTCATTAGGAGAAATTTATAGCTTGCTTAAGGTTGCCATGGTGACCAGCAGACAGGAGCTATTTGTAGAAGCTGGACTTGTAGAAGATTTCAGGTAAGGGACAGGGAGAGGTTTATTGACAATAAGCTATGTAGGTACCAGATTGCTCAGCATCTGTTAACTTGACTTAGTACAAATACCTGTGAATGGCTAGTATGCTACTATTCGATTTAAAACTGAGGAAACTGAGGCTCAGAGGCACTAGGCCATTGTTGAAAGTCTCTAAAAACTCATCAGGATCTGTGCCTGAGTGACTCTGAGCCGTTGTGAGTTGGATTTTTTTTAAGATATGAGGAAGCATAAGCTGGCACAAATGGTGCTAGTCTTAGAAACCTGCACAACCTTGGGGAACCCCACACACACACCCCAGAGAAGCACACCAAGAAGGAGAGACTCAGAATTACAGCCTTATTAGGGTCCCACCAATCCCAGGCTCCGGCTCACCTGGACTCTAACCATCAGCATGCAAAGAGAAGTTTTGGCCAAGGGACTTGGGTCAAGGGCCATTCCTTGACGTATCAGTTGAGCCTGGTGGTTGGTATGGGCTATGTCTGAATCAAATGCAAGAATTTGAACCTAAGCCTTCAATCTGGAAGGCGCAGGCAGAGAGGAAGGAGAGAGCCTGTCAGATGGAAGGAGGGTGCATTATGGCTGTTTCCACATAATTACTCTCCTTCCCAATTATTCACAGTCAACTAAAGTCTGGAACTATTACATGGAAAAGTCAGAAATAGAGGATTTATATGTTTTAAGTAGCACAGTAGTTTGTGTAGTCTGATGAATTCTTATACTGTCTCACCTCAAAATGCAGTAGAGAGTAGCCAGGTCACAGTGCCTATGCCACACACCTTGCACCATTGTGTCATTTCATACTGTCTCAGAAGGGCAAGGGCAGTGTGCAGGCTGCTCTTATGTCAACTTGACAGAAGCTACAGTTATCTGAAAGGAGGGAGCCTCAATTGAGAAAATGCCTCCATAAGATCTGGCTATGAGGATTGATATGGGGGGTGGGCAGCCCATTATAGGTGGAGCTGTCCCTGGGATGCTGGTCCTGGGTTCTTTATGAAAGCAGGCTGACATTATGGGGTTAACCCGAAACCTAACACTGGGGAAATTCCCAGGAATTCACAAGGATGACCCCAAAGAAGAATCTATGCAATAGTGGAGAAGGTACCTTAATTGCCCTCCTGCTATGCTATAATTAGATTGATGACTACCTTAATTGCCATCATAGGACCTTCATCCAATAACTGATGGAAGCAGATGCAGAGATCCACAGCTGAGCACTGGGCCAAACTCCTGGAATCCAGTTGTAGAGAGGAAGAAGCAATAATATGAGCAAAGAGGTCAAGACCATGTTGGGGAAACCCACAGAAACAGATGACCTGAGCAAGTGGTAGCTCACTGACTCCAGATTGACAGTTGGGGAACCTGCATAAGACTGAACTAGGCCCCCTGAATGTGGGTGTCAGTTAGGGGGTTTGAGTAGTCTATGGGGCCACTGGCAGTGGAACCAGTACTTATCCCCAGTGCGTGAACTGGCTTTTTGGAGCCCATTCCCTATGGAGAGATACTCTCTCAGCCTAGACACATGGCGGAAGGCCTCTATCTTGCCCCAAATGATGTGACAGACTTTGATGATTCCCCATGGGAGGCCTCATTCTCTCTGAGGAGTGGATGGGATGTGTGGTGGGGAGATGGTGGAGGAGTGGAAGGAGGGGAGGGAGAGGGAACTTGGATTGATATGTAAAATAAGATTGTTTTAAAAATAAAAAATAATTAAAAAAACAAAGCAATTCCTGTCCTGTTTGAGTTCCTGTCCTGGCTTCCTTCAATGACAGACTACAATGTAATCTCTTATTAGGCCAGATTTATAAACTGAGCTATGCCATAGGAATTTATAAGGAAAAAACTCGTAACAGCATAAAGTTCACTACTATCTAAAGTTTCAGGTATCCATGGTGGGCTTGGAATGGGGCACCCACAGATAAGAGGACTTTGCTGGGTTTGACCAGTTACTATGCTTGGTGACTGGAGTTTAATTCCCTGAGGGAAAAGCCAGCACAAAACACACACCTTAGAATTATCTCACACCAAATTGGGGGTTGGGGCATTTATGTACCAATTCTCTACTGTCACTGATTGGGGCCTGCTCTCTGGGGTAGTTTATGGTCAATCTTACACTGTTCTGTATCAGGTTAATAGACAATGAAGGTGGGAAAAGACTGAGCTCCCCACAAAGTTCCAGGGAACCAGGTGGGGCGATGAGAGCTTCTGCCACCTAAGGGCAGCAGGGTCCAACAGCAAAAGCAGGGTCCCATTGCGTGAGACTGCCTCCTCAGTATACTGTTCAAAAAAGTAGCAAGCTTGGGGTGTCTCAAGGCTTCTTGGACTCAAAGGAGAAATCCCTTTCCTCCACTCCCACTGTTTTGCACTGCTGATGTCGAATGTGGGCAGAGTAGTTCCTCCCATTCAGTCTCTATTGTTTTGGATGCCATCAGGGTGTTCAGTGATAAGACCCTCTACTGGAGGTTATTATGTACATGTGAAAGATTCTGTACCACAGAACTTGCACCACACCTCCCAATCAAGTACCAGTAATCTTTGGTTACTGACTCTCCTCTGACACAGCTATGGATAGACTTTGGTTCAATGTTTTACCCTGATCTACGTAGTAAAGTCTTGGTCTCAGGGTGGCACTACTTTTTCCACCTTCAGTGTCCATTAACCAGATACAGAACAGTGTAAGAGTGACCATAAACTACCCCAGAGAGCAGGCCCTAATCAGTGACAGTAGGGAATTGGTACATAAATGCCCCAACCCCCAATTTGGTGTGGGATAATTCTGAGGTGTGTGTTTTGTGCTGGCTTTCCCCTCAGGGAATTAAACTCCAGTCACCAAGCATAGTAACTGGTCAAACCCAGCAAAGTCCTCTTATCTGTGGGTGTCCCATTCCAAGCCCACCATGGATGTCTCAACCTCAGGGTGGCACTACTGTGGAACCTCTGGGTGCAGGGCCTTGTGGAGTTCCTTAGGTGGGCACAACTTTTGAGACAGGATCTCATTATGTAGCTATGGCTGGCCTGGAACTCTCTATATAGACCAGGCTGGCCTTGAACTCACAGAGATCTGCCCATCTCTGCTTCCTGGGTGCTGGAATTAAAGACATTACTACAATATCTGGCTTCATCCTAATGAATCTGAAACATGTATTCAGCGACATTAGGTACACTTTTCTTGTAGCATTAACATCCAGAACTTTTGGTTTGTTTTTATTATTTTAGAGATTATTTTATGTTTATGAATGTTTTGCCTGTATGTATGCACATGCATTGTGTACGTACCTGGTCCCTGAAGAGGAAAGCGGGCATTGGATTATTTGTAACTAGAGTGAATGTGAGCTGCCAAGTGGGTTCTGGGAGCTGATGTCCTTGGATCCTCTACAAGGGCATTGTTCTGACAAGCTTTATATCAACAAGACACAAGCTAGAGTCATCAGAGAGGAGGGAGCCTCAAATGAGAAAATGCTTCCCTAAGATCTTGCTGTAGGCAAGCCTGTAGGGCATTTTCTTAATGGGGATTGATGGGGGAGGGTCTATCCCATTGTGGATGGTACCACCCTGGTCAGGTGATCTTGGGTTCTATAAGAAAGCAGGCTGAGAAAGCCACAAGGAGCAGGCCAGTAAGCAGAACTCATCCATGGCTTCTGCACCAGCTTCTGCTTCCATGTTTCTGCCCTGTTCGAGTTCCTATCCTAACTTCCTTCAGTGATGGACTATAATGTGGAAGTTTAAGCCAAATGAACCCCTAATTTCCCACTTGCTTTTGGTCATGCTGTTTCATCACAGCAATAATAACCCTAACTAAGACAGGCATCACATGTTCTTAATTGCTGAGCCATCTCTCCAGTCCCTAACCTGCAGAACATTTTCGTTTTCACAAAGTGATGCTGAATAATAAGTTTCCCTCCCTCTTTCCCTGAAAATCGAGGAGACAATAATTCTACTGTCTCTATGCATGACTTTGGCCACTTTTACAAGTTAAATATTTGTCCCTTTGTGACTGGCTTATTTCACTGTCCTCATGTTTCCCCCAAATTAGCATATACTACATCTTATTTATTCATGGGTCAATTCCATTTCTTGGTTACACTCAACAATGTTGCTGGTATGGCCAGTTCACCTCTTGAAAGCCAATATTTGGGCAATGATGCTGGGAATCAGGTCTATTCAAGGGTCAGCATCCTGGAAGATGGAGGAGCTACCATCCATCCTGGGGGACTCAGGAATAAAGAAAGGGCTTTCATGGGAAAAAGAAGAAGGAGCAGGGTCAGTGGACAGGGAGGTGGTGTGTTAGTAGGGTCTTTGTGTTATACAAGGGTTTCCTTATTTGGGTCAGATCATTCATGAACCTCAATTACCTGGGACTGGTTCTCTTCTATGCCTTCTTAAAATAGTTATGTTAGTTTCCTGCAAGGTAAACCTACAGAAATTTACATGCTCCCTATTAGCTGATGTGTAGAACTAAAGACCAAGGGGATGCACCATACATTCTGATGTTATTGTAAGGTTCCCAGATGTTCTTGGCTTTGTAAACATTAGTTAGCAATTAATGTCCTTGCCATTTTAGGTTGCAGCTTCTCTTTAGAAGTTAGAATCCTGATACAAAAGAAGTAAGTGTTTTAGAGTCACAATTATTCAAGAATGGGGTAGGTATCAGCATATAAGACCCTTGTGAGTCACTGGGCTCCCCAGCCTTCCCAGGACTCTCTGCCAAAATCTACAGCAAGATCACCACCATCAGCTGGGAAAACATGTCAAGGTAAACAGATTCTCCTCCTGTAAGTCATGAGTGGCTCTGGCTCTAGGATCAACCTGAAGGAACACAGCATGCGGGTGTGGCTCATGACATGCCTGTTGCATGTCCTTAGCAGGACTCCAGCAATGAGTGCTGTTAGTATATCCACGGCTGGCTTAGGGGACAGCAACCTTCCTCTGCCCAGATCCTGGGAATTATTGCCAGCTCATGAACCCATGAATGGGAGAAAAACATGCCCAGGGGGACTAATGGGACAGAAAAACATTCAACTACATTCTCTTGTGTGTAATTTTATTTTATTTTTGTGTGTGGGTATTTTGTCTTCATGTGACTATACAGCATCTGCATGCAATATTCACATTGGTCAGAAGAGGGCGTTGGATCCTCTGGTTATTGGCAGATGGTTATTGGCTACCATATTTGTGCTGGGGACTGAACCCAGGTCCTTTGCAGGAGCACTAGGTGTTCTTATCCACTAAGACATCTTTCCAGCACCTATGAAGTCATTTGTTTGTTTATTTATTTATTTGAGATAGGACCCTTCCATACAGCCCTAGTTGTCCAGGAACTCACTATGTAGATACCTTGTCAGGACAAAAATTGAACTCACAGAGATCCACCTGCCTCTGCCTCCTGATTGCTGGGATTATAGGTGTATGCCTCCACGTTCAGTTTAGATAAATTGTTCTCAACTTGTGGGTCACAATCCCTTTTGGGGGTCGAATGACACTTTCACAGGGGTCGCCTGAGACTATCAGAAAACACATATATTTACATTATGACTCTTAATAGGAGTAAAATTATATTTATTAAGTAGCAATGAAAATAATTTTATGGTTGGGGGGTCACTGCAATGTTAGGGATCACATTAAGGGTGGCAGCATTAGGAATGTTGAGAACCACTGGTTTAGTTTAGATCTTTTATTTAGTCTAATACATCTAGAACATTGTCAGAATCTACCTAAAATCAATAAAGATTAATGAAAAGTTTCATTTCTTGTACTGTTGTTTGCAGGTGGACATTTCTTTCCCACAGCACCAGTTCCCAAATAACCACTCAGAGGCTTATATTAATTTCAAAAGCTCAGGCTTGTTGCTAGCCAACTCTTACATTTATATCAACACTTTTTAATTTACACTTTGCCACGCGGCCTGGTTCCTTTTCTCAGTATGCCATGTCCATTTCTGCATCGGCTGGCGGCTCTTTTGACTCTGCCCTTCTTCTTCCCATCATTCTCAGTCTGGCTCTCCCGCTTAACTTGATCTTGTTCAGCTATTGGCCAGCCAGCTTCTTTTTTAAACCAATCAGAGTGACACATATTCACACAGTGTAAAGGAATATTTATTCCACATGGAATGGAGTTTTTGAAATCAGCTGTGCATTTATACACTGGGAACATTTAATAAGGCTCCACAGTTTGGAAAGTTGTAGAATCATTAAGAAGCAGGGACTTGCTAAAGAAAATAAATCACAGGGCTGGCCTTGAGGTTTGACAGTCTAGACCCATTTCCTGTCTGCTCTCTGTAGACTCCCTGACTAGGGGCGTAATGTGACCCCTGCCAGGCTCCAGCCACCACACTTTCCCCATGATGAACTAACTGTACAGTCAAACTGCAATTGCTCACTCTTCACCTTATTCTTTCAGGCAGGATCTTTTCTGCTGAACACAGAACTCACCTATATGTCTAGTCTAACTATCCAGCTTGCTATGAGGATTCCGTCTTTCTAGGTTTTCCAGCTTCTGGAATTATCGATTGACTGCCACACCCACCTGGTACTCACACTCATGCTGGGGTCTGAGAACTAGTCCCTCATGTTTGCACAGCAAGCTACTGAGTCATCGCTGTTGTTCTTTTGCTCCAAATGGTAGAATAAAGCTGGAAGGGGGTCCTGCGTGAGGGACCATGGCAGATTCCACGGCAGGCGAGGGTGACTAAGGACAAACATGCCGGGCAGACAGAGCTTGAGTAAGAAGTTTTATTAGAAAGAGGAGGGAGGGGGAAGGAAAGAGAACAGAGGTAAAGAGACACAGAGGGAGGACAGAAGAGAAGAGGAAGACAGGAGAAAGAGAGGAGAGCGGGGAGAGAGAGAAGAGCAAGAAAGAGAGTGTATAGAGCAGAAAGAGAGGAGAGCCAGAAAGAGCAGAAAAAGCAAGAGAGCATAAGCGGGCAGGGCTCTGTATTTTAAAGGGGTCCTAGACTAGGACTCATGGAACCCTGGGCTGACTAGAGTACTGCCTGAGTGCATTTTGCCAGGAGACAGGGGCAGGCCAGCATAATGCCTGAATCCTTACAATCACCTCAGGCCCATCATGGGTTTTGAGACAGGGTCTCTCACAAGGACCTGGGGGGGGGGAGGGGTCATTGATTCGCTGGCCAACAAGCCCCAGAGATCCACCAGAGATTTCTGGAGATTGAACTCAGGCCATTATGCTTGGGTTGTGAGCACTTTACTGACTGAGCCATCTGCCCAGCCTCTCCTCTATTCCTCATTTTTAATTAATTAATTAGTTAATTAATTAATTTTTGGTTTTTCGAGACAGGGTTTCTCTGTGTAGCTTTGGAGCCTATCCTGGCACTCACTCTGTGTAGACCAGGCTGGCCTCGAACTCACAGAGATCCGCCTGCCTCTGTCTCCTTCATTTTAACATATCAAGAGCTTGAACTCAGAGAGGAAGGTGAAACAATGACTCAGGGTTACCTGGTAAGTTAAAGACAGGCCTGGGTGATAAGCCAGACCATCTGTGCTTTTAGCCTGCCTTAGTTACTGCTCAGCTGGGACCTGTGAAGAGAATTCTTGCTCCAGACTATGTCTGGACAGCCCACATGTATTAGTTACTTTTCTCACTGCTGTGACCAAATAGGTGACAAGAAATAGCTTAGGGAGGGAAGATTTAGTTCACTTATGCACAGGCACCCCCCCCACACACAATAAATAGTAAAAATGTATTTTAAAAAGCTTAATAGTGATAGGCATGGTGGCCTGTATGTTGTATCCCAGCACTCAGGGAGCAGAGAAATGTGCATGGATCTCTGTGAGTTATAGGCCAGCCTGGATTACACAGATAATTCTAGGCCAGCTAGGTGACATAATGAAACTTTGTCAAAATTTTGAAATCTCTCTCTCCTCTCTCTCTCTCTCTCTCTCTCTATATATATATATATATATATATATATATATATCCTCTCTCTTTCTTTCTTTCTTTCTTTCTTTCTTTCTTTCTTTCTTTCTTTCTTGTGTGTTTATATGTGGGTATGCACATGTCATAGCATGTGTGTGGAGGTCAGAGGACAACTTTGGGAGTCCATTCTCTGCTTCCACCACCTAGGACCTGAGAATAGAAATCAGTTCTCAGGCTTGCCAGTGTCTTTGTTGAGTCATCCCACTGGCACATGGTTGAATGCTCTTCTATGGTACATTCTAAGCCACATTTATTTAGCCCCTTGTCTGTAAGTGGGCATTTGAGTCTTTTTTCTCTATCATCTCTTTTTTTCCCCTATGCCTACAATGCATATTATTCTCCATTGATTGTTTGAGTATATTGTGTTTTCTGGGAACATAAATACTGGGTAATCTCCTCAATAAATTATCAACTGGATTTACAACCTCAGAGACTATTCATGTCCTGGTTCTCATGTCATGTCCAACCTGATTCAAGTGAGAAAGCTTTGAATTATGAATCTGCTCTCATTCTTTGTGGTGCAGAGAGATTTCTAGAAAAAAGACCTTGGCATTACTTTATGTTCTCAGCATTTCAGAGACTCTAAGAAGTCATCTGATCCTTCCCAAAGCCCACAGGAATCCTGCAGAAGAGCACAGCTGGCTAGAGATGGCAGCCTGAAGCCCTAAGGAGAGGCAAACATCCCATTTGGCAGTCAGCAGGAGTGTGAATGTAGACAGATTACTTAACCTGCTGAGCTTCCGTTTAGGCATTATCAAATGAGATTGTTATTCCATAGCACTTCTGAACTTGCTGGCAGGAGTCAATCCAGGGTGAGTAACAGTGCAAATGCCCACCTTTCTTCCTATCTTGCCTGTGCTATCCCCTGGGGACAGAACCTGCTATATGGTAGTAGTGACCTATAGGAAGCCACACTGTAATGGAAGATCCTGAATGGAAATTCATGACTGAAGAGATTTTGCAAAAGAAGCAATTTTGCAGATGTAGAGCTAAAATGATCTTGGCCTATCTTTAGCTTCCTTAATAGCCATTTACTACCAACATCTGTCCTGACAGCTCTCTGACCACTAGATGGAACGTTTGGAATGCACTGTTAAATTTAACAGGCCACTGGTTTCCTCCAACCTTGATGCTATGGGTATTATAACACAGCATGCTGAACCTATAGAAGAGGTTTTCCCACACTGCCATGACCTGTCTAGTTATTGTACTCACCCATGTATTAGGCAAACACATTGAGTACATTTATTGGGTAAACATATTTTCAACCTTCTTTTGTTTTGTGATCATAAATGCAATCTCTTTCTCGGTGGAACCTGCCATTCAGGAGAACCTGAATTTGGTGGTCCTGGGCCATGACTGTATTGGGTTCAAAATAAACTCTCTTGTCTCTTTGGAGTGAGAACTAGGTTTTCATCTACAGTACGCAAGAGTAGAAACAGATCTGTGTTGCTGACACAGCCCTAGAACCTCATTTTATATGTCTTCCTTAGGAGAGCCTTCACATCCCTCTCCACACAGTCCTATCTTCATTAAGGGGCACTTCTTAAAGTACTCTGCACTAAAATTGGGTTTTAGATTAATGTGAGTGGTGGTGGTAGTGCATATATCACTGCGTTTGTGGGGGGTCAGAAAACTACTTGCAAGAATGTTTCTCTCTCTCCTCTAGGTGGGTCCCTGGGGTAGAACTCAGATGGCGGTTTTGAGGTAGGTGTCTTTACCCTGAGCCATCACTCTGGCTCCTTAATCTGACTCTCGTGCATAATCCCGGAGCTCCACTTAGGGACCTTATTTGTCTTGTTTCTTGCTCTCACCTCAGGTCAAAGGAGGTGTGTACACACACTGGACATTCATCAACACTTACAGAAAACTGCACTATTCATTCCCAAACTTGGTTCATAAGGGGATGGCATGGCTGGGGATACAGCTCAGGGGGAGGATGGAGACTCTCCTAGAATGCCTGAGGTCCTGGCACCACAAAAGTGAAACAAAATAAAAAGGATGGCCTAGGAGTCACATGTTTGACTTGACACTGAGTCCCCATGAGTGTGAGTGTGTGCATGTGTATTTGCTAGTGTCTGAGCCCAGAGCTTCAGACTTCACCCAAGAACTGGCAGAAATTTTCCTCTTTTCTTTTCCCACCATCCCGCCCCCCTTTCTCCCTTTCTCTTTTTTCTTTTTTTTGTTTTTCTGAAAAGGGCTTTTCTGTGTAGCTCTGTCCTGGACTTGCTTTGTAGAACAGGCTGGCCTCAAATCAGAAATCCCCCTGCCTCTGCCTCCGGAGAACAGAAATTAAAGGCGTGAACCACCACCGCCCGCTTTCTTTTCTTCTTCTTTTTCTTTTAATTCAAAACATGACCTCACTATGCAATCTAGTCAGACCTTGAACTGAATCTCTTACTTCAGCATCCTGATCATGGGTGCACTGTGCTTCCGGAGTGTACCCCTATGGGCAGCGCTGCTTGCTAATAGGGTCTAAATTCTAAAGAAGTTCCAGAAAGGTAGGTAGTCCAACTGGATGAAGAGTTTCTGGACTTTAACATGGCACAGCATCAATTAAGGGAGAAGAGAAACAACCATGTGGCAGAGCCCACAGGGACAGCACCAGTCCCAAAGACCAGCCATTAACAATAACGCAGAAGAAAAAAAAAAAGCAGCTGCCTCGGTCCCTCAATGCGCAGGCGCAGTCGAACTCCTCAGCCCTGCCCCTCCTCCTGGGAGTCACTGAACTCAAAGGCGGTCAGCTGAGGCGCCGGGGCAGGTCACCTGACGTCGGGCGGGGAGGGGCTTCGGCGCGTTACGCAGGCGCAGATCGTGGGCCGCGAGTCAGCTGACCCAAGGGGCTTCTACGTGTGTTTAAGCCGTTGATTTTAGGCCGTTCTTTCGGCCGAGAGTCCCCGCAGCGATGGCGAGTCAGTCGCAAGGCATCCAGCAGCTGCTGCAGGCCGAGAAGCGGGCGGCCGAGAAGGTGTCCGAGGCCCGCAAGCGTGAGCTCCGGGGCGGGGTGGGATACCGGGCGGGAGTTGGAGGTTAGGCCGCGGGCGGAGGCCCGGGACAGGGTCAGTGCCAGAAGGTGTCCGGGCGGCGCCTGGAAGCCGCGAGGCAGGACCACTCGCTGCCTGCGGAGACAGTAGTGGGTTTGTCCCCTTCTCGGGGTGGAGGTAGTGAGCCTCCGACCGAAACTGTTCTCACCTAATCCCTGCTCAAGGATCCCGCCCGGTCGCGGGAGTCGCCGCCATGGTCGTCGAGTCAGAGAACCTAAATCGTCTTGGCCGGCTCTCTCCTCGTCACTTCACGCCATTTGTCAAGCCTCTCTGTCCCAACCCCTGTCCAACTCTTCCTTCAGCATCTTAGTTCAGCCACCCGAGTTCATGTGGCTGCCTAACTCTAACTCGTTCATTCCTTTTGTTGTTCCCCTGAAAATGTGCTAGAGGAGTGCCCAGTTCATCTTCATCACAGGGTATTTCATGTTCCAGCGGAGGAGCACATATCAGTTAAACGGGTGTGTGTAGGTAGTGAAAGGCCAGTGTTGAGAGGGGCAAGGCGGCCAGAAAAGTCAGTTTACCCCACGGGTCTAACCGGTACTGAAGGAGTGGAAGAAGCCAGTCGTATTCCACAACTCATTCTTTTTTTAACTGCAGTCACCTGCTTAAAATGTGACTATACCTTCCTCAGTACCTTTCCTTCCAGTCAGTGGTCCTAGCCCTGCAGAATGAAGCTGGTATTTCATAATGGATTAAAGGAAGTGCTCCCATCAATCAGGCTTATGTACTTTTTCCTAAGGATGTCCCTGTGAGATATTCTTTTTCAGCTGTACTGAGTCACTATGAGTCTTCTAGACAGCTTTGTTGATGTCTCCAAAAGCCTTTGCACTTCATTTCCTCTGGTTGGAAGAACCTTTCTCAGTGTTTCCCCACAGGTATCCAAATGGTTAGTCTTCTTTAAGATCTCAAAATGTAGCAGCTGGTCCTCATTCGGTCTCCTTCCCTCAGATAAGGTTGGAAGTCTCTCCCCAATGCTTACTTTCGACATAGTATATTATAGTAAATGCTTGGTTTACATGGCCCTGTCACTAGACTAAGCTTTTGGAAACTGGAGAGTGTGTCTCAGTAACTATCCATGTTTCCAAGGTAAGCAGACAATATATTTATTTACTCCTGTTTTGCAGGTGGGAAAAGTGAGACTCAGATGAACAGACATTACGGGGTTTAGAGGCTTTTCTAATCCAAGGTAGCTTTCTTAGTATAAAACTTGTACACAGATTTACGTGTTTATTTATTTTGAGGTAGGCTCTCATGAAGTCCAGGCTAGGTGGGAACTCTCAGCTCTGCCTGCCTCTGTCCCCAGTGCTGGCATGAAAGGCATGTGCAGTGGCCCACTCCCAAGTAGACCTCAACTGTGGCTCTGGCAGGAGTTGTGCTCCTTTTTATTTCCTGGGAGAAGTTTCCTCTGAGAGTGCTGGGGATGGTGAGAAGCCTGTTCTTTGTTCTTGGGTGGCTATAAAGTCTGTGTTGCCATATTCTTGATCCAGAATTTCCAGAATGTCTTGCCAGTTTGTTCATTGGTGACTCAGCAGCAACAGCAGATGTGTATGTATGTTGGGAAGTATGTGAGACCATTTGGAGGAAGTGCAAGAATACTTGGATTGTGGTGGGAATGACTGGGTTCCTGGGAGGTTTAAACCTTTTTCGACTTCAGGATCTTATATGCATCAGATAGCTGTTATTTGCTGAAGGAGTTTGTTTTAAAGGGGTTAGCTTACAGCTAACTCACATTTTAAGATTTTTCAATAGTTGGGAAGAGAGGTATTGAAAAGAGCTAAAATTTGAAAACTATCCCCTTTCTTGACTTGTGATCACATCTGACTTGCTCAGTTAAGACCTGTGAAGAAACGGCTCTTACTTATAAGATCTGAGAAAGTATGATTTAAAAGAAATTTGGGGCTGGGAGGATGATCCCAAAAAGGAGGAACCCAACTTTGGGGCCAGAGCAGGCTACATAAAACCCAAAAAGGGGGAAGGAAAAAAAAAACAAAAAACAAAAAAACGATAACTCTGGGGACTCTGGGTACTTGACATGTACTCAGTGGTGGAGTACTTATTTAGTGTGTAGACTCTCCAATACTAAGGAATGTGTATTTGTGTTTGTGTGATCTACTGGTCCAGTAGTATTGACTTTTCAGAAGTCTGTCAATACAATTTGAAGATTCTTGCCGAAAGGCAGTGGTGGTCTTGTCTTAGTGACTGGTTTAGGGAGCTGTGGGAATTGAAAATGATGAGTTATGAAATTACCTTGGAGTTCCTGCACAGTGATTGGGCCATGGATGTCTTTGATAGACTCTTGGTTTGGAAAAGGTCTTCAGGTTTAAATGTGAACCATGTAGCTGATGGGGGTGGATAATCTATAAAGGGTTGGGGCCAGCAGAGGAGGAGTGAGCTGAAATAAATACTGTGTTTAAGTGTAGACTTGCAGAAATAATCGTTGGGGTGTGTAGGGAGAGACTGTTTCAGACTTGCCAGACAGTGCTGATGTCATCGAGTCATTACAGCTCCAGTGTTCTTTCGCCCTTCCTTCCTTCCTTCCTTCCTTCCTTCCTTCCTTCCTTCCTTCCTTCCTTCCTTCCTTCCCCTCTTTCTTTCTTTCTTTCTTTCTTTCTTTCTTTCTTTCTTTCTTGTTAGTTCTCATCCACATTGTCTGTAGATTTTTGAATGTGGCAACAGGCACATAGGTTACCAGTGTATACAACTTGTTTGCTAAGTCCTCATCCCTGTTACGTTTTCTGGACAAACGTACACAGATATGGTATGGAACATGATTCCTTTGGCCCAGACGGCTTTATTGAACCTGGTATCAATGCACCAATCTGGAGTCCCCATCTCCTTCATGGCAAATTTCCGGATTTCTTTGAGTGCCCGAAGAGCACGAGAATTTCTTGAAGCCCACACCATGTATGCACTTGTGAATGTTGATGGTGTAGTCTGGGGTCACTGTGGCCCTTCTCACCACCCTTTGATAATACAGTGATGTCTAATAACGCTTGATTTTTTTTTTTTTAAGATGCATGATGTCTTTTGCTGTACATTACTTAACCTATCTAGGCTAATCTTCTAGAACTCCCTGTTGGTGTAACTGGGCACAGTGGTATACAACTATAGTAAGCTCACCACTTAGGAGACAGAGGCAGGTGGATTTGTGTGCCTTCCAGGTCCACCTGTTCTACGAATGGTGAATTTCAGGACACCCAAGGCTACACAGAGAGTCCAGTCAGTCAGTCAGTCAGTCTGTCTGTCTAGCTGTCTGTCTCTGTCTCTTGTTTGAGCAGACATTCAAAGTAGAGACTGTTGGCTGGACTTGTATTCTGTCAACTTGGGGACTTTATAGATCAGTTAAACTGCTGTCTTCCAGAGATCAGAACCCCTGTTTCTCCTCCCTCCCAGCTGTGTGCTATGTATTGCTCTGGCATAGCATTTTGCATCCTCCCCAGTCATGGCTTTGCCTCTGCCACAGCCCTGGTGCCTGGTTTCCAGTATTACATCATCTCTTTCCTTAGCTACATTTTAGGTGATGTCCTTTGAGTGCATTAGCTCTCAGCAAACTCCCAAGAAGAGCTGCAGTTGTTACAGAGACACAGCTAGCTCTTCACTGTTTGGGGTGAGGAAGAGCTCCTCAGATGGCTGTCACCCATCTTATGTTAGCAGGTTTTTAATAGTTGAGATTGAGAGACTATGCTGTGACATTCCATGGTATTTTATTCATCTTCACAGGTTCCCTTTTGAGTGTGTTTACGGTTCTGGGTATTAGACTGAGGGCCTCATGCACTGCTCACAATTCTAAAGGGCATTCCTGTTTTGTCTTCACTTATGGGTAGAGGCAGAACCAACATTGTTGTTTAGCTCTGTAGTCCCTCTTTCCTGTGTACTCCTGGTATTTTTTATTGTTACTATTATTATTGTTGCTTTTTTTTTTTTGAGACAGGGTTTCTCTAATAATAGCCCTGGCTGTCCTGGAACTCTAGAGAGCTGCCTGCCTCTGCCTCCTGAGTGCTGGGCTTAAAGGTGTGTGCCACCACTGCAAGGCATTATTTTCATCATTGACTACTAAGATTCCTTATCAGAATCTTCTTGCTGTTCTGCTTTGAGACACTTCTTGATGTCTTTCTCTTTGAAAAAAACAGGGAAGAACCGGAGGCTGAAGCAAGCCAAGGAAGAAGCCCAGGCTGAGATTGAACAGTACCGCCTGCAGAGAGAGAAGGAGTTCAAGGCCAAGGCAGCTGCGGTGGGCCTCTGTTTCTTTTCATTATTGCCTTACTTTCTTGTATAGATCTAAAAATACCCTGCATAGCTTGGAGACTCTAGTGCAGTTTTGAGGGGTTTGTGTTTGTTTGGTTTTGGTTTTGGTGCTACTGGTGATTGCATCCTTGGCCTTTGCATGCTAACAAGTTCTCTAGCCCCTATCTTAGCCCAGTTAATTGTATGGTTTGTTTTATGTTCATCTTGTCTTTTGGTATGGTTACTTTTATCAGGTTCTAGTCTTCATTTATTTTGTGATTTAATAATCTTTTAGGTAGTTGACATGTGTCAGGTACCATGTTGGATGCTGGGGGATCAACCAGGAACAGTAGGTTCTGTCCCTGCCTTCATTGAGTTTCGTTTAAAACCTACAGCTATGAACACTGCTATGGTAGTCTAAATGTGAATTAAATGGAACATGCATCTCAGTAAAGTACAGACTTTTACTTCTGTGGTAGGCAACTGTGATGCATAAAATGATGCACAGAGATCTTGGGAGAAACAAAGGATCAGAAGAACTTACGAAAGGAAGAAGGGGGAACAGAGCTGTGCGATGTCCTATACAGTTAACAGTGGTTCACAGTTTATTGACTTAGTTAAAAACCCAAGAGAAAGATTGAGTTTGCTCTCAACTAGGTGTTGGGGTGATTGCTCTGGGCTCTTCTCATTCCTGTCTTTACATTTCCTTGCTTTGTTCTCAGGCTCTGCATTGGTTCTAGTGGTTTTAGGTCCATACCTGTACAGGCCAGGGGCCAGTGATCGTGGGCACCTGTGTCTGCTTCTTAGCATTAAGTACGTAGGCTTCCATTTTCTTTGCACTGGGCAATCACAAAGCACATTAAAATACGCAGTGTTCCTCTTGACAGATTGGTACTAAAAATGGTTACACTACACAGTCAATTCTCTGTCAGGGCAGCCATCTGTGTCCACATGTCCCACAGTTGTTTATGGGATACTGCCAGTGATGTACTATAAAACACACTCTAGTGTCGTCCCATGGTAGGCAGCACTTTTAGTTTTGAGATACTTATTGGGGCATGGCACATGGCTCATATTCATGGAACAGAGGCAGTGTCCACATGCTAGAATTTACATCTCCATGCTGGGCTATGAGTTTAGCTGCATTTTCCCAGTTGTACATTTTAAACAATGTATTATATGTGTATGAGCCTTTTTTGCCTGCATGTATGTATGTGTACCATGTTCATACTTGGTGCCCTCTGAGGCCAGAAGGGAGCATTGGATCCCCTGGAGCTGGAGTTACAGATGGTTGAGAGCCACCATGTAGGTACTGGAAACCAAACCTGGCTCCTCTGTAAGAGTAGTAATTGCTTTTAACTGCTAAGCCATCCCTCCAGTTTCCATCCTTTCACTTTTAAAGCCACATCAAAAATAACATAAATACTAACATAACTGATACTGTTGTATTATTTTTTTTACCCATAAACTGCATGTTTTACTGTTCATGTTGCTGAACAGTATTCTGTTGTATAGGTGCTTCATAGTTCATAACCAGTTTCAGTTGTTGGGGTGTGTGTGCACTTTGCTGGTTGATGCACCACTGTTGCAACTGCTGGGGACTGAACTATGTGAATCCCTGCCTTATTTGTATGTACTCTATTTTTCTTCTTGTGCTCAAGCAGTTCTCTCTCACCTCACAAGTAGCTGGATCACAAGTGTGTACCACTGTGTTTGGTACCGTAGTGGTTGAATCTTTAGGTTGGTTCCAGTCTTTACTAAGGACCGTGTACTAGACAGTGGAACACTGCTGTGGATAGCAGTGAGCTCTGATGGAATGCCTGGCTCGTCACATAGCTTTACTCACAGGTTGCTTTGCCTGCCACTGGTTATTGCCTTCTCTTGTTAAGGAGCTGGGGCTTTTCCATAAGTCAACAGGTTGCTTGTTAAATGGCTCAACCAGAGAATCTTTCTGATGTCTCCTTGTATCCTGTCTCCTCCACTGCAGGCACTGGGGTCCCACGGCAGTTGTAGCAGTGAGGTGGAGAAGGAGACCCAGGAGAAGATGACCGTTCTCCAGCACTATTTCGAGCAGAACAGGGATGAAGTCCTGGATAACCTCCTGGCCTTTGTGTGTGACATTCGTCCAGAAATCCATGAAAACTACCGAATAAATGGATAGGATGTGGAAGCACCTGCCCTGTGGGTTGGCATGGGAGATGCCCTCACAGAATAGGAAACATCCACAGAACTCGAGTTCTGTTCTGGAAGGCATTAAATTATTTCTCTATGCTGTTGTAGATTCCTTCACTTTTTGAGAGTATCAAATCTAACTTTTTGTACAACTTAGTAAGTCCCTGAAGTTTCCTCTTTTTAACTTGTGTGTCTTTAAGGAGTATATGTTCCCTGCGTGTCTGTGCAAGCAGCAGGCATCACTGTTGATTTTCCTTTATTAGTCTAGTAGAAAAAAAAACCAAACAAACCAATTCTTTGAAGAAAGAAAGGGACTAAATTGTTTCCTTCTACTTTCTTAAAGGTCAGGGGCGTTATCTATGAAAAAGTAGTAAATAGCATTTGTAACTCTTACGAAGCAGCAGCCATCCTTACAGTAGTCCATTCTAGCTAATTTAGGACAGTGAATATGCTTTTTCAGGCTGCTTTAGTGTATTGTATCTTAAATTACTAGATGCTAGGACTTAAGAATGTGTTACATGTTATTTGGTGTGCTTGTAATCACTTAAAAGTAAAACTTTGTCTTGCCTTTCATCTCTCTGACTCTTTTTGATAATGCAAAGTGCATCTTGACCCAGATGTTGAGCAGAATTTCATTTAGGAATCAACACATGTCAGATTTGTATACCTTACTAGTAAATGCTCTTTTATTCAGAAGGAAATGACTTGTGATTTCATCCTCTGTTTGAGAAAGCACCAAACAACTCAAGACCAGTAGTTTGCCTTTTGTCTAGAGCAGTGGTTCTCAACCTGTGGGTCATGACCCCTTTGGGGGTTGAATGACCATTTCACAGGGTTGCATATCAGACATCCTGCATTCAGGTATTTACAGTGCATGACAGTAGCAAAATTACAATTATGAAGTAACAGTGAAAATAATTTTATAGTTGATGGTCATCACAACATGAGGAACTGAAATAGAAAGGTTTAGAACCACTGCTGTAGAGAACCCTGTGTCAGACATCCTTGGCAGCCTTGGGCAAATATGCTTCTCTGATGAGCAAAGTGAGTAATGTATAACTTCACTGGCTCCCAAGTGTGAGATACCTAGTGACCCTTTTCAGGCTAACAGTCTTTCTTTGGTTGCAGAGTAATTTGTGGTGGGCAAAAACACTCAAAAATATGTGGGGGCTTTCTTTTTCATGCAGCATTGTGAGATGGTAAGCACACAGTTTTCTGTGCCTCTGGATCATTTGCTCTGAGGTCGCTTCTGGTCTGTGGTCACTGTTCTCTTCGTGTGTGTGTGTGTGTGTGTGTGTGTGTGTGTGTGTGTGTGTGTGTGTGTGCGCGCGCGCGCGCGCGTCTCGAACTCACAGATCCACCTGCCTCTGCCTCCCGAGTGCTGGGATTAAAAAGAAAGCCACCACCACCCGGCTCCCATTGTCCTGTTAACACTTGAGGCTTGCCACTGCACTGGAGCTGCTTGCTGCTTGGCTCAGCTATGCAGGTGGAGAGAAAGGTCGGCTACTACTTGATCAAGGTTTCATTCTCCTGCTTGTACCATTTTATTATCTTGCAGCTTCACAGTGGCATGATTTGTGTGTCTGTCTTAGCCCTAGGATTGGTTCTTGGTCTTTTATGTTTCTTTAGCGAGAGACACTGCCATTTCTTAGCTTTACCACCTACATTGAAGATCCACATTTATTTCTCCAGCCCAATCTCTTCCAGTCACCCAATTGCTTGTTTGGACTTTTATTCTGTCTGTATAGTCACGATCTCTCTCCTTTTTAATGTGTTCCATTTTGTTTAAGACTTAAGTCTCCATCTGCTAAGCACAGAGGTTTCTAACCACCTGTTGCCACCTGTTGCTTCTCCAAAACTGGAGGAACATGCAACAACAACTCTGGTACTCATAGGTTTAGACCTGTGTGCTGTGCTACTGGGGAGCACTAGATAAGCACTTTTAACACTGAGCTATATCCTCAGCCTTGGGATTTTTGCTGTTTCTCTCTCTCTCTCTCTCTCTCTCTCTCTCTCTCTCTCTCTCTCTCTCTCTCTCTCTTTCTTTCTTTTTTCCAGACAGCATCTCACTATGCACTCTTGGATGGCCTAGAACTTGCTATCCTCAGATCAGAACTGTTGTTCTACAGTAACAAGAAAAGAATTATTAAAAATACATTGAAGCACTAGGCTGGCCCCAAACTCAAAGAGAGACTCTTGGTCTGTCTTCCCAGTGCTGGGATTAAAGGCACGTGCCATCACTCTAAGCTTAGTCTTTACACTTTTAACCTTGCTGCCCAGGATGTTTATCCTGTGTTATTTTAATTGCATTCCAAGCCAGCTCAGGGTTGATGGCACAGAGTCCAACAGAAGGTAGCATTTCAAAAGAGGAATGGAATCAGTGGTCACTTGAGAGGCAAAGGTGAACATGAGGTGAGGGCTTGCGGATTTCAGGGAGAGGAACCTAAGTGCTTTGAAGAATGACTGAAGAGAGATGATACGGTTGATGGAGCAGGTAGTTTGGCCTGTTTAAATGTGGATGAGGAAAGGAATAGAGCAAGATGAGAGATGGTATTTTGGGAGTAGTGATATTCCTGAGGGGTCTGAAGGTCTTGATGTCACTGCGAGTGGGATTTCCTCTAGTCCTCAATTCTGATTGATACTCTTCAAGCAATTTGTAGTTTCTCTGGTTCCTCCCAGGCCAGTTGAATCAGGGTGGGGCCAGGAGTGAGCTTGCTTGAAAGCTCTAGGAAAATGAAAGGGCTTCTGTTGTGGTGCACTGTGAGAAATTAACATCTGAACGCTGTCAGCCACTAAATTGTGTGTGTGTGTGTGTAAGTGTGTAAGTTCTGTGCAAAGTGAACCTGAGATGCCCAGAGCAGAGCATTGTGTGGGATTTGTCCCCATTTGAGCATAAAACGAAATGAGGAAATAGGGGTGTGTACGTGTAGATACATACATATAACGTGTGTGTAAATCTGGATAAAAACAGACTTTTGAAGAAACCGGGTCTGGGCATCAAAGGGAGGAGTTTTCCTTGGGTTGGTGTAATATTTAATTATTTATTAAAGGGGTGTTCAGCAGTGTCTTGGTCTCTACCCACTAGAAGCTACCAGGACCCCCTCACTAATGACAACCAAAAATGTCACTGGGCATTGCCATAGTTCCTAGGTACCAGAATTATCCTCAGATCAGAACTGTTGTTCTACAGTAACAAGAAAAGAATTATTAAAAATACACTAAAGCACTACATATGGTGCCTGGAACATTCTAGGTGCTCAGCAAATGTTTCCTGTTTCTGAAATACAACAAAGACCTACTTCTTAAAAGTTTGATACAAGTTGGGTTTCTTTGGGGCAGCTGTTGGACATGTGGTGAGTGGGTGATGAGGCTATTCTACTGTGTGCTTCTACCTCAGCACACCATTGCAGAGGTAGGAAGAGAAAGATGATGTAAGAGCCAGTTCTCACCGCTGCTGTCCTCAGATGACACCTGATACCTTGTTTCCCAGTGACCCAACCTGTCTGTAGGGGGCTTAAGAAATGAGGGAGCTATGGACAGTGAAATGTTTCTGCTATAGATGATGACATTTTTCTGCATGTTAGCTTATGCATTAAGAATGTTTGCATTTATATTAACCAATTTACTCTTTAAAGTTTTTTTAAAAGATTAAAATTATGTGTAGTGTATGTATGTATGTCCACCACTTCTGTGCCTGATACCCACAAAGTCTAGAAGAGGGAGTCAGAGTCTCTGGAACTGGAGCTGTATGTGGTTGTAAGATGCCATGTAGGTGCTCGGAATGGAGCCTTGGTCCTTTGGAAGAGCAGCAGCTGGTGCTCTTAATTGCTCCAGTGCTCTCACTTGTTGAGTTGTCCCTCTAGCCTGTAACCAATTTACCACTTGGCAACTTGGGCCAGATTTGAGGGATGGGGACTAAGGACCCAGACAAGGGTGTGTGGTAGAGCCAAGATCCTTCACTGCTTTTAATCATCTTTGCCTTTAACTCTTGCACAGTCTCTGCTGAGCTTTCTGTGTATTTTGTTCCCATATCTTCTCTGTATGAACCACCCTCCCTCCTCCGTGATGTTCATCAGTTCTTCTGGGTAAACAGTTTCCTAGAAAGGATGTTATTGTCTGTTATAAACGAGATCAACTGATGAATTGATCAAAGATGAATTGTCTGTTATAAACGAGATCATTCTGTTTAATGCCATAGCTTAGCCTTTCTCAGAGTCTCTGATGGAAGGCATAAAAAGGCTTAGTCAGGTTGTGTAACCTTGTGGGTAATCTTGACAGTTTCCTGAATGGCCACTCACTTTGGTGGAAACTCAAGAGAGATGAAGTAATTTACCCTCCACACATCCTAATCTCTGCATGCACAGCTAGTGGGAAGGCTCATTCTGTTTTGAGGCTTTTAGATCCTGCAGCCAAGAGGTGTAATCCCACCTCCATGCATGAGAAAACCCAGGCCCAGAGGCTTGCAGGTTGACAAAGGTCATGGAACAAGAAAGGGACAGTCATTCAGAGCAGCACTGTGTACTGTAAGTAGAGACTATCAAGCTCCATGTCAGGCTTGTGTCAGGTACTGCTGTATCCACTCACCTGCCCCTAGACCAGGGAAGCAAAGCCTGCAACAAAGAGTCTGCATGCATTTCTGGGCACATTCAGCCTGTCTCCACTCAAGATGATTAATGATACCAGAAGTCCACTAAAATTGTCCTTCCAAAGGTTGGAGCTTTGATGAGTTCTTCATGCCTCTCATTTTTCACATCCCCCCCTCCCCAGGAGCAATGTGGCAGATGCCAAGATTTTTTTTTCCCCTTGTCACCTTATCTCCAATTACTTCAGTGGCTCTGGAGTTACTGAAAAAGCCTGTGTACCACCAAGCGGTTCTAGCTTTCCTCTTTGTCTTCTTCCTGTGCAGATAGGCAGACAGGGCAGTCTTCATGGAAAGATTTGACTGGTGATTTGGGGAGAAGATGCTGTCATATTATTGTACCAACATTTACTTCTCTGGCTCTTAATGGTGCTGACTAGCTCCTTCATGTGTGAACTTAATGACAAGCTTACTGTGTTGGAGGGACTGATGGGGGTCACCCACCTCCACCCTTTTCTTCTTGGCAATGAAGGAAGAGTGGCAGCATTCTAGACCACATGGCAACACCTTCAGATAACATCAGAAGAGAAGCTGGCCTGATAGGACAGAGCCCACAAAGGGTCTGGCTGTCATCTGTGGTTTTTAAGGATGAAAAAAATCACACTTACTAGTTGAACCCTCTGCTCAGCCATATAGGAACTTGTGGCTCCACTCCATTTGTCCCTAATACCTGTCACTGGCACTTCGTATTCTGCAGCTCTTGTACCTGGGGCGAGGGATGCGGGGGATGGTGATTGTTGCCTTTCCTGACAGGAACTCAGTGGGTTTTCTCCTTGTTTTGACCCAGTTTCCCCACAAATACGTGTTGTTTGCCTCCTAGCACACTTGACAAGGGCAGGAGCTGTGTAGTTCTGTGCTCCATCTGCTGTCATCCCGCATCATGTCTCACCGTGGAGTTCATCAGGTCATGCCACTTCCAAGAGTTGAAATTGGTATCAAGGAGTCATTAGCAGTGGCATCGTCTTTAAGAAACACATTTGTTAATGTTTGAGTAGTTCATGGATATCCAAATTAATACTAATTCAAGGTGTTGATATACTGTCAGGTGCCATGTCAGAGTAGTATTCTATTGTGTAAATGAGGAGACAGGCTTAGAACAATTATGTCAGTCATTCAAGAAAACAGGTAATAAGTGGCAAAGGTTGCATTTGAATCTGTGACTCTTGGACTTCTAGCATGAACTGCTGTATGATCTGCCCAGTTTGTTCAGCTTATGGCAATGTCTCAAGTGTTGTTCAAGATAGGGTTTCTATGTGCAACAGCCCTAGCTGCCTAGCTTTCCTGGAACTCACTCTGTAGACCAGGCTGGCCTCGAATTCATCTACCTCTTCCTCCTGACTGCTGGGATTAAAGGTGTGTGCCAAGTCCTGGCTCAAGCAGCATTTCTAACATCAGCTAGAAGTTCATTGAATGTAATCGGTACACCAATTCCAAAACCCAAGTCTAGTTTTTTTGTTTTGTTTTGTTTTGTTTTTTTGTTTTTTTCTTTTTTGAGACAGGGTTTCTCTGTGTAGCTTTGGAGCCTATCTCTGGAGACCAGGCTGGCCTCGAACTCACAGAGATCCTCCTGCCTCTGCCTCCCGAGTGCTGGGATTAAAGTCGTGTGCCACCAACGCCCGGCCAAGTCTAGGTTTTAACTAACTTTTCAAGTGCTCTCTCAGTGGTTCTGAGGCTCCCTCTAATCCCGTTTGCTGCTGTATTTCCAAGTTCTGCCATTCTTGGAGAAGTTCATTCTTCTACTTCGTCCATGTCAAATGCAGTGGCTCCTGGACCCTTGCAAACAGCAGGATTGATGGACCAGCTGCTGAGTAAGGGTGGTTGTGGCTGGGGTCTGTGGTTGCTTAACTTACTTGTAGTTGAGGCTTCATCTGTCCAGTCACTGATTCAGATGTGCTTAACAAAAGGATGTGGGTTGGGCCCTGGGCAGTTATGAGCACAGGCAGGAATGGCCCTAGGACATGAAGGTTTGTGCTCTGGGGGAAAGAATGAGGCAATGGCCATACTGGGTGCTAGGCATAATTGTAGGTTAAACAAGAACCATTGAGAAGGGGACAGCCCTTGTCCTAGGGCAGGATGGGGCTTTCAGAAGAATGGCCCTGGCAACCATGACCCAAGAATGGGCCAGTCAGGTGATAAGGATGGGTTTGGCACTAATCTTCCAGATGAAGAGGGAAGACCTGAGGCAACCACTGAGACCTGGAAGTGAAAGAATGGGGCACAGGAGGAACTGAGAACAACTCTATTTATGGAGCTTGGGGTTTGGGGAGAGGGCAGTGATTCATCCAGGGTAGGCTGCAGGTGGTACAGACTGGTTACCACAAAGGCCTCTGAGATGCCATCAAGCTATCATTACTGAAGTCAGCTCTGTAGTATGCTTCACTGGGTTTTATGGTCCTTTTCCCCCTTGTATGAGGAGCCCCCATGTCCCAGGGTTTCGGGAATGCAGGCACTTAAGTTGCTGCAGAATACTTTCTAGGCATTCATTGACATCAGCAGGTGTCATTGCCTTTTCGTGAATTCGTGAACAGAGCAGCCCAAGCTCATGGGCTGCTACATAGTGCACTAGTACAGCCCTGTGGGCAGCTTCCCAAGTCCCCTGTTTGTGTACCTGTCAACATAAAACTTTGTGCTGGAGCAAAGAGAGTGAAGGCTGCTGGAAGGGCAGAAGGGCATCTCTGTTGTCATGAAGGTGGTTAGTAGGCCTTGTTCCAATGGCAGGGACAGAGTCCCAGGCTAGGCCACAGTTGTAGCACATTCTCTTTCAATAAATAACCTGTCAGCATTTAGAAGTCTCAGCACCCCTGGGTCTCTTGTTCCCAGGCTTCTAAATTACTATTAGCAAATTGATCATACTACATAGGACCCTTCCATGAACTGTGCTCTACAATGTTGTCACTGAGCAGGTACTCAGTGTTGATTTGCTCACAAATAACTTCATTTTTAGTAGCCTGCCACCTTGATCTGACTCATCTGTCCCTGTGGGCACTCACATGGGATATATTATTTGGATTTTCAATTTGTTCTTGTTGCCTTCAAACATCCTTTCTTTGGGTATGCAGCCATGTAAGTCCTGTGGTCTGAAAGTCCTCAAGAATTTGACAGTCAGAATTGAAAAAAGAAGGTGTGTGTGTGTGTGTGTGTGTGTGTGTGTGTGTGTGTGTGTGTGCAAGACCACTTGTAGAAACAAGGGCAGTAGCATGTATGTGACCTACTCCTTCCTGCAAGCAAGGGTAGGAATCACACATGCATTCATCAAAGGGGAGGGACAAGGCAAGAAGAGGCCCAATTTTACAAAACGGAGAAGTTTATGATCCCCTTAAAAAGAAATGAGGCGATCTGTGCAGAAGCTAACTACCCAGGGTCTTTCTTGAAAAACAAAAGGTGGCCAATAGAATAGAATTTACTCCTTTTATATAAACATATACTGCAAAGAAAAAGTGCATGCGGCTAGCCAGGTCTCATGGTGCAGACCTGTATTGTCACAACACCAACCAGAACTAATCCAAGACTAGTGATTCACTCAGAAAAAGAAGAAAGTCATCACAGACCCTCGTAAATCTCAAAGAGTAGGGTGAGCAAGTGTGGATTTGAACACCTCACACATTATTTCGTTAAAACAACACAATTTCAAGGCACAGTCATAACTAGATATTTTTAAAGAAAACGCAAACACAAAGTTTAATTTACTGGGTTAAGTGGAGACTGGGCCGGCCGTCAGGCCATCTGCTCCCTACACTAAGGCTCTCAGTACTGCATACCGTTTTTCATTAAAAACAAGCCCCGAAGAAACTTCTGGTCCCAAGTGTGCCTCATGCACCGGGTCCCGTGACTCTCGGTCACTCGGGACCGGTCTCCCCGCCCCGCCTCTCCTTCACTACGGGGACGAGCCCAGATCCCATGCACGTGGCGGGCGCGGGGCTCCTTCCGGTGCCCTAGGGGAGCGCGGCTGATGAAACGCTCCCGGATCGGCCCGGGAGACGCGGCCTCAGGACGGCTCGGCGGAGGAGACGGGCTGGGGCGGCACGCGGGAGGCGGGCTCGCGGGGGCGGCGGCACCGGGACGCCTTGGCGCAGAAGGGCCACAGAGCCTCCGACCCTGCGCGTCCTCGGGCGGCGGTGAGTGTGCGCGGGTCGTGCGCGCGCCCGTGCGCCGGCGCTCGGGGGTTGGGGCCGCGGGACCTGCGTGTTTGTCTCGCCGCTAAGGCTCTGGCGACTTCTTCCCGCCCCACGCGTCAGGCGTGGGAGCTTCGGGGTTGGGAGGGTGATTTCTAGGGTGAGGGAGCCCAAAGGCTAGAGGGCAGAGACCCGGGAGCCAGCTGCCCAGGGCCAAGGCCAGGTACGAAGGGAGACGCCCGGCCGTGAGCTAAGCCGGCTTTCTATTCTAGCTCCCTCTGGGTTTTTGCTCCCTGACCTTGGATAGTTAGCTTTCTCTTCCGGGGCTTACTGTTCACATCATTGAAATGGGAGCGTTTGGACTCCTTGTCTAGCCAGGCTTTTCTGTTCTGAACTTTTGGGACTATCGCCCCTCTGATCTGTTGGACTTGCAGTATAATGAAGTTGAGTTTGAAGAAGGAAAGCCACTTTCTCTTTCCTTTCGGGGCAGCCTGGCAGGCGCTTAGTTGTCGGTGAGGCTGGCAGGCTCTGTGCTGAGATGGGACCTTTGGGGCTTAAGTCTGCACAGCCTGCGACTGGAAAATCTGGTTGAAGTGTGGACTCCCTAAGGGACTGTCAGGAGTCTCAGCGCTTGCTCCCTCTGTGCTCTGCTGACTCTGCGTGGGGCCCTGACTTGTGTGCTGGAGACTGGAGTCTCCAGGGCTGAGGGGATGGTAAATGATCAGTATCTTCCCCTGGGGTTTTGCCTTTATCCTCGTGGCCCTGTAGTCTCTGGGCTGGATGAGGATGTACAGAGGGAGCCCTGAACCCATCCCGACCCCTGGTCTGAACGCATTCAAATTTGGCATGGCTCCTTTCAGTCTCCACTTTGGGGAAGCATCTAGGCAGATCAGAAGTCCCTCCTCCCACGTTGATCCCCTTTGCTGCCTGATTTCCTCCTCATCTCTCTGGCAGTTGTCTCTGCCTTTCCCAGCGGATGGTGATCCCTGCAGAGAGGGCTGAGCAGAGATTTCATGTTGCATTCCTGGTTTTACAGGGTCTGGCCCTAGAATGTTCTCAAGGAATGCTTGTGGAGTAGGTTGATGAACACCACTTTCTCTCAGTAACCACCCTTTTCCAAGTGCAGATCTTGTGAACATAGAACACAGGGTAGTCTTAAATTACTCTCCTTGTCCTCACTCCAGAAAATGGAGGCAGAGAGAAGTCTACCTAGTTGCTCAAGACCACCTAGGTGGGAAATGGTTGGGCTGGGCAGGTTGCTTTTAGCCATCCAACTCATGCAGCCTTGGGTGGATGACTGGAGTCGGCTGATTGGGTCTCTGTGGGCAGCTGAGGGGGCTGATGTGGGTGCTGTAGTTCTGCCCCAACACAATGCTTCATTGTGGGATTTTGCAACCAGTGAATCCTGTGCAGTCCCAGGCTTCAGCAACTCCAGTCTGTGTCAGCTCCTCCTGGCCTTTTCAACACTCCAGTGTTTTGAGGCCGAAGTGTGGCCCTGAGCCCTCTGCCTGGAGTACATATGTCAAGGCTGTATCTGCTTTGTGGCCTGGTAGTTGATCAGAGGAAGCCAAGGGGTGTCAGTGCTGTTTTTGTGGCTTTTGTACCTTTTGGGGGTATTAGAAGGAAAACAGGCATGGTAAGGTTGACTGGTAAGTACCCAGTGTGTTTGAGACTGTTGCTGTGGGCCAGGTTGAGGATGAGCAAAGAGGAGACTGTCTTCCCAAGAGGAGTAATGCAGGATGACTGGAATTTATTTCTGTATCATGCCTGGGAAACATGGTTTCTTTGGATCTAGTCAAAGGTGGTTTTGTGAGTAAGCTGAAAGGAAGCCAGGTCAGGCTTAAAGGTCTGAGGGCATGGTACTGTGGCCTGAGACTGTGGAGCCACATGCTGGAATACTTCTCTGGCCCTTCAGCTGATAGCCACTCAGCTTTGGAGAGGGCATGTTTGACTGTGAAACAGGAAAGGAAGGAACCTGGTCTGTGGGCAGAGTGCTGAACACTATGCTTATACTTGCCATTATGTTCCTGGAGCAGTCCAATGAGGCAGACCTCCATGCCCCCATTGTACGGATGCTCACAGCAGAGTTCAGGCACGGGGTGGGGTGAAATGTTGAAGGGGAATGTCGAATGAATGGCTGTGCACAGATTCCCAGGCTTTCTGGCTCTAAAGCTTTCAGTATTTTCCTAACATTTTGTTTTTGGCCTTAGGCTCCCATGTAGGACAGGGTGAAAATTGTTAACATCCATCTTTTTATCTGTTCTTTGTTGGGAGAAGAAGCTCCCAAGGTGCCTTCTAGATTCACCCTTCCTAACGTTGTGACCCTTTAATACATTTCCTCATGTTGTGGTCACCCCCAACCATAAAATTAAAATTATTTTTGTTGCTACTTCTTAACTGTAATTTTGCTACTGTTATGAATGTAATGCAAATGTTTGTGTTTTTCAATGGTCTTTTGGGGGACATGACCAACAGGTTAAGAACCATTATTCTAGAGGTGAAAGTTGGGCTGGTTTCAGGTACATTGGTCTACATGGCTGTTCAGGGCCTCCTCCTATAGAGTTCTCTTTCCTTACAGTTTGATTTTGTTATGCTGTCACTGTCTTAATTTCTTCAGTTTTTGTGTGAGTGTGAGTGCGCACGTGCTGTAACATGAATGCAGAGGTCAAGACACAACTTTTGAGAGTAGGTTGTTGCCTTCCACCTTGATGGGTCAGTGTCTGTCTTCTGTATCTCTTCTTTTAGAATTATTTATTATCATTATATGTTTATTTATAATATTTTTAAATGAATAAGAACATATTCATTTATTATTTATAATACATTATAGATTTATTTATTACTTTATGTGTTTTGTCTGTGTGTATGTCTGCACTACCTGTGTGTCTGGTGTCCTTGGAGGTCAGAATAGGGTGTTGGATGCCCTAGAACCGGAGTTATGGTTGGTTGTGAGTCACCATGTGGGTTCTGGTAACTGAGCCCTGGTCCTCTGTAAGAACATCAAGTGCTCTTAACTCTGGGCCATTTGTCCAGCCCCAGGCTCTCTCTTCTTGTTGCCTGGTCCACGAGCTTCCGGCCTTCGTCTTCTGCCTCTGCCTGCCATCTCACCATAGGAACACTGTGATTGTAGACATGCCTGCCACATCATCTGGCTTTTTAAATGGGCACCTGGGATATATCTCAAGTTGTCAACCTTGTGAGACAAGTGCTTTACCTGCTGAGTCATCTCTCTGACTCCAGGCCCTTCCATTTGGAACAGGAGTCCCTACGTTTTCACTTTTCAGGGCATCCCACATCTACACAGCTGCTCCTGTTGAAGCATTGAGATAAACAGTGAAGAGGACATATGGATCTGTTTCTCCCTACAGAGGTCAGTGGCAGTTTGTGTCATCTGGAAGCTTCATACTTTCCCCAGTGTCAACTTCCTTGGTAGCGAGTGAATGTTCCCAAGAACTGCCCATCAGTCATTCACAGGATTGATGTGCCACTCTTGGGTATTTGAGTGGAACATGATTTTCCTAGGGATACATGGCACAGGTTGCAGCAGATGGGTGACCCAGGAAGTCACTAAGGGAGCCTTCATAAGGAGCATCCCTGCTTTCGCTGATGAAAGTGGCTAAGCGTGATACCTGCTGTGTCTCTGGGCCACCTGATGCTGGAGGCATTGGCCATGCCTCCATGACCCTTTGTGTCTAACTGCAAAGCCAGAGCTTACTGTCTTTATAGTCTTTTCTCAGATAAGAGTTTAGCTGCTGATGTGTCTGTGTTGGCTTTGGCCACCTGGAAGCCCCAAAGACCAAAGCCTTGCCTCAGTCACAGCAACTGTCTATAAACAGCCACACCAGGCACAACTGTCTTTCTTTTTTATGAGGCAGGGTTTTTCCTGATAGCCTACACCTGTCTGAAACTCACTTGCATAGCCCAGGCTTGCAGTGAACTTTTTGATCCTGTTGTCTCTTGCCCCTGTACCCCTCAGTGCTGGGATTATCAGTGGGTGTCATGAGCCTAGACTCAGGTGCTTTTTGTTTGTTTGTTTGTTTCTTTGTTTGTTTGAGACTGGGTCTCACTGTGTAGCCCTGGGTGGCCTGGAGCTCACTATGTAGATCAGGCTGGTAAATTCACACAGATCTGTCTGCTTCTGTCTCTAGAGTGCAGGCATTGAAGGGTTAAAAGAATTCATGGAGTATGATCTCTGTACCCCATTGCTTTCCTGTGTACTGTTTATTGATTCTTTGTAGCTGACCTGTAGGAGGAGGTCTGCTAGATTTGAAGAACCCTATTTGAATCTCTGAGGTTAAGCCATGTATCCAGGTTTGCACAAATAGCAAGAGGAGGTGGTGGGGCCACAGTGTTGAACCCTGAACATGGACCTTGCCTCTTTAAGGAACTGGAATGCAGCCCAACTGCCTGGCTAGTTCTCCTCTTCATGATTATCAGGACTCTGTCTGTAATCTGTGTTTCCTGTTCCCTGGTTTCGTTTTGTGCATTTTGCAGTGCCTTGTAGGAAACTGGATATAAACAGGCCTCCCCATAATGAATCTAATACCTGCCTCAAACTTGCTTACCTGGGCATCTCAGGAAGAAATGAGTAGAGCCTGGTGTGGCTGAGCTGAAGAAGGCCCATGGCTAGCAGGGGAATTCTCAGCTGAGGCCTGGGGAAGGTTTTAGTTCCTTCTTCTCCCTCAGAGAAAGAATTTCCTCAGCAGGATCGGAAAGTCAGCATTTAGCCTCCTTATGACCCTCCCTGGCCTTTAGCAACTCTGGCCCCAGGGAAGGCCAGGGAGCCCAGCTCACATTCTGTCTTGTGCTGTTTTTCATAGGCAAGTGGAGGTGAGTCGCTGCCCGGCATGAACGGCACCCCCAGAAACAGGAAGTAGAAGCTAAAGCAGCTGTCTGTCTGCCATGGCCTGTGAGCCTCCCACAGACCCTGGTGGGGCAGCTGGTCCCCTGCCCACCTCTATCTTGGGCTGCAGCACCCTGCCTCAAAGGAGCCCTCCTGGCTGGGGACAAGGTAAGATCATGATCTGTCCCCCACCTGTGTTTCCCTTCTCATTCTGTCCCATTCTGTGCTGAACTCACCTTGTAACTGGGGTCTCTGGGTAACTGGGTGACTTTGGGATTCAGCCACTTTCCATCATTTCTACCCCGTTCTTACTGTCACTGCCTCCTGTCAACACCTTAAGCTTGGAATCACTTTCTAGCTTCTTTTCTTTTTTCTAATGTGTAGCCTGCAACCAGTCAGGCCTCCTACTGGACATGTAGAGATCCATCTCTCACCAGGCTAGCCTTAGCACCTCCTGCTGCCCTGTTCTCTGTTCTTTGCCAGGGCATTCTGTCTTAGGACCTTGTACATGATATTCTTTCTACCAGTGCTTTTTTTTTGGTGGTTTGGTTTCCATTCATCCTTCAGGCCTCCATTCATCCTTCCCATGGCAAATTATTTGATGGCTTAGGCTTCACTGGGATTTTCTGGTGTATTCTCCCTAAAGAATTTAGTTAGTATATCAATTATCTATGTGATAAATGTTGAGCATCCAGCCTCTCTACCAGAATGTAAGTTCAGGGAGGCTAGGACTCTGTACTGTTTCACCCATGGTCTGTAGAGCCAGCAGGAGGTCTGCTCAATGAGAGACATGGAGTCAGTGTTGTACTGGATGAAGGGATGGATGGTAGCTGGGTGCAGCAAGGAGAAACAGCACTGTAAACTGTGTGTGTTCTGTAGGGAATGTGGGGCTTACATAGAGGGTCTGAAACTCAGTGCTCAAAAAAGGTATATGACTCTGTTACTAAGAAAGCAATTTAAATACTATACATGCTGCAGCAGAAAGGGACAGGATGAAGCATTTTTCTTTCAAGACTTGAGAGGCGTCAGTCTGCTGAATTTTAGCAAGCCCCCCCTTTGCTGCTGCTGCTGCTTCTTCTTCTTCTTCTTCTTCTTCTTCTTCTTCTTCTTCTTCTTCTTCTTCTTCTTCTTCTTCTCTCTCTCTCTCTCTCTTCTCTCTCTCTCTCTCTCTCTCTCTCTCTCTCTCTCATCCCCTCCCTCAACTTTGCTTAGCTTAGGTCTAGAAGCAAGTATTTCCAGGTGCAGGACTTGCTGTTCTCATTTTAAGCAACAGATGAGAGATCATGTTGCCAAGAATCCAGGACCTCCTAGTAGAAAGACAAACAAGAGACTCGGTGAAAGGTCTTTGCAGTGTTTGGGCAAATGCTTGTGGAGCCCAGGGTGTAGACTCTCCAGGGGGAGGTTCATCCTGTGTGGCAAGGAGGGCACCAGTGGGAGACCCACTGAATGATGGCTGTGTTTTGGGCACTACCTCTTCCTCTTGTTTGTTCCATCCCCTTACCCTCAAGTCAACTGTGTGAACTCCTCTGCTATCTAAAGGGTTGGCTTCTGTTTCCATGCGAACAGTATCCACCTCTTAAGACTCTTGGAGCAAGTGCATAGTGAGGGCTCCAGTATGGTCTTATTAGCTGCCCTTGTTCCTTTTCTGTCTACCCCTTTCCATTTGAGTTGTCTTCAGTTTAATCTTATACTTTTATCAAAGTATGGGATGGGGGCAAAAGACATAGTAGTGTGGTCTCTTCAGGACTTTTGAGT
Source organism: Cricetulus griseus (assembly GCF_003668045.3). Taxonomy (NCBI): domain Eukaryota; kingdom Metazoa; phylum Chordata; class Mammalia; order Rodentia; family Cricetidae; genus Cricetulus; species Cricetulus griseus. The sequence goes on along the minus strand of NC_048595.1, from coordinate 82,317,759 downwards.
TCTGAACAGCTTGCTTCCAAATTATACCTCACTGGGGCTAGTAATTCACCCACTTGAGGTGACATCCAAACTGTCATCTGAATGGTTCAGTCTCCTGTGGTGGCTGTGACCATTGGTAGGTAAGGAAACAGTTTTCCTACATGTTTACTTTGTTAGTAACAGCCTGGGTCACAGTTTGATCCCTCAAGATCTGACCTGTATTTTACGTATGTACCACACTCCTTTCAAAAAGAGAGGGGAGAAGGCAAAATTGAAAGTTCTTTTGTACAGGACTTAGAGTTTAGAATTCTATGATGGAATCTTTAAGATTGGAGGTGCTCTTCCTTCCTGACCCAGGGGATGAGAAAAGAATACTATCAAGGTTGAGAATCAGAGTCCTATCATATTTATTTATGTGTCAAATATGTATGCAAGGCACTAAGCCAACTCAGGCAACCCCATAATGAACAGACCAGTATGGAAGTATGGCCTAAAGGTAGGGCTTAATTTGGACAATTGCAAACACACATACCCATTCTTGATGTGTTCAGATGAGGCATTTGGGGGGCAAGATTAATGTTTGAGTGTGATGGAGGGCTCTACATGGATGCAGAGGATGTTTGACATTTAACACAGAGGCTTGAAAGCTGTCATGGTATCCCTGCAGGAATTCTGCCACCAGAAGCCCCACTCTGACCTCCCTGAACTCACAGTAAAGGGCTGTGTTCCTTTCTGGGGGCTCTGAACAAGGCTCTGTGTCCTTTCCCTTCCTCTCCCCAGTGCTTAGCTTGTGGCTTCTCCTCCTGTGGTCAACGCTAGCAATGGTGTAGCTCTCTGTTCCCTGCCTCCTTTTAAAGACCACTGTGATTCCATCAGCCCCACTGGGTACTACAAGCTGCTATCCCTGCTTAAGGCCTGTTGATCTGTGCCCTGCATTCCATATACACTACTCATTCCTCTTCACCCTAGCAGCATAGTCTGGGGATGACGGTGTGGCCATCTGGGGGCTGATGTTTCATGGTAACTATTTAGATCTGATATTTGGCTCTTTGCTGGGATTTAGATTCTTCAGCTGAACTTCCTGTTCAGGGTTTGACCAAACGTCTATCTCTTCAGGCCCCTAATGTACTTGGTTGTTTAGCCTCTGTTTACATCTTGACAGGGCACTCACTACCACTCATTTTTTGGTGGGATGCCTTTCTGTCTTGGGAAGTTATAAATTTTTTGGGGGGAAGTTATACATTATATAGTTGACCAGTTTGTCCTTAGTTTTGCCTCCTGGGGGCCTCCCAGTCAAGCTACGATGTCCTTAGGGATTGGGACAGCCACCATGTCATCACGAGAAGGTACTCCCAGCCTGAGGTGTGATTCCTTCAGTTCTGTATTCTCCCAGAGGTGCTCTTGCTTGGTCCACTGATGCTCCCATCTGCTTGCAGAGCTGCACAATGGCCAGGTCCTCACAGTCCTCCGGATCGACAATACCTGTGCACCTATCTCCTTTGACCTGGGAGCTGTAGAAGAGCAACTGCAGGCCTGGGGCATTCAGGTGAGTGCTGGCTGATTGAGTCTGTGCTCTTCTTCATCCACCTGGCCATCTGTTCACCCATCGGTCTCTTCACAAACATTTTCCTACCTCTTACCTGTGCTGGCTGTGGTCAGTATCTAAGGAAAGTATCTAAGAAGTGTTCCCTTTTCCCAGTGTGTTCACTTAGAATGTGTATATAAGGGGTGGCTACTCTGTCCGGGCCCTGAGCTGGCTAAACTGTGCACAGGTGAACAGGACCCAGTGCCAGTGTTCACACTGTCCATCAGGAGTGAGACATGGTCCCATAAGCAAGGTCAGCCAGGCATGGATGCCACAGTAGAGGACTATATCAGGCACTGATGACACAGAAGAATGTTTTGAACTTCCCTGTGGTGAGTGGAAGTTTTATGGAAGACTAGACCCAAACAGGGTTGTTGAGGGATAAACTAAGAATGATGGGTGGGAGGAAGGCATCATAAGGGAGGGAACTGCATTTGTGAAAGTTCATGGAACTTACCACATAATGGATGTGATATCATCAAACAACAAATCCAGACCCGCTGAGTGGACATGGATCCAGGCTTGTTGCCCACTGCCTGTGTGACTTCAGGCAGGAGACCTAACCTCTCTGTGCCTCACTATTGTCTGCAAGAGAGGGTAATGTTAGTGCCTGGTCTGTAGGGCTTCCATTAAGGATTACGTGTGTGACACCAAGAGCATCTGCAGATGTCCTGGGACATGGCAGGCTCTCAGTGCACCATGGCACTTGCCGTTGATGTAGAGGACGATGGTGTGGTTCCCTCCTCAGAGCCCTTGAGATGAGGTTTTCCCTGGGCTAGCCAGAAGGGACTGATCACAGGCAGGGGCATGGGCAGCTCAGTACACCCAAAGCTTTCCAAGTGTAACACACCGCCATTGAAGGAAGACCTTCTAGACAGCACTGAACCGTCCCTGCTCTGGACAGGCTGGATGCCTTTGCCTTCCATGTTTCGTCCCTGTTTGTGCAAAAACTTCCTCCTCATTCTCTCTTCTCCATCTCCCTGCTTTCCTTCCTCTCTTCCTTTCTTGTGTGGTGTATGCGTGTGCATGTGTTCATATGTGCATGTGGAAGCCAGAGGTTGATGTGTCTTCCTGGTTTGCTCTCTACCTTGTTTATTGACACAGGGTCTGTCACTGAACATGGAGCTGGCTGATCCGCCTAGACTGGCTGCCAGGTAGTTACTTAACATGGGTGTTAGGAATCCAAACTTAAGTCATTATGCTTATGTAGCCACTTCAGCCACTGAGCCATCTCCCCAAAAACCTCAAATCTTTCTCAAATCGTTGTCAAGATTAATGAAGAGTTTGTGTGTATATTGTTGTGCTATGCTCTTCAATGACATATTTTTCCACTTGGAAAAAGCTGTATTTGTGATGATGTTTGTTACCATGTGCATGTAGGTGAGTGGGTATGTGTGTACGTGTACGTGTGTGTGTGTGTGTGTGTGTGTGTGTGTGTGTGTGTGTGTGTGTGTGTGTGTACGTGTGTGTGTGTGTGTACGTGTGTGTGTGTGGAAGTTAGGACTTCAGTGTGGAGTCTTTTCTTTCCCTTTGTCTTTCTCTGAATTCTGAGGGATGAACTTGGGTCATCAGGCTTGCATCATTTACTGGCAAGCTTCTTTACCCCTTGAGATGTCCCCTGTTGATATGTAATTCCTAAGTGGCTAGTTCCTTTGGTGACTGTTTCTGTAGGGCTGGTGTGCTCTGAAGACCCTCTGGTTTGGACAGGAAGCCCTGTGCCCTCAGTGCTTGGGATTTGTGTAGAGTATCAAATGGTAGCATTGATAGACTGGCTCTGAGTGCCCAGTGCTCATTGTGTGACTCTCACTCTGCCTGGTACCCTTGTGATCACCTCACTGAGCATGCACCCAACCCTGCAGTGCCTCATTTTAGAGAGGAGGAACCCGAGCTTCAGAGAAAAGGGTTCACTTGGTCCAAGTCACCCAGCACTTGAGTGACAACCAGAGTTTGACCCAGTCTTGCCCAAGTTTGCTATGCTTGTTGGAAGGTAGTGAGACTCAGCTGTGTGGTTCCTCTGCAGGGTGCCCTGATTCTCAGGTTCCTGCAGTTTAGACTGCACCCTAGGATTCCCAGTCTATGCTCCAAGTCTCCCCTTCTGCCCTCTAAGGTGCCTTGAATTTGCCTTATCCTCCTCCCATGGGCAGTCCTGTGAACTGGAAATGTCATGCTTGTTGGCAGGAAGGAGATAGGGAGTGACTGTCCTGTAACTGATGACCTCTTTATCTTGGGTAACATAGGTCCCTGCTGAGCAATACAGGAACTTGGCTGAGAGTGCCCTCTTGGAACCTCAAGTGAGGAGATACATCATCTACAACTCTAGACCCATGCGGCTGGCCTTTGCTGTTGTAAGTAGTAGGTTAGGCCCACACTGCCTCCCACTTTGGCTCAAGGTACACCAAATGCAGCAGTATGTCCTGGGGCATATAAGGGGAGGAGTAATCCAGTTGCTTTTGCAAGCCTAGTATCAAAGACATGGATTTGGTGTGGAAGGGATCAGTGGGGGCTGGGATTGGGAATCTGTAGACCACCAGACTCCCGACTCAGTGTTTACCCTTGACCAAGACTTTTCTCTCTGGGATTTGGTTTTCCTTTTGTTCACAGATAAGTGTGTTTCCTGTATGCACAATGTACCTTACTGTACATGCATATGCTTGCAAGCATATACCTGTGACTATAGATCCACACACAGAAACATGTGTGTACATGGCCAAGCAGTGTGTGCACCCAGGCTATCTAGGTCCTGCAACTGTAAGGTTCACCCTTACTTCTGATTTCTGGCTTCAATATTCGTTTATGTCCCAGTTGATCCTGCCTTCCATTTCAGGGAGAAAGAGAAGTGGGGACTAGCTTTTAACAACCCCCCAACAAATATTGGACTATGAAATGTTATCCTATTAGTTCTGGAACAGCCTTGTGAAGTAGGCATGGTTATTCCCAGTTCACAGGTGGGGAAATCGAGGCTTAGAGAGGTATTGTAGCTTGTCCCAAGCTGTACCACAAGGCAAAGATTACTGTGGGGTTTAGACACAGAATTCCTTCCAGAGTGCCCTGCCCTTTTGTGTTTCATTTAGAATTGGGGTCAGGAGGGTTTAGAAGTGAGGGGTCAAACTTAAGGGGTCACAAGTCAGGTATGGCTACCCATCTTCAATAGGCCTTCTAAAAGAACCAAATTAAAAGTGCAATGCAGAAAAAGGAGATCTATCCAGTGTGGCCATATTGGAAAGAGTGACAAGGAGATCCAGCAAATATTCTAGAGGTCCTGAAGGGAGAGCAAAGTTGAAGTAGATAGCCAAAGCCACGCACATCTGAGCAGTCCGGTCAAGATATGGCCCCTCTCACCACTGGCTCATCTTTATCTGGGTCTTAGTCTCATCCAGTGAGGTAGTCTGAGTTGTAGAGAACTGTGTGAAATCTCCTTCTGGGAGACAAGTCACCCTCTGGCTGGTGCTATTTCCCAGCGTGAGTTCCTAGCAGAATTCCCATTTCTTTGGGGTCCATAGTTTCAACAGCTTGGTAATCAGATCGAGAGACAAAAGTGTCTCTTTAGAATATCTTTATTTCTGCCAGGCTATTTAGAACCTGTTGTCAGGAATCACTTAGTAAGCAGGGAGTAGGAGCTCAGGTTTCAGGGTTGGCATGAAGTCTTCCTGATCCGTGAGAGGCAGTTTGACCCAAAGGGGTGCCCATGAGTGGAGCTGCTGTCCCTGACAGCGCCATGCCTTCCTCTGTCTTCTACAGGTATTCTATGTGGTGGTGTGGGCCAACATCTACTCTACCAGCCAAATGTTTGCCCTGGGCAACCAGTGGGCAGGCGTGCTGCTTGCCACTCTGACTGCCGTCAGCCTGACCCTGACCCTTGTGCTGGTCTTTGAGAGACAGCAGAGAAAGGTGAGATGTCTGGGGTCCTGTCTGTTCCCTTTATAGGGCCGGGCAGTCTGATACTTTAATTCTGCCTCAGGCAGCTCCTTCAACTACCCTCATGGCTGCACACCCATGACTAACAGAAATAGGGTCACATGTGAAGCTAAATCCTCTCTGTTGTGTCCTCTCTCTCTCTCTCTCTCTCTCTCTCTCTCTCTCTCTCTCTCTCTCTCTCTCTCTCCCCCTCCCTCCCTGCCTCTCTCCCTCCCCCCCCTCTCTTTCTTTAACAGGTTCTTACTATGTAGGCCCATGACCTAGAATTTGCTGTGTAGACTAGGTTGGCTTGCCTCTGCCTTCTGAGTGCTGGGATTATAGGCATGTGCCATCTCATGTTGCTCTTGTTTTGTGTGTTCTTTAGAGGTCGGGTCTTGCTGTGTAGCCTAGGTTGGCCCCAAACTCATGATCCTTCTCCTAAGTGCAATGATTACAGGCTGTGCCACTCTGTTCTTCCTCCGCTCCGAGCCCTTCTCTTTTCCTCCCTTCCTCTCCGCAAAGTTTACTCTCTCTCTCTCTCTCTTTAGTGCTTTTAGTTCACTATCTGATGGCCCTGTGGCTTTGGCTGCTCACTGGGGCAATTGTATGTGGTGTGCAAAGCCACTTGGCCAAGGAGCAAAGGCTCTTTGTTCTCTCTTCTTTCTTTGTTTTCTTACCCAGCCGCTGCAGATTGTTGTTTTTGTTCCTGGAAGCCAGCTGTTTCAAGAGCAGTTCCCAGTAGCCGTCGTTCCTGCAGCACTCTAGTTAGCTGAGCTTGCTCATACACCTCTCCCTGGACCTGCACAATACCTTGTGATTGTCAGGGAGGGAAGGTCACGGCCCACCTTGCTGTAGTACCAGGGCAGGAGGAGGAGAGCCGGGGAGGTGGTGCCATTGTCCCTCTGTGGGTGGGTCGGTGCTTCACTAACATCCTAACTTCTGCAGCAACCTGAGAGGCAGGGAGTGGGCTCAGAGAGTTAGGGAACTTGTCCTGGATCTCATTAGTGGAGAACCAGGGTTCAAAGCCAAGCTTATGATCCCTGATCATCTTTAGAGAGGAGATTCCTGCTTCCCAGCTCACTGTGCCCTTCATTGGGTTAGTGTCCATGTATGTCTGTGCTGTGTATCAACCTTTTCCTGGATGGTAGGTTGTCAGAACTTTCCATGGAAACAAACACCTTGTGACTCTGGACAGAGGCCTTTACAGACAGGGAGCAGGAGTCCTCAGGCTTACTGCAGCTAAGTGACAAGGCTATAACTCAAGGTTTGACTGCTTAGTCCAGATCATCTTCTTAGCACCTAGTGTGTGGCATCCAGTGCTGCTATTACGGATATAAACTTCTTTCCTTAGAACCTTGTGGCTAGGAGTGTCCCTGGACCAGAGACTGACAGGGTTCCTGGGGGTGCATCTGCTTCTTGCCCTCTTCCAGTTCCACTTTAAGGACCCCCATGTTTATGTGGCTCCACCTGGGTATGCAGAGCCCCTCTCCCTGGTGTGAGGTCAGCTGAGCAGCTTCTGCTCTGGTCCATTGTTCTGTGTAAAAGTGAATTCTCCGGTTCTGGGAAGGGGCTCGGATGTCTTTTAGGCTATTATTCTGCATAGATCAGGATGCTGTCTTTGGGTACCCGGAGAAGCACCTGTCCCCATGTCCCGAATCCCTGGACCACTGATTGCTGCTCCTAAAGCCTTAGCAAGTGCTCCACTTCTGCATGGCTTGGTTGGCTTCATGTTGTCAAGTTCCATTTCATGCCTGTGTTCACAGGGACAAATTGGGACTGTATGGCCTAGTCATTCTGAAAGGATCTTTGTTGGGCTTTGCTTACCCGAGGCTCTGCTTAGGCCTTTGTAATCCATGTGCTCCGTCTATAAACTGACCCTCCTGCTCCTGCTAGGAGATGCTTCTTTGGAAAGAGGAGCAAGCCATCAACCTAAGGAGGAAGAGGTGAAGAAGAGAGCTGGCAGATGTTCTACTCACTCAGTCCACTTGCTCTCACTCACACTGATACAGTCCATTGGTGCCTGCTGGATGCAAGGCCTCCTCCCTGCCCCTTCTGCTTTTATGCAGCTGTACTGTAAAGCCAGGGAGTGCCAGGTGAGGTGTTAGACACAGGTTATAGAGAAGGATCTGCTTTCTGCTCCCAGGTGCAGCCAGAGACCTGGGTAAAGATCCCCGAAATGATTCTCTAGGCTCTTTGGTCACTTGAGAAACCCTAACAGGGCCCTGTTTTCCTAGTACTGATGTCCATTCTCTGGACATCCACTGTATGCTCTGTGCTGAGGGCTTGATGTCTGTGCCCAACAGTGTTGTAGGGACACAGAATTCTCCTGTGATTTGTTAGCTCTACAACCTGGGGTGAGTTAAGTCACACAGTTCTAGACCTCAATTTCCTCATCTGAAAATGTCATTACTCTGGCTCTGTCACAGGGTGCTTAATAGAATTAACGAACCTGTTTTATGTGAAAGCACTTACAATAGTACTTGGTATAAACTAACTGCTCATAAGTAGTAATTGTTATTGTTGTTGACTTTGTTTGCCAGTGAAGAAAGCTCAGAGAAGAACTAATCTTGGCCACATAGCTCTTCTTAGCACTTCCTTTAGATCTCAGTTCATGGATCTCCAGCCCCCGGGCTCTCTTTGTTTGTTTGTTTGTTTGTTTGAGACAGGATCTCTACATAGCCCTGGCTTTCCTGGAACTCTATGTAGATCAGGCTGGCCTCAAACTCACAGAGATCTACCTTCCTCTGTCTCCCTTGTACATGGATTAAAGGTACACAGCTGGCCCCAGGGATTTATCAGGACCCTGCAGACCTTTCCTGGTTGTGACCCTCACAGGATTAGTACCTTGTCTGCATCACTTGGCATCTGTAACAGCATCAAGATTTCATTCCCTCTCCATTGTTTTCTCCCCTCATGTGGTGAGGGATTAGCCTTTCTCAAGAACAGAAGGGTGGTACAATAGCCAAGACTCTGCCTCATGTCCAACCCCAGAGTGTAGCACACAGCCAGGAAGTCCCTAGAGATGCCCATGTGTGACCAGGAAAATATGGCATTTCAGTCCAGGTTCCATGTCATAGTGACACTCCTGGCCAACATAGATGGAATGTCCACCCTTGAGTGGCCCACATGCAGTGGCTCATTTTGTCATTATTAAGGCCCATAAGTCAGGGGGGTTTCCATCTCTGGTTTAGGGCTTAGAGGTATATGACCTGCCCAGGCTGGTCAACAACAATAACAATTACTACTTATGACGCAGGCAGTGGGACCAGGGTCAGGAACTGAACTCTGAGTGAATTTCCAAACAGGTGAGCAAGACTGACCAGAATTCTGGTCAAAGACAGTGGAGTCATTCCAGTACACTGTGACCCCTGGTGAATCCAAGCTCTACCCCGGTGGTGTGTGCGGTGGAGTTAAAATGACATGCTTGAGAATTCTAGACAGATTTTTCTACCCCTTCCATGCTCAGGGAAGCCAGAGGACAGGTGGTCATTGGCATGTTGAATTTTTTCATGGGCCAATCCTCCAATGTCAGGCCTGTGCTGGCCATCCTGATCCTCTTTCACTGAGTGTCAGCATTGTCTGTCTCTGTGGGGCCCTGCAAAAACATTTCCAGTTTTCCTGTGGGGGCCCACTGCTTTGGAGAGCCCCTGTCTTCTACTGGTCGGTTAGTTGCCTCTAAAGACTCTGAGGGTCTCTTCTCCAGGCTATTGCTTTGGGTCCTGTCACTCCTTTCTCTTTCCTTCTCTGGTCTCCTTGGTGTCTGCCAGTTGCAGATTTGACATTGACTGGTCTGGGTGTCAAAGGAAACAGCTTCTCTGAGAGCCAAGTACTGTGCTGGGAGCTTTAGAAGTGGGCCTGTTAGCAGAAGTGGGTCTGTTAGCATGTGGCTTGGTGGAACATAGTCTCATTCCTGGCTGGTTCTTTCCACACAAAATAGACCATCTGTCCCTTGAATTTCCTCAAAGATCCACTTCATTATGATTTCATCTAGCCTTGGGCTAAAGACTTCCTTCACAACTCAGTGAGCTCTCGACTCACTCCTAGGAGGCGGGTGTGCTTTTTTTTCTTAATCTATAACCTAAGACAGGCAGACTCAATGGAGGGACATGGGCAGTACAGAAGAGCCAGGCTTTAGCCCAAGTTCTCTAACACTGAATTCACCCTAGGGGGAAGATAGAGTTGTCTTGAATGTGAAGATTGATGTGTGATCTCTGGGAGAGGGACAACTGTGATGTCCAGGGCTGAGGAGCTCCTTGGAAACTTCTTGGAGGTCAGCCTTGGGCTTGGCACTTGTCTTTTAGGCTAACACTAACACAGACCTGAGGCTGGTGGCCACCAATGGAGCCCTTCTGAGACACCGGGTGCTGCTGGGGATGACTGACTCAGTGGAAGGATGCCAGAGTGTGATCCAGGTACTGTGTCTCAGAGTGACCTCTCCTGGTGGCCTGCTTGCAGGTGGCCTTGTGTTCTCCTGGTCTGCATTGTGAGGTCCAGTGTCTGCCGTGCTTCTGTAAGTGGTCCCTTCCCCTTCCCAGTTCCCGTGTCTTCCTCAGGACTTCTCTGGGCTGAACCCTGCAGAATCAAAGTCCCTGCAGAGTCCCTGTGCAGTATGAGCCTGCACACCCAAGAGCATACATACACATGTATGTATGCCATGACAGGCAAACATACACTCACAGTGGCTTTAAAGGGACAGTGAAAGCTCATAGTGGCCCAGGGCTGCAGCCAAGTGACATTATGGGAGAGATGAGGCTGGAGGGGCTGTGTGATGACCAGTAGTTTTCTGTGTCCCCAAGGCAGTATAGTGATCTTAAAGTAGGAAGTCATGCATGGGACTTGGCTGAGGCTGGATTTGATCCTGGCTGCCCATGCTCAGGGTTCAGTGCAATTGAATGTTTTATCTGTAATCCTGGTAAGGTCTCATCTCCATTTTTGTGGGGCAGGGGTACACTTTATTTTTAGTCTACAACTGAAGATACCAAGACTTAGGAAGGGGCACAACCTACATAGTCAGGAAGCAGAGCTGGGTTTCAGCCCAGGCTTCCTTGGCATGCATACGCCTCACAGCCCTTTGCTTCAGGGATACCCAGGGATGCCTAGAGTGTGTGTGCACAGGGGACCTAGGAGGTGTGCCTTCTACGCATCTGACAGATGTTTGCTGAGAGCTTCCACATGCCAGACACTGTTCTCTGGGTAGAGCTGGGGCTGAGGACACATGGGTCCTAGGTTTTTGGAGTTGATCACACCTGGGATAGCATGGCATGTAAAGTTATCTTGCTTGGGGTATTGGCCCAAGATTCCTGGCAGTTCAAATGGGACCTTTGCATCTCTGGAATGTACCTAGCTTCAACCCCTTCCTAGCTTCATTCATTTCCAAGTCTTCTCTATCCCTGTCATGCAGGAGGGACCCTGGAGTGTGGCTGAATCTGTGGGTATTCAGGTGACTAATGAAGGGATACATCTTTTCAGACAGTGGTCTCTTTCATCTTCACAATGGCATTTTGGAATGATATGATGCAATATCTGGAGGTCTTTCAGAATCCTTAGAGGTGCTGGGTGATGTGACGCTCAAGGAGAGGTGGCGGTCAGCAGGGGTGGGCGTGGAGTGAGCTGTTGATGGGGATGTCTCATCTCCTGTGTGTGTTTGAAAATGTTTTCACAGTAAAAAAGATTTCTAAAAAAGGTATGTGAACAGATCCTCCTTGGGGGTGAGCTAGTGGAAGATTATCTGGCAGGGGCTGTGACCTTTGGTCTCATGGGTCAGTTGCCCTGAGCAGGGAGCGAAGTGGTAGATGCAGATGGTAGACTCACGATTCTACTTTCTGCAGAACTTGATTCTTGTGTATGTGGTACCATCAAGGCATCTCAATGGATAGGGAAAGTTTTGGCCTAGTAAGGATAACCTGGCCTGGGGGCTGCTGAGGCTGAGGTGGAAGGAGAGGTTGGGGGTACCAACTAGATGTCTTTCTTACTTGCACCCCTTCCACTGAGAACATCTTGGTGGAGATGTCATTTGTGAGGACTTTTCTCTTTTGTGTGCTTTGTGGGAGATGGGGCCTAGCCATTTTGTTCATGGTTGGACATATTCTGAGTTTGCTTGCAAAGCCATCTTTTGGGGGTTGACCATGTAGCTTAGTGATAGTGTGCCCACCTAGCATTCTATCCTGGGTTCGATTTCCAGTACCACCATTTCCCTGCTGCAAGCCATACAGATGAGCTGCAGTCACACTGTTCCTGCCAGACAGCAGGCCATGTCAGGTGGTTGTCAAAAGGGTGAGCCCTGGATAAAGAGCAGGGGCTGGAGGATAAACTCCAGGTTAGAAGTTTAAGGGCAGGCCACTGCTGCTTCTCTCCACAGCTCTGGTTTGTCTACTTTGACCTGGAGAACTGTGTGCAGTTTTTGTCCGACCATGTCCAAGAAATGAAGAGGAGCCAAGAGGTAAGATGGCCAGCACCTTTCCTAGGATCAGTCATTTCCTGGGATCTCAACACCCTGAGGTCAGGATTGCCGTGGCACCCTGCTCTTGGCTGGCTAGAACCTGTGGCTTCAGGCTGGGTTTGTACCCTAGTTTGTTCACTTGGAGTACATGTATAGACATGTATTGCACGCTGTGATGAGCACATCACATGGAAGCAGAGGCCTTCAGCAGCACTCCAGGACCCTGTTTTTGTGGGGAATAGAATGATCTCCCTGGAATGTCTCACAGGTCAGCCGTCTGGCTCTTTAGCTGGTTCCACCCTGTCAAAGTCTATCTGCCAGACTTAGAACACACCTGTGTCCCCTCTGTTTCCTTTGTAGTCCTTGCTGAAAAGCAGATTAAGCCAGCTATGTGTTGTCATGGAGACGGGAGTGAGCACTGTGGTGGAAGGGCCTGAGGATTTGGAAGATGCCCCCCTCCTGCCCAGCACTCCTGGTCATCAGGAAAGACCACTCATGCAGACTGAACTCTATCAGCTTGTTCCGGATGCTGAGCCAGAGGTAATGGTGCCACAGCAGTTGGTGAGCTCCTCCCTTGTGGGCCCATGTGTGGTCCGAGTGATAGCTCAAGTTTTAGGTCTTGGGGTTACAGCTTCTCTGAGTTGCTAGCGAACACTCAAAACTTGTAAATCAAAGCTGTCTTTTCATTCTTTTTGTTGTTGTTCACTCCAGTGCATATTTTCATTTATTCTGATACTTTTCTGAGACGGAGTTTTGTAGCCCAGATTGACATACCCATAAAGCTCCTAGCTGCTGGGATGGCAGGCTTCATCTTTACTCCAGTTCTTTAGAGATAGTTTATGGGAATTAACTTTGTATTTCCTGAGACTTTTGGTTGCATGTTTAAATATCTTGGCCATCCTTTTTGATAGTTACACTGTAAGGACCGTTGCATGTTGATGGGTCATAGCCTGTCATCATTTAGAAGAATATTGATCTTTTACTGTTGCTGGATGTGACATGGTAACACATACTTGTAATGCCAACACTCAAGAGGAGGAAGTAGCAGAACTGCAGGTCTAAGGCCAGTCTGGACTACACAGGGATACCCTATCTCAAAGAAAAAAGATTCTGTTGATCGATTGATCAATCACATGTTCATGTATCAATCTATCTGTCCATCATTGCCCATCCGTCCATCATCATCTATTCATCTGTTCATCCATGCATGCAACCATCCATCCATCTATCCACCCAATTCACCCATTACCATCCATCTGTCCATCTCCATTATCTAATTACCCATCAATCATCTACCTACTTACCTACTTAAATCCTAGTCACTGTTTGGATCTGATGTGTGAATCCTTTCAGCTATGGCTCCATCAGCCCCAGAACCTTGCCAAGTTCTGTTCTTAGACTGTGTGTGGGGTCTGGCTCCTTGATGACAGACCTGTGAACTATGAGGACAGACCCAAGCGGTGAGAATGACCTTAGGTGATATTTGGAGCTTTGGTGATAACTTGTATTTTCCTTTCACTCTGGGGTTTTAGAGAATCAAGGTCCAGCCTGACCCAGCCTCCCTCTTATGCATTGGTGGGATTTCGGGGCTTCCCAGAGGGGTGTATAAGAGAGAAAATTGTGGCTGTGGTAGTCTTTCACTTTTTTTTTTTTCCTGAGCAGAAAGGGCTGATAAGGTTTGTTCAAGTGGCTTGTGTGTCTGAGTTGACATGTAATAATCTGTTAAATATGGGCCTTTTAAGTTATTCTTTCAAATTTGCTCAAACCCATAGAAGTACAATTTCCTGTCATGAATATCAAATGTGTATGTGTGGGTATGCATGATTTGAAAATAGCTTATAAGTTAGCTAGGAAAAATATAGCCTCTACTCAGGTCTCAGTGGGCATCTAAGACAGCTCTGTATCTAGAGGAGCCCAGAGTCTGTGACAGATGCAAGAAGTCAGAACAGCCTCTCACATTTTTAAGGATTTTTTATCCTGCAAAGAATTTGTTAGTGAATCCCTGAGGTCTGGATGACCTTCCCTTCTTTGCTGGGTAAAGTGAGACTGACCCAGGCTCTCAGAATGAGGGAGAAGGCAGAAGAGAGCAGAAGCCACCTGCAGCGTCTCAGTACACCAGTTTGGCTGTAGAGCATTTGTTCTTAGAGTATTGATCTTGTTTGGGCTGATGGGTGAGGCCAGTATGAACTAGTGAAAAGCACATCATTTGTGTTTTCAGTATCCTCTAGCCTAGCTTAAAAGATGGCTTTAGAAAAAGCCAGTCCTAGGGGCCATTTGGGATGAGCTGCTTCTCATCCAGGACCAAGTTAGGATATTTTTATAATTTTGTTTTTGTGTTGTTTTGAGGCAGAGTCTCACTCTGTAGCCCATGCTGGTTTTGAACTCTGTAGTCCATGCTGGCCTTGAATCATAGCAATCCCTCTCCCTTAGCCTCCAAATGCTAAGATTGCAGGAGCAAACCTGGCTTCTGCTTCTTAATATTGGGGATGGATCCAGTGATATTTACTGAGCTTGACTGAGAACTTTTTGTTCTTGTGGCCTCATCCCATCTCACCACAGTAAGTACTACCAGTGACGACAATATCTCAGTCAGGCAGGAACTTGTCCAGTGAGCTGCAGGGTGGAGGAGCTGGAATCCCTGTGTGTCCTTGATCTCAGCACCTGTTTTTAGTTACTAGCTCCACACATGCAGCCTCTCTGGACCCCACACCTGATGTTATTACATTTAGGTGGACACAAGGGAGGAATTTAAGCCTCTTCCCTGCAATCCCAACTGGTTAAACAGTGAATGGAACTTTAGAGACCACACATGTGTTCAGAGAGAATACATGACATCCAATTCAAAATGACTCTCTTTATGCTTTGTTTTTTCATCTTGGTAAGATACACACATTAGATTCGCCATCTTTGTTGTGTACCTCCCATCACCTCCCATCTTCAGAATGCTTCCTCTGCTGAACCTCACAAACATCAACACTAGCTTTCCTTCTACCTCCCCAGAACCCGGGACCACTGCCTCCTTCATGCATAGTATTTGTTCCTTTGTGGTAATCAGCTTTCATAAGCAAACTCTTATTATGTCTGGTAGAAAGATGTCTACCAGGCACCATATGTGAACCGAAGGTCTCCTATCATGGGACACATCTCTCCATCCAGCCCCCATTAGTGATTTTCTTCAAGTGGACCTTACAAATTCATGGACTTTGGAAAGTATAAAGAGGTTGTAGGTGGGGTTGATGGCGATACTTTTCCAGTGCTCTGAGGTTACAAATCTTCTGGGGGCATACTAATATCTGTGGTGATGGATGGAACCCAGGTCATCAGGCATGCCAAGTGCATGGTTTGTCTCTGAGAAGCACCCTCTGTCTTTGTATGTCTTGTTAGTAAGGTTTCCTTGGGGATGAAGCAGCCAAGGCCACCCACGCCAGCTCCAGTGAGTTGCAGAGTGGGGGTTCTTGGCCAGACTGCATCTTCCAAGAGCCCCAGATGCTGGTCTGGCTTGCCCTTCCCATTGAGCATCCCTCCTGGGTAGGGCAGCATGATGATTTGGATTTCTCCCGTGCCTAAGCCCTATCACCCTCAGGTCTGTCTGCTGTGTTCATGTTGTTTTCCTCTCTTGCAGGAGATGGCTCGGCAGCTGCTGGCAGTGTTTGGTGGCTACTACACTCGGCTCCTGGTGACCTCTCAGCTCCCCCAGCCAATGGGAACTCGACACACAGACTCTGCAAGGGTCCCATGCCCCTGCCAGCTCATAGAAGCACACATTTTGGGCACAGGATGCTGCCCATTCCTGGCCAGGTGACCTAGGAATCTTCATCTTCCTCCGAGACTGAGAAGTGGAGGAGGAGTCAGGATCCTGGTGTGGGGGACAGTGAGTTCAGATGAAATCAGCATTTGGAGACACTTTGGAGAGTGTCTGTTGGTTAGGGGGTCATCAAGTGCATGCCAGATGCCTTATTGGCATCATATGCTGTCCTGGCCTTGCTGAAGCTAGTGGCTGAGCTAGAGTTGCCTGGGCCTGTAGCCTGGATAGAGGATCCCTTCTGTTGCCTGTGGAACACCAGAAACCTGTAGCCAACTCCTCAGAGTTCAGAGAGAATGCTGCTCTGTCTGAATTGCTCCTGGCTGCTGATAAGCCCACCCACTTCCGGTGAGAGGAGGTCTCGGAAGGGTGAACCAGCTTGTGAACTACAGTACCATTCGGGCTTGCTGTCTGTCAGCACCTGGGCTGTAGACAACAGGGCTGGAGGACAGGGGTGAGGAGACCAGAGTTGGTGACCATCAACAGGGGCACTTGGAAAAGAAGACCTTATCGGTGGGACTCAGACTGGTTTTGCGCAGCCACATGCTGGCTTGTGATGGTGATTTTCTCCTGCAGATCAGCAATGGTGTTTTCTGACACTCCGCTGTTATGGAACGAAGTGTGATCAGACATTCTGGGTTTGAATAAAGAGGTCAGAGACTTCTCTAAGAGTTTGAAGACTGCCCACAGCACCATGTCCATAGCCCTTATCTTGTGTGAAGGTCCAGCTCCAAGATCCAGCCTTCATGGTTTTTGTCCCCCACAAATCACCATTATAAGTTGGAATTCTTCCCTGAACTGGCAGATGTATTTGTTCCTGTTGGACTCTTACTCATGCTTCAAAATCCAGCTTTCCGCATCCCTTCTGCTGCTTTCTGTCTCGTTGAAATTCCTGATGGAGCTGCTCCTGTTATTGAGATATTCTGTCATTCCATTTTTTCTCCTGTATATATACCTCTTTTTCTATCGAGACTGTCAACTCCTCAAGGTCCAACACTGTACCCATCTTCCTTTTGTAAATGACCTGGACTTGCTTAGAACAAAGTAACTCTGAAAAGTCCCATGGTTCGGTTGCTTTATCCTCTCTACCAGTTGTGGCAAATTGTTCTGCAAACGTGGTTGAATGATAAGACCTAGATCATGATGGACCAGAGTTTTGAGCGATGTCACTTTGTTTGTCCACCCTCCATGTCCTGGATGATTCTGGCCATTTCCAGCTCATTGTGCTGTTTGTTATTCTTACCTCATGCATAAAGTGCTCCCCTGACACCCCCCCCCCAATGCTGAGGTGGCCTTGGTGATATGTCATCTGTCATAGATAGTGAGCTGGATTCTTGTTTTTGCACATCTGCCATCTCTAGGGCTGTGTGGCCATGGCTGAGTGTACTGCCTTCTCAGTGTGTCCACCAACCCCTCTGTAGAGCCCTGTGGTGGACTGAAATGGCACAGTGCTGGAGACTTGCTGGGTTAGACACAGCCTACCTCTTTGCTTTCTCTGTATCCAAGATGGAGCCATGTCCAGGGGCAGCTTTGCTCAGTGGAATACTTCACTGTCTTGACCCACTGTGGGAAATCTCACTGAATTTTAGCAAGGGAGCCTATGCTTGGGTCATCTGGTCACAGAACCCTTCAGTATAATAATGGAGAATAAAACTGTATTTGGTGAATGACCCAGCAGCTTGGCTCATGGAGGATTAATGTGGTCCTTTCACAATATCTCTGGAACTTCTGCCTCAATGCTGGATGGGGCATATGGGGTGAGCTCATGGTGGACATCTCATGTGTCTCACCTGCTTTACAAGGTTGCTGTGAAGATGAACCATCTGGCTTATATCTTTTTAACATTAATTAATTAATTAATTAATTAATTAATTTTTTGGTTTTTCAAGACAGGGTTTTTCTATGGCTTTGGAACTAGCTCTTGTAGACCAGGCCAGTCTTGGACTCACAGAGATCCGCCTGCCTCTGCCTCCCGAGTGCTGGGATTAAAGGCATGTGCCACCACCACCCAGTTCTAGTATTTTATTTATTTATTTATTTATTTATTTATTTATTTATTTTGGTTTTTCGAGACTGGGTTTCTCTGTGTAGCTTTGGAGCCTATCCTGACACTTGCTCTGGAGACTAGGCTGGCCTCGAACTCACAGAGATCCGCCTGCCTCTGACTCCCGAGTACTGGGATTAAAGGCGTGTGCCACCAACGACCGGCCTCTAATATTTTATTTTTAATCAGATCTGTGCATATGAGTACTGGGAATTAAACTCAGGTCCCCTGTAAGAGCAGTCCATGCTCTTAACTGTTGAATAGTCTCTACAGCCAGGTGCTCCTAGGTCTTAAGGCTTTATGCCTATCTGACGCAGGGACTGTGAACACACTGCCATGAAGGTAGGTGCATTCAAAGCCAAGTCCACTCATCCTTCCTGCCTTCTGGTCTCCTTCCCATCAGTCAGTGGAATGGGGAGGAGGGCTCCTGCCTGGCAGATGGTTGCGAAAATGAATAAAAACAACTTGGTGTTTGCAACACCAAGTCACAAGCTGGAGCAGGAACTCAATAACCCGTCACAGTTTCTTTTCTAAATTCTTGCTGTCTGGTATACAGTAGGTGCCTGTATGTACTTAAGTTGACTATTGCCTCATGCTCAGTTATTCCAGCACCACAGAGGTATGCATGTGAATAAAGCTTGGTCAGATCTCAAGTTCAGTAAGGGACTATGTCATGGCGAAGGCAGGCTGGGAGGAAGCTGGTGACCTTGGGTCGGATGCTAGCCTGCTCTGTGCTTCTCACTTCCTCATCTGTCAGGACAGGGTTGTGTAATGAGGGGATGGAAGAGGTACCGTCACAAGCAACATGGCCTGTTTCCTGGTGTGTCCATCTGAGGATTCAGCCCCCAAGGCTTCATTTTATTTCTTTGTGGTGCTGGGGCTGAAATTTAGGCCTCTTGAGTGTAAGACTATAGAACATGTGCTATCACTGAGTCACACCTCAGCCCTCAGTGGTGACTTTTTTCCCTCTCAATAGCTGCCAGGAGATTTCCTACTTGAACATAAACACAAGTTTTAAACAGGTTGTTCAAATCTACCATTAATAATTTCAGTTAGTACCAGTGAGGAAAAATGCCAGCCATGACTATATATTTTGCATTTCTTTTACTTTTTTTTTTTTAAGGGTCCCATGTAATTGAGAGCTGGCCTCTCACTCTGTGTGGCTGAGGATGAGCTTGAATTCCTAATCCTGCCATGGCCTTCCACATGCTGAGATGACCTATGTGTGCAGTGCTGGGGTGGAACTCCGGGTCTTCTGCATGCTAGACAAGCACTCTACCAACTGAGCTGCACCCTCTTTTAACTTCTGACAACACTGTGTGTATATGTATGTGTCAGTGTGTGTATGTATGGGGTGGGGTGCATGTGCCTGTGCACATGTGTGTCAAACATGGGGATGTCAGATGTCCCTCTCTGTCTTTCTCTGCCTCCCTGGAGACTGGGTCTCTTACAGAACTTAGAGCTTGGCAGGCAGCCAGCAAACCCCAGCAATCATCTTGCTTTCCCTTTCTACCATGATGTGCCTGGCTTTTTAAACATGGGTGCTGGGCCTATATGGTTGCTCACAACTATCTGTAACTCTACTTCCAGAGGATCTGATGTCCTCTTCTGGCCTCTGTGGGCACCAGACATGCATACGGTGCACAGACATACCTACTGACAAAACAAGAGAAAACATGAAAACATAGATGTTGGGGATTCAGACTCAGGTCCTCAGGCCTGTGCTGCTCGCCAGGGAGCTGTGCAGGACAGGACACATGGGGTACTCAGGAAATCGCTCTGTTGTCCTCTCAATTTGGCTTGAACCTAAAATGGCTATAGAAATGTCATCTAGCAAAATAATGGTAAAAACTGGAGATATAAAGGGTGATATTTCACAAGAGCAAAAGGGTAACTTGTGGAACAGTTGCAACATTTCTAAGTATACAGACAGCAAGAAAGGGAAATGAGAGCTCACCCTAGCTTCCAGAGGTGTCTGATTGGGTTCCTGGCATCCACATCACACGCCTCACAAGGCTCAACTGCTTTTCCAGCTCCAAGGAATCCAACACCCTCTGTGGCCACTTCTGGCATTTGCACGCATGTGGCATGTATACAAACACACACATACAGGTAAATAAAAATTAAGTCTAAAGAAAAAAAAAGCAAAACTTGCTGGAAATGAATATCAAATACAGGCTTTAGAAAAGAAATATTCATCTATTTGACAATATTTACAGCAGCATTACTCTTAACAGCTAAGGAGCACAGGGAACCCAACAGGTTAACAAACAAAATGTGATATATGTATACAATGGAATAATACTCAGCCATCAAGAAGAACAAAATTGTGATACATATGACAATATGTCTAAACCCTGCAAACATGATACACAACAAAAATGCTATTCATGACATTATTCCACACATGAAATATCTAGCATGGGAAAATCCAAAGACTGAAAATGCATTTGTGGTTGTCATGGGCTGAGAGAGAGAACCAGGATCGGCTGCTATCTGAGTCATATAATGGGTCATTTCAAAATGATAATTCTTTTGTTATGTGAATTATATCTAAAAAATTTTAAACTACATATATTTAAAACAGTGTCAGAGGGCCGGGGAGATGGCTCATGTAATTCTGGCTGGACTGGACTCACCTTGTAGAGCAGGCTGGCCTCAAACTCTCAGAGAGGCTGCCTCTGTCTCCTGAGTGCTGGGATTAAAGGTCACACCCAGCAGTGTGTAGATTTCTGTTGTCTGGACATGTGACAGCTCATCCAGTTACTTGCCTACTAAAGGGCACCCAAAGTGCTCCTTGGTTTGGATAATTATAACTAAAACCTGTTATAAACATCCACACAATTTTTTGCCTTCTGCCCATACAGGAGCACAGTTGTTCCCCCCCCCTTTTTTTTCAGTTGTTCCTTTTTATAATAAAAGTATAATTAGTTTCTTTGTAAGAAACTGTCAAGCTGACATTTGGGTTTCACAAGCTGCTTTGCACTACTGTTAGCTGTGGATGAGAGTTCCCCTTTTACTTCCCCGGTGGCATTTGTTGTCGTCGGTTTCCCCGTCTTGCCCATGCTGACAGGTGTGTGGTGGCTTCCCGTTTTAACTTTCATTTTCCCACTGGCATATGATGGGAAGCATGTGTTCATGGGCATACACACCACCTCTTTAATGGAAGGCCTGTGAAGAGCTCCAGTTCGTTTTAAAATAGGCTTGTTTTCATATTGTTATCCTAATAGTTTTTCGTATGCTTTGGACCCCAGCCCTTGTATGCAGTGCAGTGCTTGCAAATATTTCTTCCAAGTTTGTGTACAACCTTCTGGCACAACCTTGCCATGAGGATTTATTCATTCTGGGAGTTTCTTTGTTAGTTATTTGGGGTTTTCTGCATCAACACTCAGGCCACCTGTAAACAAAGCCATTTATTCCTAATCTATATACTGCTCACTTATGTTTCTTATTGCATTACTAGGAGGACTCCCCGTGTGAAGTTGAAGAGAACAGTGGGAGGAAATATCCTCATTTTGTTTCCCTGTTAAGAAAGTTTCTGGTTTGTAAATATTGAGTAAAGGATATGCTGTTTTTTGTTATACTTTCTGAAGCGGTATGTTTCCTACTTCTAGTTTCTTCTGATTAGTGGTTGCTCAGTAAACCTTCAATTTGAATCTATCTACGTTTCTTACATCTCAGGTGTCACCACAGTGGGCATGCAATATTTGAATTGTTAAACAAAAATTAGGTCATTTAAAAATATGGTTTACTACTTTATGTCTGAAGTATTTGCCCTAAGTGTACCTCTTGATCTTGTTACTTTCATGTGTATTTTTGGAGAGCACATTAGTCACTCATCTCCCACTGGGAGAGGACACTTGTTGGAAACAGCTTGAGGGTGGAAGGACTTACTCTGCCTCCTAGACTGAAGGTGCGGTCCTTCGTGGTGGGGAATGCACGGCAGAGTTCTCAGTGGCTGGAGTGTGTTGCTGAGACTTTTCACATCTTAGCGTCCCAGGAAGCAGAGAGAGCGGAATGCTGACCAGGATCCAGCCTCTTTCTTTCCTTTTGTTTATTTTGGACTCTGTGTTGGTGCCACCCATGTTAAGGGGGAGGCTTTCCTTCTGGTTAACTTTCTTAGAAAACGCTTTATGGATGCACCCAGAGGTGTGCTTCTAGGTGATTCTAGAACTGGTCAAGTTGACAGTGAAGAGTAACCATCGAATAGGAGGATCTCATAGCAAATCCCCAGGCTGGCTTCAAACTTGCAGTCTCCTGCCCCAGTCTCCTGCTTGCTGGGATAACAGTGCTCCCCCACCCCCTCCCTGACCCCTCCCACAAGCTCCTTGTTACAATGTACCATCTTACAGTTTTTCTATTGGTTTGCCTTCCCTGGGATAAGTTGATCACTTTCCTCCTCAGTTTTTATTTTGGTAATATTAAATATAAAAATCATTTAGCCTTTGTGTTAGAGGTACCCTGATTTCAGTAAGTATTCCTGGCTGCCTGAGGTCTGCCATGTGAGCACTTGCACTGTTCTCTGGGGAAACCAAGCCCATGCTGTCCTTTACTCCACCCCTGCCAGATGCTGTTTTTTTTTTTTTTTTTCCCCTGGGGTCAGTTCTCTGTATTTGAAAACACAACAGGTATTATAAATGTTTACAGTCAGCATTCATTAGGTTTAGCCATGTTACTTTTTCTTGCTTTTTGTCATCTTTAAAAGTTATTGTTTTTATATGTCCAGCTTGTGTCTTATGCCTCTTTCTCCTCCTAGGACTATCCTTTAGGCCTTTTCTTACTGCAGTGTAGCATACTGAGGATCCCCTGGAATAGTTTTCTTTCAGTACAAATCTTATGGGCACATTTTCAGCATTTGCTTAACTGTCTTAATTTTTTGAAAGATATTTTTGTTTAGGATAGAATTCCTGTTTTTTCCCTTTTTTCTGTAGCTGTATTAGGGTTTTCCAGAGGAAAATATATGTACATATATATTAATGTATTATGTATAACATATATAATTCTAATAAATCCCCTTGTAATATATATTAATATATATTGTGCATAACATATATAACCATTAACATAATATATAATTATATATGTTATCCCCAATACACACAAACACACATACATACACACACATATATACATGTAAATATATATATATATATATATATATATATATATATTCTACAAGGGGATTTATAAGAGTTGCTTACAGCTGTGTTCTAACTAGTTCAACAATGGCTGTCTCCTGACAGAGAGGCTGAGAACCTGATAGTTGTTCAGTCCACAAGGCTTGATGTCTTAGGTGTTCTTCCATCTGTATTGGAACCTGAAGAAGTAGGTTCTGATACAGTGAAGGAATGCCTCAGCAGCAGGATAGTGAACTTACCAGAGAGTGAAGCAGGTGAAAAGCAAAAGCGTCCTTCTTCCATGTCCTTTTATGTGGGCTGCCACCAGTGAGTGTGGTCCAGGTCAGGGCTGGTCTTTCCACCTCCAATGATCCAGTCAATAAAATCCCCCAGAGTTGTGTCCAGCTGCTTGGCTTTTAGTTGATTTCAGATGCAGTCAAGTTGACAGCCAAGATTAGTGAGGCTGGCTTTGAGCTCTCATTGATCCTGTTACCTCAGCCTATGAGTGCTTTAGCTTTTGGCTCTTCTTCAATCTAAACATTTTAAATTGGTTTATATTCTATTCCATAATCTTGCTTATCTGAGATTCTTGTTTCATTGATCATAGTAGTTTTATAATTTTGTGTGACTTTTAAATTACATTTATTTATCTGGGAATGGTGATACAAACCTTTAATCCCAGTACTTGGGGGACGGAGGCAGACAGATCACTGTGAATTCAAGGCCAGTCTGGTCTACATAGTGAGTTCCAGGATAGATGAGGTTATATAGTGAGACCCTTTCTCAAAAAACAAAACAAAACAAAACAAAACCCAAAAAACCTTACATTTGTGTATGTGTGTTTGGGTGGGGGTGGACACATGTGCTACAAGTGTGCAAGTGGGGGTCAAGAAAACTTAAAAAAAGTTTTGGCTCTCTCTGTTCACATATGTGTCCCTAGGACTGCATTCAAACCGTCATGCTTTATACAATCACCTTTATCCACTGAGTCACCTCACTGATCCCTTTATGTGACTTTTAAAAATAGCTTCCAGTTCTCAGATGCAATTATCCATCTTGTCATCTCTTCTCTTCAGTATTTAATGGTGCACATATAAAACTTTACATCTGCTGATTCCAGCTGTTATGTTATAGATATCCACCCCCCCTCTGCTTTTCAGTCATTTAGCCTTTTGATATTTCTGGTCATTTTTGATTGAATCCAGATCACTTTAAAAATAAACAAGATGAAGAGATATACAAAGGTCTTTTGCTTTGGGAAATGGTTGAAAGTATCTAGGTTTTAGTCTTATGTTTCTGTGTGAACTGGTCTTTTTCATGTGGGTTCCAGAACTTCAGGGAGTTTATATGTATGTTTATGTGTATGGGTATATGTGCGTATCTATTGTATATGTAAGTATATGTGCGTATCTATGTGTATATGTAAGTATATGTGCGTATCTATGTGTATATGTAGGTATATGTGCGTATCTATGTGTATATGTAAGTATATGTGCGTATCTATGTGTATATGTAGGTATATGTGTGTATGTTTGTATGTAAATGTATATGTATCTATATGTGTATGTGTGTGTATGTGTGTGTGTGTGCACATGTGTATGTGTATGTATTTAAAGCCAAAAAAACTCTTCCACAGTAATTATC
Source organism: Cricetulus griseus (assembly GCF_003668045.3). Lineage (NCBI taxonomy): Eukaryota > Metazoa > Chordata > Mammalia > Rodentia > Cricetidae > Cricetulus > Cricetulus griseus. Next base: position 82,293,255 of record NC_048595.1, on the reverse strand, counting down.
ATTTATGTCATTCCACTCTGTGAGTATGGAAAGTTCTGCTCAGTTTGGCCAAGTGAATTCTGCCTTTAGGGTGGCAGGGCTGTGGCAGAGCATCTCTCTGACATGTCCAACAGCTTTGTCCAGTGCTGTGAGCAGGGGACTTGATCAAGTTTAGGCTACTTTGCTGTACTCATGTAAATCTGGCTTCTGTGGATCTCTTTACTGTTATTTGAAAATCCTTCAAAAATATGCCATGTTCAGTCTGAGGGCCCTTTAATAGTTGCAGGTTGGGAGCCTCTTCAAAAGCCCTCTGTGGAGGAAAGGGAAACAAGGAAAACAAGTTTCTTTGATGTTCAGAGTGCCCACTATCTGTTGCAGGAAGCAAGTCAGGGGCAGAGCCTGAGGTGTGCTGCGGAAAGGAGGGAGACTGGCTTGGGAGATGGTACAGAATGCCTCTCCCCACTGCTTGATGAAGAGACCAGGGGTCTCATCATAAGAACTGGAGAGGAAGAGGAAGTTGACCCTCAGTGAGGCCCAGGGCAGTGGACTGTACCATAGTCAACTGCTAGACCCCCCACCCCACCCGTCTTCCATAAATCCATCTGCTTCCCTACAGCCATTGTTCTGGAATGTCTTTTAAATATTCTCTACATCCTTGCTTGTTTTGCATGGGGTCTTGCTTTATACCCCAAGCTGGTCTTTAAATTGCTATACTCCTATGTCAGGAATACTGGGATTTCAGGCCCACACCACCATTCCTGACTCTTACATAGTTGGCATTCATCTTTCTCCTTCTCTTCCTCCATCTATCCTTCTCTCTGCATCCTCCTCGTCAATAGCCCTCCTCCTCCCCTCCATCTTCTTCCTTCCCCTCATAGGCTCCTCCACCTTGACACAAACTGCAATGAAACAATATGTATTGTCAACTTGACCCCAACACTATGTGAGCCACATTCTCTATTTTTTCCCTCACATGGTCTGAGTTTGAATTGGTCAGCTGTACGCAAGAAAAGTTGTGAACTGGGCTGCTCTCCAGTCTCATATGCTGCTGTTGCTCCTGATCATGCCCATGAGTTTTTCCTGTCCCCTGGGGCAGGCTCTGGTTTCATTTCTGTATTAGCCAGGTCCAAAACCACACAATAGTTTGAATGTGGGAACTTCTAGTAAGAGACAACAGTGAGGAAGGAGTGGTGTCAAAAAGATATGTGAACTTGTGAGCAGCAGATAGAGGGGCAGCCCTACCTAGGACTGAGAGCCAAATGTTGTTGAGGCTATGACTATGGCTCACAATCACAGAAAATTTATTGGCAGAATGTTCTCGAAGCATGCCTTCTATGGTGCTGTTACAGGGAGATGGCTCATGGGTGTTACTCCATTCATAAGGGACACAAGGAGAAGCAGTAGTTGCTAAGTGTTGCCAATCCCCATGTACAGCTGAACCCTGAACTAAAAAGCCACCTAAGATGCAGAGTCCTGAAGCCTGAGAAGCTGCAAGAACCCACAAAATGAGCACCCATTTTGGAACCAGGAAAGGAAACTGTTTCCTCTTCAGTGTCTTTAGCTTCAACTATTGACAAAATTGTTCATCGCACCAGCTGCCAACAAAAATTAAAAAGATTCTCAGCTCCAGTTTTTAAAAGCAGGCAATGAACAGTCAGTCTGGGGACAAGAGTAATATGTGGATGTCATTCTGTCATTGATGAGGGGCAGCATGACCAGAGGCATTGAGTGTAAACTAGAGTCAGGCTTCCTGAGTCTGAGTCTCAGCCTGCCACTTACCATTAGCAAACTCTAGACTATAATTTACTCACCCTAGGCTAGTTTCCCAGGCTGTAAAACATGGGTGATTGCTAACTTTGTTGGCTTATTGTAACATGAAAAATAAAAGACCCAGAGACAGATATTTGGGTTTCGAACTTCAAGCTGATGATCGGAAAAGCAAAGCAGCCTGCCACTAGCTCTCACCTCTAGCTCAGGCTGAAAGGGCTGACCCATGAATTCTTCACCAAGCCTCAGATTGTTGCCTCTCCTCAGTATGGCTGGAGAATTCTGAGACTTCAGTGTCTTCCTATCCTCCTTGATGCTGAGCCTCCCTATCCTCCATGTGGCTGGACAGTGAATACCTTACTCCTGTCTTATGTACCTCCCTAAATCTGGGATTAAAGGCGTGTGATCCCTGGTGCTCAGATCATTTCTGTGTGAACTGTTTCTCTTTAGAACTGGACCAATCTTGTGTAGATCTGGGTGACCTTGGGCTCACAGAGATCACTCTACCTTTTAATCCTGAGTCCTAGGATTAAAGGTGTGTACCACTACCTCCTAGCTTCTGGCTGTGGGATTAAAGTTGTGTGTCTGGTTTCTATGGTTTGTGGATGACTTTGCTTTCTGAATCCTCAGGCAAGCTTTAATAAATCATAAATAATTTATCACCACAGCTTATAGTATTGATTGAACTGCTACTCACAGAGCACTGAGAAAGGGAAGCTGTAGCAAGGCATTCCATGTTGTTTGCATGACTACACTCAAACTTACCATTTACATGGAGGAGAGGCTGGCTTCCTATGATGGTTAATCTTTATGGGCAGTTTGGTAGATTTAGAACTACCAAAGAAACACACCCTGGACCTATTTAAAAAAGGATGGAGGATTCACTTTAATGTGGGTAGCACCACCCCAGAGACAAAAAAAAAAGGAACAAAGGAAGTGAGCAAAGTGATAGCCTTCACATTTCTCCCCTTCCTGTGACTAGCTGTGATGGGGGAAGTACTTCTTTGTATGTTTATCTTATTGATTGTTGAATAAAATACTGTTTGGCCAATGAGACAGCAAGTTAGACGGGACTAGGAGTCAAAGAGGATTCTGGGAAATGTAGTAGATAAGTGGTGATCCAGACAGGAAGTGACATAGCAAGGAGACTCATATTTAAAGAAGGAGAAACAGGAAGTGTCCCTGTTTTCCCTTCTGCTCCTGCTCCAGCGGCACAATGTGATCCACCAGCAAAGAGGAACTCCAATAAGGCGCCTGATAAGTCTTATAAAATATATAGGTTTATTATGATAGTTAAGACTGAGCTAACAGATGAGAATCTTAGTCATTGGCCAAGCAGCATTGTACCTAATATGTCTCTGTATTATTTTGTCCATCCACATGGTGGGCAGAACTCGGGCTGCTGGCGGAGACCGCCCACGTGGCTGTAGGGCTCTGGCGGCTTTTGGTGGAAAGATTTATCCTAACATAGCTGCCTCACCCTGGTGCTACCTTGATGGACTATTATGTAAAGATAACTTCTTTATGTTCCTTTTGTCAGGAGTATGTTGTCACAGCATTGAGAAAGAGATTTTTCTTTTTTTTGAGAAATCATTATGTTCTGATTTATTATTTTTTCTTCCATTAGAAATAATATTTTTGCCAGATTTTTAAAAATTTAAATTAGAAACAAGCTTGTTTTACACATCAATCCCAGTTCCCTCTCCCTCCCCTCCTCCCCTGCCCCTCACTAACTCCCTATGCCCTCCCCTTTCTGTTCCCCAGGGAGGATGATGCGTTCCATGGGGGAAATCTTGAAAGTCTGTCATATCATTTGGAGCAGGGCCTAGGCCCTCCCCCATGTGTCTAGCCCATCCTTCTATGTGGGATGGGCTCCCAAAGTCCATTTGTATACTAGGGACAAATACTGATCTAATACCAGAGGCCCCATAGATTGCTGAGGCCTCCTCACTGACACCCATGAACAGAGGGTCTGGATCAGTCCTATGGTAGTTTCCCAGTTATCAGTCTGGGGTCCATGAGCTCCCACTTGTTCAGGTCAGCTGTTTCTGTGAGTTTCACTAGCCTGGTCTTGACCCCTTTGCTCATCACTCCTCCCTCTCTGCAGCTGGATTCTAGGAGTTCAGTTCAGTGTTTAGCTGTAGGTGTCTGCTTCTGCTTCCATCAGCTACTGGATGAAGGCTCATGTTTGTCTTTTTGTGACTGGGTTATCTGGCTCAGGATGGTTCCTTCTAGTTTCGTCCATTTGCCTGAGAATTTCAAGATTCCATTGTTTATTTCTGCTGAATAGTACTCCATTGTGTAAATGTACCACATTTTCTTTATCCATTCTTCAATTGAGTGGCATCTAGGTTGCTTCCAAGTTCTGGCTATTACAAATAGTGCTGTTATGAACATAGTTGAACAGATGTCCTTGTTGCATGAATGTGCATCTTTTGGGTATATGCCTGAGAGTGGAATTGCTGGATCTTGTGGTAGACTGATTCCCATTTTCCTGAGGAACCGCCATACTTATTTCCAAAGTGACTGCATGAGTTGGCACTCCCACCAGCAGTGGAGGAGTGTTCCCCTTTCTCCTGTCCTCTCCAGTATAATCTATCATTGGTGTTTTTGATTTTAGCCATTCTGACAGGAGTAAGATGGTATCTCAGTGTTGTTTTGATTTGCATTTCCCTGATGGCTAAGGATGTTGAGCACGAGAAAGTGATATGATTTTAAGTGTAGATGTGAACACAGTTGTGTGACACAAACATCAGGTTTCTTTATCTCTCAAGGTGGTACAGGCACAGGGTGTGAGATTACAGGATGTTGACTTCCTACTCACCTTGTTATTGTCCCTCAAGCTTCATGTTGAAGTCCTAACTCTGGAGGTAATGACACAGGGATTTGGGGGTGCCTTGGACGGGATTCGAATTAGTGCTCTTATAAAAACTCAGCAGAGACTCCTTGTCCCTTCTACCATGTGAGGACACAGCAAGAAGGTGCCCGTGTATTAGGAAGTGCTTGCTCGGCAGAGGCTGTGCCTGCTGGTATCCTGATCTCACACTTGCAGCCTCTAGGACAGTGAGCGGTCCACATGTTCCTGCTGTTTATGCACCATCACTTCATGGTCTACTGTCTCAATAGAATGAAGGGACAAAGACCCAAGACCCATAAACCTGGCTATACCATTCTGCATCTGTGTCCCCTCATCACCTTCAGGACATCCTGTAAAACAAAGCTTTTGTTACCTGCCCATTTCTGCTCCTATCACCCCTTGGTACAGATTTTACTTGAGTCAGTACAGACTTTGAAACTTGTGACCCTTGCACCTCCCTAGGTCTGTTTCCCAGATATTCTGATTTCGTTTCTTCTTCTTGGATTGGCCATTGCCTTTCAACCTTCAGAGCTTTCAGGTACTGACTTCTCCAGGAAGCCTTTCCTGAACCCCAAAATCAGGTGTAAAAATTCTTTCTTTGCTTCCAAGGTTATTCTGTTTTATCAGAGTGGTAGCCTTCTGCCTGAGAGGGAAGCCACTGTGAGGCTTCTGCATCTGACAGTGTCCCAGCCCAGACAGAGCTTCATGGCTGTGCTGCCCATGCACTGTGCAGTCCTGGGGCTGCTGATGGCAGGGCGCTCCATGATCAGCACCATTATTCACTATGGCTTTGAGTATAGATGGGTCTCACGGTATGTGAGCAGAATTGTGCCCTCTTGCTTGAGATGTTTACAGTAGCACTTATCTGCACAAGCCTTTCCCACTACATGGCTGTCCTAGATACTTGTGAGAGGAACTTAAATGTTATAGAATAGTAAAACTACCTCTTCTACAAGAGATGGCAGGTCCATCTTATTCAACATTTATAGGACTCTTAGAAGTGGGCTGAGAAGTGGGCAAAGAGGAGGGACATGTCCTCTGATGCGACTAAGGACTTTAATTGCAAGCAGCTCCCCAACCCAGGCTTGTGTCAGGAGCTGTTTCAACTCATGCTGGTGGCACAGGAATGGCTCAGACCTCTTCCCTCTGGTGGAGTTTCTGAATCAGTCTTCATGAATCCTGTCCATGGTCTTCTTCATTCTCACGGAGACCCTCCAGCAGATGCACAGCTCAGAGCCTGTGAGATGTTGCCTTTAGAACCTTCAGGTTCTCCCAAGGTTACACATCTTCATTGCTGGCCAGTTATCAGAGGTGCTGAGTGAATATTGCCTTTGAAAATTCTTGTGAGGAGCACAAGGGTTATTCATGTCTGAAAGAATGGAGGAGAAGACAGCTTGGAAAAAGCTTTTTACTATGAATAAAAAGTCTAATCATACTCTACCTATGATTCCAATGATTGTTCATGACTTTAAAACAGAGCTGGAGACATAGCTTAGTTGGTAGAGTGCTTGCCTAGCATACAGAAAGACCTGTATGGGTGGGTTCAATCACCAACACTACATTAAATATGTGTGAAGGTGTACATCTGTAATCTTAACACATGGAGATGGGGGCAGGGGATCCAGAAGTTCAAGTGATTTTGCTGGTTAGGTTTTGTCAGCTTGACACAAGCTAGTTATTTGAAAAGAAGGTACCTTAATAGAGAAAAATGCCTCCATCAGATTGGCCTGTCAGCAAGTCCATAGGACATTTTCTATAGATTGATACGGGAGGGCCCAACCAACTATTGGTAGTGATACCACTGGGTAGGTGGTTCAGGGTTGTATAAGAAAGTAGACTGAGAAAGCCATGGAAAGCGAGCCGGTGAAGAGCACTCCTCCATGGCATCAGCTTCGATTCCTGTTTCCAGGTTCCTGCCTTGAGTTCCTGCCCTGACTTCCATCAATGATGGACTGTAAACTGAGATAAGCTCTTTCCTCTCTAAGTTGCTTTTGGCATGGTCTTAATCACAGCAATAGAAAGCAAACTAATGTAGTCAAACCTCAGCTAAATAGTGAGTCTGAGGCCAGCCTAGACTGGGATAAACTGGAACCAATGAGGCCCATGAGAAAAGGGGACAGTGAGCAGATGTGACCTGTGTGTGACCCTGTCTCAAGTAAAACAATTTCCCAAACGAAAACAATAGATTCTACTGGCTTGAGCTAAGATTGACCCCAAATTATGCTAAGTACTTGAGATTTGATGGTTTGTTACCACAGCATAACCGAACATAGCTTATTGGACTTTTATGTCTTAGGTCACTGTCCAACCACTTGTACAGTAGACGCCATTTTCATTTTTCAGAGAAAGAGGGCTCTGTCAGCAGCACACTCGAGCTCCTAAGTGGCTGATTTTAAACTTCTCAGCAGGATGGCAGCTGGGGATCTTCACGAAGACCTAGTAACTAATATCAAATACCTAATATAGTCTGTAGACACTTCAATTACAGGTTTGGTTAACTATTCCCCTTTTGTACCCACAGAGTCTTAAAGAGTCACAAGAAGTGGCTAGGGAAACTGAATCCCCAAGAAGTGACTTAGGCTTGTGCCCATTGTCCCAAGTATGGACTTACCGTAGGACCGACGACGGTCCTCTGGAGGCCTTCTTGGAGAAGGGCACTCAGTTTGGACAGCCGGCTCACTGTCGTCGCAAGAGCAACAGCAACAAAAGATCTTGGATGCCATGTGTTGGCAGTGTTGGGAGGAGAGGAAGTATAGGATAGCTGGTTATGCAACTCCAGTCCCAGAAGCCCATTGTTGTTTAAGCGGTAGGTCACACTGATCTCCTCCCCACCCACTCTCAAGCCACTTGTGGCTCCCTGTGGCCTCATGGAGTTCACCTGTCCAGTTCCACCCCTCTGAGGGCCAATCCTTCTTCAGTGTCCAGAGTTCACCTTTCAATAGAAGGCTCTGGAGCTCCTCCTCCAGAGGTGATAGGGGCCATTCCTTAGAGCTCACTGGCTGAGCTCTTTCCTGAATGAGCCCAAGACTATAGCTGACACATGTCCATCCCTTCTTTGCCAGGTCCACTGACAGCAGAACCGCAGAAGATGCAGCCTGTGTGCGGATTTTCAGCGAGTTATTTTCTGCTTGCAAGGATGCTGAGTGGGACTGCAGGACCTGAGACTCTGCTTCTCATCAGGAAGGCAGGAAGAACAGTTTAGCTCAGAGGAACATGTGTCTGTCCACAGCTGCTGTGATGGTGATGGTAGATGCTCACAGTCCCTCTGCTCACTGTCCCCTTTCATGGGCCTCATTGGTTCCAGTTTATCCCAGTTGGGCCCAGGTCTGAGGGAGCAAGGTCATGAAGTTCATTCAAGTCCTTGTCTCACTGCTAATTGATGTGTGGCTGTGGGCTAGCTCATGCCTGTCTCTGGCCTAAAGGGCCACATTGGCAAGAGGGATGGTTAACTGGGTCATCTTCCCAAGGCTCTGATGACCCAAGGTGGTAAGTCTACCATATTCTAATCTCCTTTCTCTCTTCCATGTCCTGCTTTAGATCACTCTTTATAATCAAGACCTTGTTAGAGAAAAAGTGGTTGGTTAGAGAAAACGTGTTAGAGAAAAAGTGGCAGGTTGGTTGGTATGGGAAAGGAATTTACAGGAAAATACCCTTCGTGACTTTTATTAGGAGAGATGGTTGAGACTATGAGATCATGATTGAGCATTAATGTGAGGGAGCTTTAAAACCTAGAAAGGAGCTTCATTGAGAGGGAAGGAAAAGTAAGAGAGAGATGACTGTCATGGACAATGTGAGGCAGGGAGGCCCAGAGAAGAAACCTTTAGAGAAAAATCCCCTGAACAAAGGAAAATAGGTGACGCTTATATCCTTTTAGGGGGTAGCAGGAGGGTCTGCACTGTGTATGATTTCCATCAACATAATCTATGTGACAAAACACATGGAGATGCCAGGTACTGGGCACAATTAGAAATTATGCAATGTTAGACACATGACTTACTCTCTGTACCAGAGACACAGTAGTTGGGGTGTTAGATGGAAGTTAAGAGTGTAGGGCTGGGCAGAGATGATTTCAAACTGTTGGATGTGGCCTCTCAAAGTGACCAGAATCTTAAAGGTTCAGGCCCATAATTTCACAGTCCCCACTCTGGAAATTTCCATCATAGTTGTTGAATGTCAGTCCCAACACCCTAAGTCTACTCTATGGTGTCATTGTTGGACTCTGGCTTCACATCTACCTTTCCAATCTCCTCCCCATTCTTCTCCCCTCCCCACCCTGGGTTATTGCATTGGCTGTGACTGCTTTCTTGTTTCTTCCAATTGGTCTTCCTTGAATGAGTCAGATCATATCACTTCTGCCCACAACCCGCTTGTAGCCACCATGATGGCTAATCTTGGCTGTCACATATTTGGGAAGACAGAACCCTGATTAAGGAATTGCCCCCATCAGATTAGCCTGTAGGCATATCTGTTGGGGCATTTTCTTGATTGCTAGTTGACATAGGAGGGCTCAGCCCAGTGTGTTTGGTGCCATCCCGGGACAGGTGGTCCTGGGTTGTATAAGAAAGCTGGCCTAACACAAGCAGGAGGAAGGAACCCAGTAAGCAACATTTCTCCATGTTTTCTGCTTGCTTTGGCTGAAGAGTCCTTGCTTTGGCTTCCCTTGAGGGTGAGCTATAAATCTGTTAAAGATAAGTTTATTTTCCCCAAATTGCTTTTGGTTATGGTTGCTTATCATAGCAATAGAAAAGCAAAGTAGGACAGCCTCCCTTAACATGCAGGATAAGAGCCCATCCTTGCCTGGGCCTCTTCTGAAGTGTGCAAGTGCCTTCACCTTGCCTTAAGTCCTCCTGACCAGTGCTGTCTCCTCCTCTTTCCCCTTCTCTAGGCTCCAGCAGCCAAGCACACCTGCTGCTCTTCCTCTGCTTCATCTGCCAGCAGTGCTTTGCCCTACTTGTCTTCAGGGCAGTGCTCCCACCCTCTCTCTTTCGTGCTTCCAGCCTTTGCTTACAGGCTGCCCTGTCTAACCTTGTCTGGCCCACTCTCCTTCCTTCTACCATTTTCAGAACCTACTTCACTTCCCACACCTTTCTAGATTTGAACTCTGCCTAGAATTTAGTCATTTGTATGTGCTCAGACCCTTTGTGAAGGGGTCTCTGTCTCCTGTGGTGTTCTGAGTGTAGAGACCTATTTCATGGACACTGGGGGGAATGGATGAATGAACCTGGATTTATCCTGCTCTGGTCCTGTGCATAAGCAGGCAATGTCACCAGGAAGCAACAGGAATCATTCTTAATTCAAGAATGCCACAACTAATAGGACACTGTCTTATCCACCTGCCAAGCTGATTGCTGGCTTTGTGGATGACTTGTGTGTGGGGATACATTAACCATCTATTTGTGGGCTCCATAGTAACCCATCTGCTTCTCTTGTTCCATTGGTCCCTCTCTGGGGACAAGCCCTATTTGCTACATCTGGAGACAAGAATGGAGAACCTCCCATGCACCATTGCCCTCCTCACAGTTATTCTTCAAAGCCTTTTGATTCCAATTTGTACATATCTTCCATCTGCCTCCCTATGCTTATTGGCCTCCTGACTCCCACCCCGCATCACTTTGGTGCACTTGCAGCCAGAAGATCTGCAAATTCCATCATTCCGTTTTGGGAGCTCACAAGGGCTCCTTGTCCAGCTGCATTTGTTTCAGGCTCTGGCCCTGTAGACATCAACTATCCTGTGCTTGTTCTTGGCTGTGCGGCAAAGGGTTCAGCCTGTTCTTCCAGGATTCCCCTGTGCCTTTACACCTACTGTTCCTCCCCTCCCTCTGGCCCACACTCCTTCCTTTCTCCTCGCCATTACCTTCTTAGGAAGCTGTCCTTGTACTAGGGTGAATCAGGTTCTCCTTTGTGGTCCCTCTGTGTTTGGCTTTCCCAGATTGTGGCTTTTACCTGTCACTGAACAGTGTTTGCCTAATCTCTAGCAGGTGCCCAGCAGTATTTGCTGAATGTTATTTGGCTGTGAAAGAAATCTGGGATTTGTGTAATTAACCAGTTAGAGAGGGGTTCTGCTTATGTACCTAAGCTGGTTTCAATGTTTTTATCCTCCTGATCCGTTCTCCACACTGCTATGATTATAGATGTATGACACATGCCCAGTTAAAATAGACGGTTTTAAAAATTGGGTGGTGGCACATACCTCTAATCCCAGCACTCGGGAGGCAGAGGCAGGCAGATCTCTGTGAGTTTGAGACAAGCCTGGTCTACAAGAGCTCGTTCCAGGACAGCCTCCAAAAGCCACAGAGAAACCCTGTCTTGAAGCCTGCCCCTGAATAAAAAATAAAAAAAGTTGTTCAGCATATACATTTAACACTTTGTGGGTTCTTAAATTTTTGGTTGTGAGCCTAGTCTTTAATGGCTGAGCCATCGCTCCAGCCCCACTTTGTGGGTTTTAATCCATGGATTCAATCAGCTATGGATGGAAAGATTCTGAAAAATATTACATCTGCTAAGCATATACGGACATCATTTCCTAAGCCACAGAATGTAAGAAGTGTTCCTGTAGCACTAGGTGTTATAAGTAACCTGAGATGGTTTAAAAGGTAGGGTGTGTGTGTGTGTGTGTGTGTGTGTGTGTGTGTGTGTGTGTGTCTGTAGGTTAGGTTCAAATACTATGATCTATTCATGGGTCTTGGGTGCCCATGTACTTTGGCATCCAAGGCTGCTTTGGGACCAGTCCTCTAGGGTTACCTGGGGACAAGTATTTATGGAGGGTGTACTGGTGTCAAGTCCTGTGTGAAATACTGAGGCTCCTGAACAGGAGCAACATTTTTGCTTTCAGAAACAGCATGGGTCACCACTTTGTCAGAGTGGGTGTCACTAAGGGCAGAGTGGGTGTCCATTCTGTGTTGGTAGAATTAATGCCTGGAGCTTCTCTGTTGAGTGACATTCAATCAGTCCCATTCCTCCTTCCACCAATGGGTTTTTGGTCCCTACCTGTAAAATAGCCTCATTTGGGACTTTGCCATTCAAGTTAATGGGGAGAAAACCAGTCTCAGAGTGAGGCATGCTGATGTCATCGATCATCTAGAGCAGGTCCATTGGCATCTGAGGTTTGTTTTTCTTTTGTCTCATCTGATGCAGGATGGTGTCTCACTTTGTCAGAGGGAACTAAGTCTCAGAAATGTGACTTGTCCAGGTGTGTCAGCCCAAAGGAACAGCTTGGATGTCAGTGATTTTGTTTTCTTTTCCATTACTGAGGATGGAGCAGCCTGTGTCTTGCCCAAGCTAGGTGAATTCTCTGTCACAGAGCTGATCTAGCTTAGCACCATTAGTGTGGTGTTGTGGGATGCCAGAGTCCCTGCTGTTTACTGCCTCACCTTCCAGGATGTTCGGGAGCATCAGGTACTCTCCGAGAGCTGTGGGCGGGGGACTTAAATATCTTGCTTCACCTGAAGATGGACAGAGTGACATCTTGGTTAAGCACACATACTTTTTACTTAAGTGGATATGTGTGGAGTTCTTAATTTCTATAACACCTTGCTGGACAATCTTGGGCAGTTTTTCCCTTTTTGAAGCTAAGATTATCTCTCTGTACAATGGTGTGGTAAAACCTGTCCGATGTTGTGAAGATTGTGTGGCATGAAGGTCTAAAGGCTTAGCATGGCATCATGCATACAGTAAGTTGCTTATGTCACAAATATATGGTGACACAGGGGATATATAGGCTGTTTGTTTGCATTACCTTTGCTCCCCCTAGATGAATGTAGGAACCAAAGAGAACTTCTGTCTTCAATAGGCAATGAACCTGAGGTCTCTAGAGACCCTACAACACATTGGCCCCATAAATCAAGGTCACTGAGGTCAAGCCAGCAGGCTTTTAGAGTTGGGGGACCCTTTGAGGTGATCCAGTACAGGTGGGGAGCCAGGAGCCAGAAGGAGAAACAGTGGGTGGGGGCCAAGGAGGGGTATTGACTGCTGCTGGTAGCAAGTAAATTGGTGTTGCGGAGTGTGGGGAAACTGCCATCCATTTAGTGCAGAAAGATTTCCCCCTCCTGCTCTTAGGCCTCACCTTTAAGCTTTCCTCATTTGCTGCTGGCCAAGTGGATAGGAACCTGTGATGTCACAGAGCTGAGAACGGGGGAATGTTGGTGACGGGTTCTCAGACAGAACCACAGTTCTGGGAGGAGGGAGGCTGTCTGCTGATCTTCTTGGTAGTGGTTTTGTCCCACTGCCCACTATCTATTAGGTTGTTGGAAGGGGTATCTCCTTTCCTTGGATTAGTAGTCTAGCTAGAATGTGTTCTTCTGAGAGAGCTTGACCTCTTAGAGGTAAATGCAGGTGTAGGCCCTGCCGCTGGCCCACCTGCTCAGTTTCCTGTGTGAGGCCACCTGGACACTCCTCTACATGGCTGCCTTTCATCTTCACGGCTTGTGTCACTGTCCTAGGTTGGACATCTTTCTTTCCATGCTTCAAAGTCATGTCACCCTGTCTGAGATGGTCAAAGCACAGTGCACTCAAGAAGCTATGGCAGCGAAGGGAATGGAATTCAGGCTCAGTATTGCCTTGTGCCCCAGGTAGTCACTATTGCTGTACTCATGTTACAGATTAGGAAACTGAGGCACAGAGTCAGAGGCTGAAGATTTTAGAGAGCTAGGCACTGTCGGATCTCTTGTTCTGGCTCTTTTCCCACCATGTAGGGAATGTCTGTATTGCCTGCCATTACCACTTCCCCTATTCTGTCTTGGCCTCTGTGCTGTGTCAGGAACAAGCTCAGAGCTAGATGGAACACTGTCTACATGGACAGGACTAGGCCAATTGGATAACTGAGATTATCTCCACCACAGGTCACATATTAGCACACTTGTCTGTTTAATCTACAGTGTGAAGTAATGTGCTCCCAGGCTCCAGGAAATGGAGGAGATGTATCCTGGGGTGAAAGGCCATTCTGCTCACCACACACTTTAAACACTTGTATCAGGAAATGCAAAGAATGAAATAAATTCCCAATTCAAAGGAAAAGCACATGACTCAGTTGAGATGGCTCAGTAGGTAAAGGTAAATGCAATCCCTGGAACTCACATCATAGAAGGATATAACTGGTTCCTTCAAGTTGCTCTCACTCTGATCTCTACTTGTACACTTTGGCCTGCCCCCTCTCAATAAATAAATAGTGGAATGTAATGAAAATCAAAAGACAAATACAACAGAGTAATAAAGATGGCCTATAATGAAACCCAGAAATCACACTAGAGAACAAAAATAACAAAACCAAACTAATAAATCTTTTGGCAAAATTTTACAAAGTAATAAACTGGAAAAGCAGTAGCTGAATCCAACAAGTGACTTTTGTTTTTATTTCTGTAATATTAGGAATCAAGTCCAGGCCTTCTACATGCTGGGTCACTGAGCTCCCCACTGAATCCCTTCAGCAAGCAATCTAAATTTTCACTGATATGGGATCCTGTGTGCCCTGTACCTCCTGATACCACCCATCAGGGAGGGAGGGTACCACACTCCTTCTGGGCCATTCCTGCCCCAGATGGGAAGCTTGACACTAATCCAATGGAAATACCAGACAAGTGAACACTTGAAATGTGTGAAACTCATGATGACTGCATGGAACCCATGGCATTGGGTAAAAAAGCTCTGAGACATTTTGGGGTAATTGACGGAATTTGAATAGGATTGTCTTAGTATGAGATTTTTATTTCCAGGTACCTGTTGGAGTTAAAGGAGGATGTCCTTTGTCCATAAGAATTGCCCTATGAAGGATTTAGGGAAGGGAGCAGGATGCTCACTCTCAGATCATTCAGGAAAGAAGATAAAAATGGTAAAGTGAATAGAGAAAATGTGTAAACCATTGGTGAATCAAAATAGTTTTTTCTTTTTCTTTTCCCCTCTTTATTTTCTATTGAGACAACTTTTCAATAATTTGAAATTATTTCAAAAGCTATTCACAAAATTAAGGTTTTTATAGGCTATTTAGATGTGACAATTGTAAGAACCAATAAGATACTTATAATGTATGGGGAAGGGACAAACAGGAGGGACACGTCCTCTGATGCAACAAAGGACTTTAATTGCAGGCAGCCCCCTCCCTGGCTATGTTAGGAGCTGGAGTGACTCACGCTGGTGGCACAGGGATGGCTCAGACCTCTTCCCTCCTGTGGTGGAGTTTCCGAATCAGACTTCATGAATCCTGTCCACTGCCTTCTTCATCCTCATGGAGACCCTCCAGCAGCTGCACAGCTCAGAACCCATGTGATGCTGCCACTATAACCCTCAGGGTCTTCCAATGAGGCACGGCTGGAAGGACCAGTGTTCTTGGCAGTAGCGGTTTAGATGTTTTTTAGGGTATCCTGTTTGTATGTTGTATGCAGTCAGCTCTGAAAGAAGAAAAGCATGCTATATGTGAAGATCTTTGAGCTAGACTGGATGGACTGCTGTGTCTATATACCTCTGGGATGGGTTCCTAGATTCCATGAGTTCCCTGGGAGCAGGCCTGGTATTGTTTTGCATGGTGGAGTCACTGACAACACAGTGTCTTGCAAAGCACAAGACATAAGAAACAGGAGACTTGGCTCATCCTGGCTTAGACATGGATGATGTTTCAAGTTCCTTTCCCAGGGTAGCTCTCAGTCTACTTGGACATGAAATATCAGAAAGGGAGGGGAGGGTGAGCCAGTGAGGCCTTCAGCTCCTCATTCTTGATTCAAGTAGAACAGGTAGGCTACTGTATGAAAATTTACTCTTCAAGGAACTCCTGTTTGCAACCCAGGCTTGACTGACAGGTGACTTCTACTGTGGGGAGGTGTGAGTGATCCTTATTTGTAAATAGGCCCTGGGGGATAGGGAGCTGTGTGAGGCCATCCAGGCACGAGATAATTTCCCTTCAACACAGCTGCCTTGCTTCTTCATGGTTTGTGCTACTGACCTAGCTTGGATGTTTGTTCTTCTTTGACCCAAAGACGTCATCCTAACTGACCTATGCTCAGCCTATTATCATTTTAAGTTATTGCTCATTTGAGACATGTCTGGCTAGGTTTGGGGGAACATCAGAAAACAAACCCAATGTAGTCCTACCAGTCTGGAACCAGTATGGACCTGCGAGTCTGGAACTCAGTGTGTAGCCTCCAAAGTAGAGATTAAGCAGAGTCTCACAAAATGCACATTCAAGACCACACTATGGTACCCAAGAGAGTGTGTGTGTGTGTGTGTGTGTGTGTGTGTGTGTGTGTGTGTGTGTGTGTGTGTGTGAAGTGTCCTGTCCTCCAAGACCAGCTCCTTCAAATCAATGCCTAACTTGGGAAATAATGGACTAGACTCAGGTGCTGTAGTCTCCACAGCATCCTCCGGAGTGTGAACACAGCTAGCTCACATACCTGTAGGGTCTGGCCATCAGGACAGAGCCCCCCTTCCCAGAGGCCAGTGTCAGCACCTTACTCTGGGACTCACCTTCAAAATCACTGCTGCTGGAAGAGTATCTCTTTTCTTGACCATTGGGGTACTGTGCATTAGTGAGCTTGATATTTTGTCTGTTTAACTCATTCTTCTGAGACTGTGAACCTGACAACGAGAATTCCATGAGGGGCATGTGGGAAGGCTTGGCTAATCACAGAAGTGAGGGCATTGAACCAACAGAAGCAGCAAATGATGAATCTTATGGGACGGGAAAATCTGAATCTATTCCTCCTTTAAGCAGGTGCTGAATTTAAAAATATCAACTTTTTTCTATTTTTAAATGCAATGTACATCCATTACAAAAAAAGGAAAAATGAACCAACTCCTCTCCTCCCAGATACTATCATTCCCTAAGCATATTTTAACACAGTTTATCAGATTGTGTGTCCTATGTATGTGGTTCATTTTCTTCATATACAGTATAAACATTTTCCCATGTCACTACATTAAAAAGCAGTAGATGTGTGGTATTCTCATTTATGAATAATTTAAGATTTATTTAATCAATGGACTATTGTGCGTTTAGACTTTTTCTAATTATACTACAGCAAACACAGGCACAGATTGTATTTAAGCTTTTATGTACTTCTAGAATGGTGACAAAGAACTTCAGAGACAGGCTAAGCTCTCTGGAGCAGGTGTGACAGCATTGTCACTGGATATGTCACTCAAGCAAACTACCTCTACTCATGCTGCAGCATGGTATGCTTGTTTTGGATAATAGTGTCCCCATAGAGCTACTGTGCAGATTGAGAAATGCTTGTCACAAGTGCACTGTGGCACTGTGGGGGACCTACATGCTGCTCATGTGCTGGCGAATCCAAGATTACCCTTCACTGTTACCAGGGGAAAGGGAGTTTATTTGTAAGATTTTGTTCTTCACTTTTATTGTGAAACTAATTTCAGAAGCCCTTTGAAAGCTCTCGTGGCTTTCTGTATGTCCTCCCAGGTATCTGTATATTCTGTCATGAGGATTTTTTCCTGCCCTTTGTCCAGTCCCATCTGTCAGTGGGATGGTGACAGATTTCCATCAGCACTCTGTCCCTGTGGGTCTTAGTTTTTCCCAATCTAGATAATATAAGGCTCTTTTTTCTCGCTCTCTGAAATTGTTGGTATTGACCCCTGTCTTTTATGTCCTGAGCCATCAAGAAGTCTGTGATAGAAACTGGAGGCCAAGACACACTGTCTCTATTTCTGTCTCATTCTCTGATACAGAACCAAAGGGGTCTCATATTTCCAAGGATGAAGATGGGAAGGAATGGTGATGTGGCCTGGACTTTGACCATCAGAACTGCAAGGCTTCTTAACAGAAGGCCTTGCCCGAGTCTTGATACGAACCCAGACATATCCATTTCTTTTCCACCTGTCTTGTGCTAGGCACTTATGCACATCACTTTATTCCATGCATCCACGATCCCCCAAGTGTATTGTGAATATTCCCATTTTACAGAATAGGCAAGCTGAGGCTAGCAGAGGCATAGATGGATTAAGTGACATGTTCAACCTCTGTGGCAGAACTGAAACTCAGAAGGGCATGTCAGATCCGATGGCAGGGGCCTTAACTATTATCTTACAGTCTTTAGCCTTGTTCCTCAAATTACAAAGTACATCCAGATTTACCTGGAGACCACACTAAAGCACAGTTTCTGACTCAATAGGTCTATAACAGGGTCTGGATGCACTTTTTTTTTTTTAAATTTTGAGACAGCTCATATATCCTGAGCTGACCTCCAGCTCACTAAGTAGTAGAGGACAACCTTGAAACTCATCTTCCTGGCTCTACCTCTCAAGTTCTACCACACCCTGTTTGTTTTAAATGTGAGTTTAGGATTGGACCTAAGGTTTAAGGCATGTTAAGCAAGCCCTCTTATCAACTGAGTTACATCCTTAGCCCTCAAAATGCATTTCAAGAAGCTCTCTGCTGATGCCAGTGCTGCAAGACCTCAGGCCACACTAGCTAGCAAGCTTGAGCTCATGAACTCTTTAGTGCTTAACCACCTATCCCCCATCTCATTTTAGCTTGGAATTTTTTCAATCAAAAGATGAAGGATACATCTACAAACCCCATGACCAACCTAAGGCTCAGGGAACATTGTGGAAGAGAGGGTGAAAAGATTAAGAGCCAGAGGATCAGGGAGTTGGCTGTGCAAATGTGTCTCCTAATAAAGTCAGAAGCTACATCCATAAAGTTTCCAACATGACTACCCAAACATGAGCAGAACACGGAAGACACTGATAGAAATGTCCAAGTGGATAGGGGCAAGCCTACTGACTCAGTCCTATACAAAGCAGACAACCAAGGAATGTGAGAGATAGAGAAATAGTCTTCCTCAGGGAACAGAACATACCAATTGGTTATTCAACACCAAACAGTCAGCCCCGAAAATATACAAGTGACATTGTATACAGATTGAGCAAGTTGTACTTATATATTTAGGAATATATATGTGTATGTAGCAGTTAATGAAAAAACAGGCCATGAATATGAAACGCCAATTGGTTATTCAACACCAGTCAGCCCTAAAAATATACAAGTGACATTATATGGACTGAGCAGATTGTACTTATGTATTTCTTATGTATTTAGGAATTATGTATTTAGGAAAAACAGACCATGAATATGAAAGAGAGCAAGGAAGGTTTGGAGCTACAAAAAGGAAGATGAAAAGGATGTAATTATATTATAATGTCAAAAATAAAAGTAAAATAATGATGAAGGAAATCTGGGGTGATTTCAGGAGGAAGGTGATAAAATGTTGAGACTTAGGGAGGCCAGGCAGGGTGTTCTTGTCTGATACCTACTGTAGGTTGGTTTCTGGTTCCTTTGGATTTGACTGGGAGACTTGAAGCTCTCAATGACAGCTTCCTTACAGTCCCGGCAGCATGAAAAGAATATCTTCGAGGCCAGGTTTTGATAGGTTGCTGTAGAAGGTAAAAGAATGGGGACTATGTATCCTTGGATCTGAACTTCATGTATTTGTTAGAAAATGTCTAGGACTCCCTGTGGTCAGGAAGTCCATGTTGATTCTTTCTAAGCTGCGGTGAGTGTGTGTGTGTGTGTGTGTGTGTGTGTGTGTGTGTGTGTGTGTGTGTGTGTGTGTGTCTGTGTTCATGTGTATATTTGGAGGCCAGAGGGCAACATCAGGTATCTGTGTCAACCATTCCCCACCTCAGTTTTTTAGATAGGGTCTTTCAATGGACCTGGAACTTGCCAAGTTGGACAGATTGACTAGCAAGCAACTCCCAGGGATCTTTGCATCCCCAGGATTGGGCTTAGAGACACACTGTGCCATGTTCCACTTTTTATGTGTGTGCTGGGGTCCAGACTCAGGTCCTTATGCTTGCATGGCAATAATTTACTGACTGAGCCATTTCCCCATCCAGAAACTCTCTTTTAAGGACGTGTTTTTCTTGTTCTATACAAAAATTTCCTTACCCATAGAGAGGAATTGAAGATTTTACTCTGCCAGCTTTGTTTGCAGTGGAATCACTGGTGTTGAATTTGTGCCCAGTTCACCAAGAAGGGCTGTTTCCTAGATGAATATAAGACCACAGCTGAAAAGTGCTTGTCCTTCATCTGTGTCTACACTCTAGCTCGGACCTGCTGCAGCAGAATCCTAGCTCCTGCAGAAGCAGACCACTGATCATCAGGTTTCAGACAGCTCTGTGGTCTATCCCATTTCTAGGGACATGTTCTTGGTAGATTTTTTTTAGCCCTCTAGAGACCCACTCTCACTGTGTGGAAAACAGGAATGGGGGTGCCTTTTTTTTTCAGAAGCAAAGTGTTAACTATATGCAAAGTGACTCTGGGTTTAGGTATGCAGTTAAGTGCAGAGCCAGTGGTCATTTCATTCCTCTGTATTCTTCTCCAGAGCTCATTGCCTCCCTGCTCCCTGCTCCCACAGGGACATGGTAAGGAAGTGCATTATCATGTAGGTTTCATTCCTGGTGGGGCTCATTTGCCATAAGGCTTTGGTTAAACCCCTCAATGGCAAGAGGAAGTTAATCTAGGTGATCCCTCTGGAGATCTTTCCTGTGGCAATGGTACAAGAGTATAAAGTCTTTTAGTTCCAAACTCCTTTTATATGTCAACTTTTTAAACCTCTAGATATGTTCCATATATGATATGTGTCAAAACTTCCTTTTAAGGAATTGTTACCACAGTATTAATTAGGTGTCTGTCATCATACCCAATCCACTGTGTGAGGCCTCCTGGCCACTGCCACTTCTTTCTTTTTTTTTTTTTTTTTGACTGCTGTATTGGTCTTAGCTATACATCTCTTGCATGAATTATTTCAATAGTCTCCTACCTGGTCTCCCTGTTTATTAATAACTAGGGCAAAAGATAGGATTCCCATGTTAATATATCACACTTTTGCTTAATATCTCTGGTAGTAGAAATAAATGGACATAATAGAAGAAATATAGTGTTGAAGAAAGAAATAGTGATCCTGGAATAATAGACATTCTAGTTATAAAAAAAACAGAAGTTGGTACCCAAGAGATGAACCAGTGGGTAAAGGTACTTGCTTCCAAGACTAACAGTCTGAGTCCAATTGGAAGAAGAGAACCAAGTCTCACAAGCTGTCCTCTGATCTGTACACACACACACACTCTAAAAACAGCATCTAAAAGCAAAGTGTAAAGAGAATGATCAATGACAAACTTAACAGTAGAAGATAATGAATCCGAGGGACTAGAAAGAGCAATAGAAGTTGCACACACAGAAGTAGAGAATGAAAAAATCGTTTAAAAGCAGTGAACTGAGAGCTGCTGCACAGCTAACATGTTCAGGGAAGGAGTGGGGAGGGAGGCAGTAGAAGCATTTGAAAGACGAATGACAGACTCCCCCTCTCCCAAGTTTGATGAAGAACACTGACCTAAGTACTTAGAGTTCATCAAACATAAAAATGTAAAGTTACTCTGCTATGACAAATCTTTCCGCCAAAAGCTGTCTGAGCCCTACCACCACGTGGGCAGTCTCCGCCAGCTGCCTGAGTTCTGCCCACCAGGTGGATGGACAAAATAATAAGAGACATATTATGTACAAATGCTGCTTGGCCAATGACTAGGATTTCTCATCTGCTAGCTCAGTCTTAATTATCTTAAATCTATATATTTTATACGACTTATCTTATCGGACACCTTCCATTGGAGTCCTCCCTTGCCAGTGGATCACATGGCGCTGCTGGAGGATGCAAAGGGGAAAACAGGACCACTTCCTACTTCCCCTTCCTTAAATATGAGTCTCCTTGCTATGTCACTTCCTGCTTGGATCACCACTTCTCTACTACATTTCCCAGAATCTTTTTTGACTCCTAGTCCCGCCTAATTTGCTGCCTCATTGGCCAAACAGTACTTTATTCAACAATCAATAAGATGAACGTACACAGTACATTCCCCATCATTACTCCTCATCGTATAAAAGTGAAATAGGCAAAAACTAAAGGAAGTAATAAAAAATGCTTTAAAGTCCAAAAGCAATCAAAACAATAATATAAAGTTTCAATTGCATAGAAGAGGGGAAAAAATGACAACCTATTTTGCATCAGAAACAGTTCTTACTAGAAGACAATGGTTTAACATCTTGAAATACTGAAATGAAAGCCCCAGAACATTGTTGGATATATCTTAAAATACTTACAGTGAAATAAAGGCATTTTCAAATAAACAAGGTAAGAATTTGTGCTCAGAAGGCTAAGACTACTAAAAAATGCTAAAAGTTTGTAAGGACATGATTGGGTTGGAAATAACATTTCTTAAAAAGGGATGGACAGGAACCAACACAAAAAAGACTTGTGTATGAGCTTTATGTAAATGTTTTCCCCCTTAATTTCTCCCCATAACAAGTCTTTGGTGGTTTTTGTGTCTCAGATGAAAACCCAAAGTTCTTACCTGTGATGCTCAACCACTTCAAAAAGCTCTCTGCCTTCAACTCAGGTTATTTCTCAACTAATTCCATTCAGGGCATATTGGCTACTTCATTAATTAAAAACCCACCAAGCTCCCAGCTCAGGAATTTATGCTTACACCACCCCCTGACTGGAAGGATATTCTTGGAAATGTATTGTCTTTCCTCTCAAGTTTTTGTTTGAATGTTACCTTTCCTGCTAACACTTCCTTTGTCCACCACATTGAAAATGGTATCTTTCATTTCTGATCCCTGCTCCCCTTTTTGTGCCATTTTCTGTCTCAGACTCACTCACTGTGGTTAGTATAACTTACTTCAATGGGTCACATCCCAGGAATAATGGACTTGGGTCATTGCTCTTTTCTTAGTGCTAGTTTACAGTGCAGTATGAAAGGTCAGTAAGTGATTGGTCAGTGAATGAACCAACATCAGTTCCTTTTTGTCTGGGGTTGTAAGCTCTAGAGGAAGTAATAAATTGGGTAGTAATTCTTGTTCCAGGAACATCATAACATGTTTACTGGTGGGAACTGTTTTCCTTCCCTATTTACTGTGGATCAAATTTATTGTGTGTCCGTGCTCCCCGTTTTGCCCAATGGGCCTCTCATTCAAGTGAACTCCAGAGCCAGACACCTGTCAGCCTCCTACAATCCCCCACAGTCTTCAGTCTTCAGTCTTCAGACTTTGATTTCCCAGAATCTTCTCAATCTGTTTGTCATTAATTATTGCCATTTCCCTTTACCTAAGACACAGCTGTTACAACAGTTACCTAGACCACTGCCTCACCCTTCACTTTGGCTTGTTCCCACTGTCTCAAGCTGGAGTCACATGGCCAAAGTGCAACTCTGATAATATCAGGCATGTGCTTAGGCCTTCAGATGGGCTCCCCAGGCCCATAGATCCAATTCTGTCTGAGACTTTACTGTTAAATCTCTTAAGACTGGGTGTCTCTGGTTTTTGCTCATCACACTGTAGCCAGTAGAGATTCTGTAAGGGCAGTTCCCCTATTCACTTCTGCTTAAGGAACCCATTCACATGCTGTTCTCTGAAACTAGAGATGGCTCAACCTCTTGCCTTTGCTCATCAAATTGTATCACTTAGCCTGGGAGTTACAGGAAGCTGCTGCCTCTTAGCATTAGGATGAACTTTCACAGCACTTCCCCACTCCACCTGCCATGTATCTCATGTCACAGTCTGTTACTGTATAGTGATTGCTTAACTTGTGGTCATTGCTACATAATTACACATTGAAAACACTGTATTGTAAATGACTGTTTAGTTGTCAACTATGTGGACAGTAGCCAATGAGTGTTTTCCTATTTAATATATATTTTTGAGAACCTACTATGTGCCAGGTACTGTTTGGTGCTGGATATTCAGCAATGAACAAAACAAAGACAGGCAAGTATCCTACTCCCATGAAGCCAGGGGTGACAGGTTCTTCATGCCCTATCCTTATTTCCCCTGTCCTCAGTACACACCCTGGTAGTTTGCAAACATTTGAACAAACATGGAATGCCTTTCCATTCTCCCATTTGATTTTTAGCTTTTTGCACATAAGTGATTCCTCATGGTGAGATACATGCAACTGGACAGACACACATGTCTTTATGGTGTGGGACCCTTGGACCAGATGGAATACCTTGTGATGAGATTTACTCCATTTCCAATCATCTTTTTGGATATGTTGCCTATTAAGTTATTTTTGGCAAGATCTGAGCTCTGGTGTAGTTCACTGAGCTCTCGTCCATGGATTTGCTTTCCACGATTTAGAGCAATAGAAATGTATACAAGATGGTTAGATCTTGTGTTTAGGATATGCATCCTTTAGCAAACCCCATTGCCATTAACCTAGCTCATGTTCTGCTAATTGCTTTGCTTTCAATTTTCTTCACTTATCCAGACACTTGCCTCATCTACACAGATGCTTTGTTCCATGTTGCTTTGCACATGTGACCTATGGAAGGTCTGACCAGCCCCATTCCAAGTCATCCTGGAGAACCCCTGGTTGAACTTATGCTGCTAGTCTGGTGGGCTGTGTGCTTAAATGAGATCGTGACTCTTTGGCTTGTGCTCTCTGAAACCTTCATGAGCACACACTTAGTCTTGTTAAATCACACTTTGCTTAATGGCTTTCATGTCACAGATCATGTGGCCTCTTAGATACTACTTGGTTAAGTTATTTAAGACTTTGCACAAGCACATTATTATTTTCAATGTGTTATAGTGTAATCTTTCCTGTTTATCATAGTCCCTCTATTAGACTTGTCATCTCTTCCTGAAAACACAGCTCCTTTGTACTCATAATCTCATCATATATTCTCATTTACTTAACAATCCCGAAAATTTCACCAAATGATGTGGAATTGCCATGACGATTATTATGAACTAGGTTTTGTTGTTTTTGAGACAGGGTCTCACTATGTAGACATGGCTTTCTTGGAATTTGCTATGTAGACTGGATTTTAACTTGAACTCATAGAGATCCTCCTACCTTTGCTTCCCAAGTGCTGGGACTAAAAGTCATGTGCCAACTACTGCCCTATGATGAGCTTTGGATATTAAAAAAACAGGGGATTTCAAGAGGGACACTAAACATGAGAAGAAAACTCAAAATATCAAATCTTCCACACAGGGCTTCCTTGACCAGCATTCTCTGGCAGGGAAAGCAAAGGAAGAAGAAAGAACAAAAGAGTGAAAGATCACACTCCCACTCAAAGCTTCTGAAACCTACTTTCTTTGCCTCTTTCTTTCCCCACCCAACTTTTTCTTCACACCCACTTACACTTTTTATAGCTCTCTGTGGCTGCCCACTCACTTCAGGGGCCCTCTTTTCTATAATAGCTCAGCCTTAACACACAATAATACTAAAACTTCTAGGCCAGATGGTGGTCCAATGAGGTGGAATTTCAACCCCAGATAAGAGTTGGCAGAGTGCAAATATTTAGACTCTTCTCAAATTTCAGAGCAGTAGAAAGTGACTGCACCTAATTCAGGCTCTGGTTAGCTATTCACTGCCCTGGAATTTTATATCTGTGCTGATAAATTTATTGAATACTTGACCATCAATGATGGGAAAAAAGTATTGAAACACAGGGTGGAAAAGACCAGGATATCCAAATAACTAATTTTTGCTGTGTCTGAGGACAAAGACTCAGAGTCACAAATGGAATCAAAGTGAGTCAATATTCCAAGCACTTTCAAGGAAAAGTCTGGGGTAGCCAAGAGTCTCTATCTCTATCTCTATCTCTATCTCTATCTCTATCTCTATCTCTATCTCTGTATTGCTCAGATATAAAATAGGATGTGGTGGTTGGAATAGGAATGGCCTCCAGAGGTTTATAGAGTTGAATGCTTGGTCATTAGAGAGTGCCACTATTAGAAGGCATGGCCTTGTTGGAGTAGGTATGGCCTTGTTGGAGGAAGTGTGTCACTAGGGGTGGCCTTTGAGGTCTCAGATGCTCAAGCAAGGCCCAGTGTCACTCTCTTCCTGCTGCCTGAGGATCCAGATGTAGAATTCTCAGCTACCTCTTCAGCACCATGTCTGCCCATGTGCCACCATGCTTCCCCCCATGATGATAATGGATTGAATCCCTGAAACATAAGCCAGCCGCAATTAAATACTTTCCTTTATAAAGGTTGTTGCTGTCATGGTCTTTTCACAGCAATAGAACACTGACTAAGACACAAGGAATGCAGGAAATCAGAATGGGAAGCACCATCATAGACACTTGCTTGTTTTCCAAGAGCCCTGAAATGCTACCTAGAAATGATCTGTGGTCTTGCTAACAAAATGGATGACTCCTGAAATTAAAACACCTGCTCTTTAAGAATGTGGAGTCTGTTTGTAAAGGGACTTGTTAGCTTCAAAAGTCTATTGGAAGAGCCAGTGCACTGTGTCAGAGGATGTGGTAGCTTTCCACTTCCACCCAGCAGTACTCCCTTGAGGAGACTGTGAGACGCAGTGCTTTCCTACCTGTCTCCAATAGGCTTGTGTAATCTTGGAGAGGGGGGAGTAGAAATGCTCACTTGTGGATGAGGCACAAAAGCTCCCAGGTTGGGCACTGGTCTTTTCAATGCCATCAGGGGTTAATCATTCTGTGCAACAAAAACTTAGGCAATTGTGACTGATTTCCCAGTACCTCTATGGACTGTGTCTTCTTACACAGTCTGAAGGACTAGAACTCTTGCTGCAGGCTGTTGCACTCTCCATATCTTTACCAGGCAATCTTGACGACAGGGAGTTGTGTATGCCTACTCCTCTTCAGAATTTTAGGGAGACCATCAACACACTTAGCAGAATGTTATTTGGAAAATAAGTCTTTATCTGAGGCAGGGTCTTATGTAGCCCAGACTGGCTTTGAACTCTCTATATAGTCAGAAATGACCTCGAATTTCTTATCCTCCTGCTTCTATCACCCAAGTGCTGGGATTACAGGTGGGCACCGCCATTCCTAGTTTATGTGGTACTTGGGATGGAACCCAGTGCTTCATGCAGGCCAAGCAAGCATTCTACCAACTGAGCTTCCTCCCCAGTCCCTTGGGGTGTAATTCTCTAAGATTGCCTTAATAGAAAAAATACAAAATGCATAGCTTCTTATAGCCTCAGCTTTTTGATCTGTAGAATGGGAAATAGTGTCTACAGCAAAGGGACCTGTGAGGACTAAGAGTGATGGAAAGTGGCTAGCACAGCTTTCTGGTATGCTGAAGCTTCAGTATGTAAAATGATGCTAGTGTTGAGGGCATGTGGAGGACAGAGAAGGCTTTCAGGCAGTACTATGACCCGCCTCTAGATGGGGGCAAGAGTCAAAGAAAAGGCCCCTGGCTTGTCCCTAGGAGCTGTGAGCTTCAGATCTCTGGAGACCCTAGAACATGCTGACCAAATGAATCAAGGTCACTGAGGTGAGGCATGCAGGATTCTAGAGCTGGAGGAGTCATTTAGGGTCAATCAACTCTGGTGGGGACATGGCAACCAGAGAGAGAAATGGATGGTGGAGGACCAGGAGGGATGATAGCAAATGAAAAGGCATCCACAAGTGTGTGTATGGGGGAGGGCTGCCATCCCTTCAGTGCAGAAAGGCCACTCCTCTCACTTTTGGGTCTTACCTTTGAGCCTCACTCACTTGCTGCTGGCAGAGAGGACAGGAGGATGTGATGTCACAGAGCTGGGAACCAGGGAATGTTGGTGACAGAGGTTCTAGACTGGACCATAAGTCTGGGAGGATAGAGGTTATTGCTATCTATTGCCCCTTCTTATACTGGTCCATCCCTCTGTCGGTGATGCCAAGCTGTTGGTGATGCCACCATTGCTGTCCTTCAGGGCATCAGAATGCAAGTTCTGTCTCTGTGAAATACTTTGAGAGTGCCAGGCCAGAAGGGGGCGCTACAGTACCAGATGTAGAAGGACTGGGACAGGGTCTGTCTCCTACTCTCTCTGGCTAGTAACCTCAGGCAGATGGACATTGTGCTTCAGTTTCTCCTTCTGCAAAATAGGAATAATAATTATGTGTGCTCTCTATATTTTTAGGATGAAATGGCACCAGAGTGATGAACATTGGGAAGGTGCCTAGATACTGTAGTAACTATTCCATGGAAGGGGAGTGGTGACATGTGTAAAAGTTTAGATAGATTTTCACAATCTATCTTCCAGAAAACGGGGAATTGATTTCTAGTGGATTCCTGCAAAATTTCTCACCCTACGGGGTGGGCTTTCAGTTCCCTCACTTGGAACACCCTGGTGCTATTTAGGGAAGTCACATTAGGTTAAAACCCTCTATCAGTGTTGTCCTGGGATGCATGTCAAGGTCATGGTACAGCAGAAGGAAAAGAAAACAAATGTAACCCAATGTTGGGGTTATATGCTAGTGGGTGATGGGGATTAAACAGCCCCTAAAAGCAGTAGTACCAAACAACACTGCTCAGTGGGGGCACTAAAGGAGTCTCAAGCCCAGCTATGAATCAGATTCACTTACACCATTGTTGAAACTCGGACTGTCTGGGGTCCTTTCCTAGGTAAGTCAGAATCTTAGGGATTCTAGAGATGGGGCATTAGTATGGCTTCAAAACTTTACTGGTGTCTGGAGAGATGGCTTTGTTGATAAAGTGCTTGCTATGCAAGCATGAAGACCTGGGTTCAATTCCCAGGACCTATGTAAAAATGTAAAAATGCTGATGTATGTGTAAGTATCCACAGATTATAAATACGACCTTCTGAACCCCTTTTCTGTTGTTTGTGTACATATGGTTTCAGGGCTGACCACCTTGCACTGGACAAACAATTATGGGCTTATACCAAGGGAAAGCTAATTGTCCCTCAAAAGTCATTCGTTGCTTGTAAAAACAAAAACAAAAACAAAAACAAAAACCACTATGACTTAGTATTGGAATTTATTAACACAAACTGTTTTACTTAAGAAAATTCTGTATGTGGTGGTTTGCATTTTTAATCCTAGTGTTGGGGAGGTGGAGAAAGGGCTTGCTAGCTGGCTACTCTAGCTTATCTTTCAAGCTCCAGGCCAATAGAGACCTGTCTCAAAGGCAGATGATAAACTGAGTATGATGGTACATGACTTTAATCCCAGGGCAGGCAAATCTCAGTGTTCCAGGGCAGCCTGAGAACTTGTCTTTAAAAAGGTGAACAAGCAAGCAAACAAACAAATGAAGAACAACAACAAAACCCAAAAGCCAAGCTAGATGCTGTTCCTGGGGAGGATGCCTGTGTCCTCTGGACTCTACATGCATCTACACATACACTTAAAAAAAAAAAAAGCAAAAAAAAAAAAGCACTAAATTACACCATGGCAACCACGTGATGTACTCACCTGGTGGCTTTCGGCTCCAGGCCATTTCTTAAGTCCTCAGAGGAGCTTTAGAAAATGCCAGTTCTTGCACCTAGTTCTGTAAGATCACTGTGTGTGTGTGTGTGTGTGTGTGTGTGTGTGTGTGTGTGTGTGTAAGAGTGGAGTGAAATCCAGGCACTAGTAGGTTTAAGAATTCTTCAGACTACATTGAGATCTTGGCTTATAGAATAGTTTTAAATTTTTATCTTATTTATTTTTGTCAATTTCGTACATGTATAATGGATTTTGATCACATATACCCTCCATCCTCCTCCTCCTACTCATGAGGAACCTTCTTCTCCCTCAAAGTTTGCCATCCTACTTTCATTTTTTTCTGTTTTAGTTTTTGTGACTTACTGAGTTTAATTAAGGCTGTTTACATGAGCATGGATTTGGGGTTATTTATTAACAAGTGGCTATACCACTGAAGAAAATAATGACATCTCCATCCTTGGTAGCCATTACCATCAATAGCTTCTCAGGGAAGGGTGGGGCCTCTGGAACCTCTCCCTCGTCTGTGGGGGAATGTTGAAGGCCTTGTACAGATAATGCAGCTTCTGTGAGTTTATGAGTGCAATGAGTGTGTCATGTCGGGGGGGGGGGGCAAGAGTGTTTTATAGCTCTATATCTACTACCTATGAGTTCTTTACATCCTTTCTGTCTCCTTCTCTCATGCTGTTCCCCTGGCCTTGGAATGGGTGAAACAGATGTCTTACACAGGCCTCAGCACTCAGTAGTCACTTACTCTGAGAATTTTGACAAGTTAATGAAAGACCCCCGAAGAGGTACTTTCGTAGAAGGAGACCCGTACCCAGGAATCAGTGAGACCACGAACTTGGATGCAAATAGCAAGAGGCTTTATTGGATACACGGGTACCCGGGGCGACTTAGCTTCTGTGAGGCCAAGCGCGCCGAGCCAAGGGAGAGGGGTCCTTATATAGCAGAAAGCGCAATACAGAAGCGAGAAGCAGAGATTCTATTGGATAATTCAAATGAGGCGCAGTACAGAGTTATTCAAATGAGGTGAAATACAGAGTCATTCAAATGAGGTGAGATACAGAATCATTTCTATTGGATGGTTCAAATGAGGCACAGAGCCATTCCAGATCAGCATATTCTCAAGGTCTGGTGTCTGGTACAACAGACTCAATTCCCCCTCCGTGTCCAGATAGCTGACCTTGGGACGGAGACCTTGGGACGGAGTGTTCCCCATCGGGCGGGGGCGCGGGGGCGGGGCCCCGGGCCGGCCCACCTGGTGCTCGCCCTCTGGCCGCCTCGCGGGCTCCTCGCTCGGCCCCAGCTTTGGAGGGAACCGGCAGCCGGCCGGGCGTGCGGCGGCGGGGGAAGCGGAGGGGAAGTGGAGGCCGGCAGGGGTGGGGATCGGGGAGGCGCAGGAGCGGAGGCATCTGCCGTGTGCCCCACCAGCCACTGACCGGAGGAGGAGGCAAACTTGAGAAAGAGAGGGCTAAGGGGCAGGGGTCTTTCATTACTAGTTTCTGCATTAATTATTACTCAGACAACAAGAAATTTCTCTGGCTAACGTTGAGAGCAACAATAGTCAGTGGGTATAAATATAAATATTTAGAAGGCAGTTTGACAATAATCTGTTTAGTAAAACAACAATACTAGGTTCTTCCCTAAGCCTCTTGACCTCTTCAAGCATAGACTTTTGGTTATGTTTAGACTAATTGGTATTAATTCCCTCAAATCCATCCCAAAGAAAGTGATTCTCATTGCAATTTCCATTAGCCTTGAATCAGGGGGCAGAGTCAATGACAAGTTGACTGGAATTAGCCATAGAGATTTTGGAGGACCCAGTATTAGTACTATAGAGAGTCACAGGAAAGAGTGAGGAGGGGCTTAGAAAGATTCATGGGACCCTTTTGATCTGGGAAGCATGGAGAGAGAGAGTCAGCTGGCCATTCCTCCACTGACTGCTTTCTTTCTTTCTTTTTTTTCTTTAAGATTTTATTTATTTACTATGTATACAGTCTTCTGCCTGCACACCAGCAGAGGGCACCAGATCTCATTCAAGGTAGTTGTGAGCCACCATGTGGTTGGCAGGAATTGAACTCAGGACCTCTAGAAGAACAGTCAGTGCTCTTAATCTCTGAGCCATCTCTCTGGCCCCCACTGACTGCTTTCTTGATCTATGGAACCACTTATATAAACACTTCAAAAGTTGGTGAAAATACTGACCAAAAAAAATCACTTTATTACTGGGAATTGGGACTGAAAGACCCCCGGAGGCTCAGGCCCCCAGGATCTCAGCCCAGGACTGCAGCAACCCCAATCACTAGGCGGAGGCGAAAGCTTGATGCAAACAGCTAGAGGCTTTATTGTAGTTGTTTAACGAGCTAACTCCATTAGCTTGGGCCTTTCATCCATCCAACATGGCAGATGGCTGGGAAAAGACCCTGAGAAACCACGGGACAGAGATCTTATAGGGCAGCATAAGGGGAGTGTCTAGGGGCACGCACAGGCTCAGGATTGGTGTGCCTCCAGGCTTGGAGGACTTGCCCTGTATTGATTGATCAAACTGGTTGTTATGGCACATAGGCCCTCCCAGGGCGGTTGCTATGCTCTGCACATCATTGCTGTGCACTTGTCAGTAAAGCACACCCAGAGCCGTAAAGCATAGCACTACCACCTAACTTCTGATTGGTTCCTTGCCACGAGGCAGGCATCTGACCTCCTAGTGACCAAGGCAAGGTCAGGCAAGCACGTGCTAGGGGCTGTTATGGCTGCCAAAACAGGGAGCTGGTCCCTTCAGGACATTGCCCTCTGTTAGGGGTGTATAAGACTTTCTTTCTCCTTGGGTCTGGGGTTGGAGAGGATTGGCTAGAAGTCTCCTAGATTGGTTTGGTTCAGGCAGTGAGTAGTGAAATCTTGAACTAAGTCACTGTTAGGATGAGTGGCAACTTTGAGCCAGGCCTGGGGATGGATCACCTGGCTAGGACACCTATTATCTGTTAACTGACTGTTCAACTCTGGTTATAGCTATTAACCCTTCTAACCTTCAGTTTCCTGATGTTTAGAATGGAAATAATTAATAGAGCTTGTGAGGGACAAGTTAGACCAGTCATGGAAAGTTGTAAATGCAGACCCTGGGAGAAGAGAAACACTCAATACATGTTGTTATTGTTGCTGTATTAGTTTATTTGATGCCAAGAGCTGTGTTAGTTACTTTTTTCATCATTGTGACAAAGAACTTGACAAAATAAATTTAATGGAAGAAAGGTTTATTTTGGATCATGGTATGAGGTTAGAACCCATCATAGTGGGGAAAGCATGGCTTTTGAGAGAGGTGGTTGGTCACAGTCAGGAAGCAGAGAGAGATGAACACTGTCTAGATCCTTTCAAGTTGATAATATTAACTCTCATGAGAGTGACGAACAGGGAATGTAGGAGAAATTGCGGCCAGCCTATCCAAGCCACAGTCTCCCTGCCCCCGGTGCCCATGTATGGCAGGCATTTTCTACCTGAGCCAAGCCTGCCTATATGCCCAGAGATTGCTAATGGAGAGACACCTACCCAGAGACACCAATAAGGAAAAGACAATGCAGAAGAGTGGGCTGCCTGAGCCAATAGGACCTTGGGAAGGGCTGTAAAGGCAGGTCTAACTTCCTTAATAAACAGGTCTGTAAGCACGTTGTTCTGCTGACTCTCAGTGCCTGAGTCGTTGTGCTGCTGCTTCTTTCCCCCCTCCCCAAAGGGGTGTCGGAGCAGAGTAACCCACAACAAGGGAACGGTCTGATGTCTCTGTGTCTTTCACATCTGGGTTGGTGAAATCAAGCATTTGGGAAACAGGAACAAATTTTGGAGGAGGGTAAGTTCACAACAACACAACACAACCAAAACAAAACAAAAAAAAAAAAACTTTGTTCTGATGAGATGGCTCAGTGGGTAAAGGCTCCAAGCCAGACAACTGGAGTTTGATTCCCAGGACCTACACAGTGGGAGGAGAGATCCCATTCCCACAAACTGTCTTTGGACCTCTGTACCACGCCTGTGG
The DNA here is from genome assembly GCF_003668045.3 of Cricetulus griseus. NCBI lineage: Eukaryota > Metazoa > Chordata > Mammalia > Rodentia > Cricetidae > Cricetulus > Cricetulus griseus. The sequence continues at coordinate 82,260,436 of NC_048595.1, read as the reverse complement.
TTTGTACTTCCCTGAGAAACAAATGCTATGAATTAACAACAACAACAAACAACAACAAAACCAAAACAAAGCCAAAAAACAAAAACCCTTATTTCATGACAATTATGAAGTTAATAGGAAGTTGCAGGGAAGTATATAGAGAAGAGGCATGAAAACTTGCTCCAGCTTCACACTGTGTTATACTTCAAGATCAAAAGCAGGAAAATAACACTGGTATGAGCCACAGAGCTTAAGCAAAGCTCATGATTAAATGTGTTCTGATTTGTGTGTAGGGGGGAGGGGGGCAGAGGGACAGTGGTTCCCGAGTTGATGATGAAATTTCATGTTTACCCTTCAGAAATGAAATCAAATTATGAGTTTCTTCTTTATGACCACACTTACTCTCTTCCTAGGAACCTGTTCTCCATTCCATAATTATGTCACTTTGGAACTATGACATGAATGGAAACATGCTATGTGCTTGAGGTTGTTGGCCTTTGTCACTCAGCATGCTTTCCTTGTGATCCTTGTGATCACTTTCCTTGTGATCCACTAGAACATGCATTAATAATGGCAAACTCATAATTCTTTTTCATTGTTGAGTAATAATCTGCAGAGTGGATATACCACAGGTCTTTCAGGGCACATGCTTCCCGAAAGCTATTTTGATAGAATCCAGGTTTTGGCTGGTCACAAAGCTGCTGTCACCTAAACTTCAGCATACTGATTTCCATATTAAAATTAGTTTCTATTCTGTGAGAATTGGACGAATTTACCATTCCATTCCTAGACTGTACAGCAACACTATTTTACATTTAGATAGAAACTGCTAAATTATCCTGTAGAGTAACAGTGCCACTTTGTATCCTTACACACAGGGTGAGTGGCTGGGTTTCTCTGTGTCCATGTCTTTTTGTCATTTTATCTTTGTACAAGCATCCTGGAATTTCACCATGGCCTAAATAATGTGCATTTCTCTGTTGACTGAGGCTGTTGAATATCTTTTTCATGTGCTGCAGCTTTTAAAATGACAATTTTATTGAGATCTAATTAATGTAAAATTGCATTCTCACTTTTAAAGTTTAGAATTTAAGATGTTCATGGTGGTACACCCTTGCAATCATTGTGCTTGTTAGGCTAGCTAACTCAGAGGCTAGCCTGGGCTACATAGTGGGACCCTATCTTAAAAAGAAAACAAAACAACAGGCACATATAATTTATTAGTTTCTAGACAACTCAGTTTTGCAATTATCATCTAACTCCTGAATATTTTTGTCATCTCAATAGGAAACTCCACACTCACTAGCAGTCCTTTACTTCCAAGTCCAGGCAAACAGCAATCCATTGTCTGTCTTTATAGATACACTTATTCTAGACTGTAGTAGCATCTCCTTGCCAGTGATTTTGTGTTAGTGGCCACACCCTTTGGTCGAGGCTTCAGGTGCATACATGACCAAAAGGTGGAGAAGCATGGGGCAGATTCTCACTCATGCAGTCTCTCTCTCTCTCTCTCTCTCTCTCTCTCTCTCTCTCTCTCTCTCTCTCTCTCTCTCTCTCTCTCTCTCTCTCTCTCTCTCTCTCTCTCTCTCTCTCTCTCTCTCTCTCTCTCTCTCTCTCTCTCTCCTCTCTCTCTCTCCTCTTTGATCTCAGATCAGATTAGAAGGGCAGAGACTGCATCTTCTGAAGCAGGAAGACCGCAGGGATTCTTTACTATTATCTGTAAGTTGTTCCACAACAAAACACCCATTTATCATTCATCTTGGGTCTAGTGAACTCATTATTACCCCACCTTCCTATGAATTTAATCTTCTTTCTTTTTACTTAGTTCAGTGTTTTCAAAGTCCATCCATAGTAAGAATGTATTATAGTTTCATTCATTCATTCATTCATTCATTCATTCATTCTTCTTCTATCTTCTTCTTCTTCTTCTTCTTCTTCTTCTTCTTCTTCTTCTTCTTCGTCTTCGTCTTCGTCTTCGTCTTCGTCTTCGTCTTCTTCTTCTTCTTCTTCTTCTTCTTTCTTCTTCTTCTTCTTCTTCTTCTTTTCTTCTTCCTTCTTCTTTCTTCTTCTTCCTCTTCTCTCTTTCTCCTCCTCCTCTTTGTCCTCCTCTCCTCTTCTCCTTCTCCCCTTCTTCTTCTCCTTCTACTTCTCCTTCTCCTTCTTTCTTCCTCCTCCTCCTCCTCCTTTTCTTTCTCATTTTTTCTTTTTTTTTCTTCCTCTACTCCTCCCTTTATATTGTTCAGGATCCCTTGCCTAGGGAATGGTGCCACTGACATGCTCTAGGCCAACATGATCTAGATAATTCCTCACTAAGACTCTCTTCTTAGGTAGTGTGTACCAGCATTTCCTTCCTTTTCATTGCCAGGTAACACTCCACTTGTATGAATACACCACTTTGGTTGCTTCTACCTTGGGTGTCTATGACTATTAGTGTCTATATTTTTTTGTAGAAATACATTTTCATTTTTCTTGAATATATACCCTGAAGTGAGAATGCCATCATTCTCACTTCATAATGTTAATTGTATGTTAAAATTTTGAGAAATTGTCAGTTTCCAGAGTGACTACATCATTCTGTAATGTAACTTGCAATGTTTGAAAGCTATAACCACCTCACATTCTTGATAACACTTGCTACTGTCTTAGATTTTAACAATATAGATTAGTGGTTATAAAGTTAAATACTTAGAAGGCAATTTGATAGCATGGCCATTTAATATAACAACAGTAGGTTCCCCTTTGAGCCTATGATTTCCCAATTATTGGGATTTTGACCAGGTTTACAGTTCCAGGCATGAAATTTGAAAGGATGGCTATCAGCTCAAGACTCCCAAGACCAAGTTCTCAGCACAAAGGATATTTATTTGCTCCAGAGGGTCAAAGGGCATGGACTAAGAGACAAAGGCAGGAGATATAGAATGAGTGAGAAGGGGAAGGGAACAAGGGAGAGGGGGAAAGAATATTTGTCCCAGGGGGACAAAGGATTGCCTCTGGATAGAGGTGAGACAGACATGGCCCACAGGAAAATGCAGTTTATAAATGTAAAAGGGGGAAATTCTGTGTTAGAATGAGCTGTTTAATTTTATTTATTAAATAATTTTATTTTTTATTACACAAATTTTAGTTCTCTATCCCTCCCTCCCTCCTACTCCTCTCACCTTCTTCCCACCCCACCCCCTACCCACTCCGCAGAGAGGGTAAGGCCTCTCGGTATATACCCAAAATATGCACACTCATGCCACAAGGACACTTGCTCAACAATATTCATAGCAGCATTATTCATAATAGCCAGAACCTGTTGGAGAAAGGCAAGGCCTTCCAGAGTCATGTTTACCATGCTCCAGCTGGGTAAGTCCCTTCAAAATTCATTTGTGTGGACCAGGCCTTAAATCCAGTGCTAGTCGAGACCATTTCTGTCTTTTCTCCATTTGCAGCTGCATGGCGCCTTCTGGCCCTATGTAAGCTAGCCAGCAAGAAGGGAGTTTCTTGGCCAGTCAATATTGATTTCTCTATTTCCTACAACTAAAATGAGTGACATCTTCAACAATAGGGTTTGACGATCTAGTTACGGTGAGCAGCCAAGAGCAATGGCAACAGCTTTTGTTCTTTTAGGTGTCTCTGGGACCCCCTTGACCAATAACCTGTAACGAGATATTCTGTATCTGACACCAAGATTTTCATTCACTAATCTGTATCTTCTGCAACCATTGTTGTCCATCCATGGAGCACATACTTCTGTTCAAAGTCCCTTGAAAAAATACATTATCTCATTTAATTACAAAACTGGTGGAATCCTATTTGGCTTCTTCATATTACCTTAGTTTTGGTTAACCCACTTCTCAAACTATGTATTGTCTAAATTGTGAAATATAAAGGCTACCTTCATAGCAATTACTTTGTATTAGAATTTATCAGTCATCTAGAGATGATTTGGCATATATAGAAGGGCGAGAATAGGTCATGCAAACATTGCATCTATGGTGGTTTGAATAGGAACAGTCCCCATAGCCCCATATGTTTGAATGCTTGGTCGTTAGGGAGGGGCATTATGTGACAGGGATTATAAGACTGGGACTTGTTGGAGTAGGAGTGGCATTGTTCAAGGAAATGTGTCTCTGAGGGTGGGCTTTGCAGTTTCAAATGCTCAAGGTAGGTCAAGTGTCTTTCTCTTCCTGCTGCCTGCTGATCCAGATGTAGAACTCTTAGCTACCTCTCCAGTACCATGTCTGTCTGTATGCTGCCATGTTTTTTTGACATGGTGATAATGGACTAAACCTCTGAAACTTTAGGTCAGTCCCAATTAAATGTTTTCCTTTAAAAGAGTTGTCATGGTCATGGTGTCTGATCATAGCAATAGAATACTGACTAAGATAGCATTGTAACATTTTATGTAAGGGCCTTGAGCATCTTGTTATCCAACCAGAGAGTCCTAGAATTAATCTCCATTGTTACCAGGAACAACCGTAGAGGCATTAGTGAGCTATTCTTCTAACCCTAACCCTAACCCTAACCCTAACCCTAACCCTAACCCTAACCCTAACCCTGGGAATTGACTGCTGAGAAGTGGGCAGTTTAAGCTAAGCATGGACTTGATATTTTATAATATTTTATCATATGATTGAGTAACTCTATTTTGAGTCTTTCATTTCCATAAAGGAGAAGGTCTCAGGCGCTACCCATTCAGGAACTCACCAGGCTCCCTTCAAAGAGACTAGTCTGTGAATGCAGGGCTTTCTTCAGGTAATTGTGTTAGGATGGAATTGAATCACATTATTTTATTTTTCTTATAGTTATTTTTGTGTGATGACATTTTTTATTATGGCAATGACATGTATATGTGATTTTTATTTAAAATTTTTTTTTAATTTATATACCAATCCCCAGATCCCCCTCCCTCCCTTTATGCTCCCCCATCTTCCCCTTTGCTACTCCCCATCCACTCCTCAGAGTTGGAAAGGCCTTCTTTGGGGAGTCAAAAAAGTCTGGCATACCAAGTTGAGGCAGGACCAAGCTCCTCTCCATTGTATCAAGGCTGAGCAAAGCATACCACCATAGGGAATAGGCTCTAAAAATCTAGGAGACTGAACTCCAGGAACCCATTCCAGTGCTTGGCTGTGGGTCACTGCATCTGCTTCCATCAGTTACTGGATGACAATTAGGGTAGTCACTAATCTGATTAAAGGGGAAGGCCCATCCAGATACTTTCTCCAATATTGCTAGGAGTCTTGGGTTGGTTCAGCCTTGTGGATTCATGAAAATTTCTCTAGCACTAGGTTTTTCCCTAATCCCATAATGGCTCTCTCTATCAAGGTGTCACTTTCATTGCTCTCTCCCTTTGTCCCACCCCAACTCCCTCTTCTTGATTCTTCATGTTCCCATCACCCATTCCCTCCCTTCTGCCCCCTCCCAGCTTACCCATGAGATCTTAACTATTTTCCTTTTCTAGAGCCCTCCAGGTGTGTCCCTCTTAGGGTCCCCCTTTTTACCTAACTTCTCTGGGGTTGTGGATTGTAACTTGGTTATCCTTTGCTTTACATCTAATATCTAGTTATGACTGAGTACATAATGTGCTTGTTTTTTGGGGTCTGGGCTACCTCACTCAGGATGGCTTTTCCTAGATCCATCCATTTGCCTGCAAATTTCAAGATGTCATTTTTTTTTAACCAATGAGTAATACTTCTTTATGTAAATGTACCACATTTTCTTTATCCATTCCTTGGTTGATGGGCATATAGGTTGTTTCCATGTTCTGGCTATTAAAAATAATGCTGTTATGAACATAGTTGAGCAAGTGTTCTTGTGGTACACCCGTAATACAAACTCTATGAGCAACAATTAATAAATAGGACCTCCTGAAACTGAGAAGCTTCTGTAAGACAAAGCACACAGTCAACAAGACAAAAAAGCAGTCTGAAGAATGGGAAAAGATCTTCACCGACCCTATATTTTACAGAGGGCTGATCTCTAAAATACATAAAGAACTTAAGAAACTAGACACCAAAATACCAAATAATCCAATTAAAAATGGGATACAAATCTAAACAGAGAATTCTCAATAGAAGAAACTTAAATGGCCAAAAGACATTTAAGTAATTGTTCAACATCCTTAGCCATCAGGGAAATGCAAATAAAATGACTCTGAGATACCATCTTATACCTGTCAGAATGGCTAAGATCAAAAACACTGATGACAGCTTATATTGGAGTAAGGGAAATACTTCTCCACTGCTGGTGGGAGTGCAGTCTTGTACAGCCACTTTGGAAATCAGTATGGTGGTTTCTCAGAAAATTGTGAGTCAATCTACCTCAAAACCCAGCAATACTACTCTTGGGTATATACCCAAATGGTGTATATGTGTTTTAATGTAAGAGAATTACATTAAAAAGCTTTAAAGAAAAATATTAACAAAATAACAACTGTAAGTCTCTCAAGGCCAGGCCACTCTCTTGAAGACTTCCCACTGTCAGGTTATACCCACAGAACAACTTGACTGCCCTAATACCTGGACCCAGTCCCCGTTCTACAGAATAAAAAGCCCAAACTCTGGACTTGAAATCTGATTAGTTCCCCATCCTGGAAAGCTTCACCCTTTAAAGCTCTCCCCCCCCCCCCAAAGCTATGTAAACACTGTTTTTTGCTTAGTTATCTGATGTTTCTTGATGAGCAGAGACAGTCACCCTTCTTTTTTTCTTTCCCCCCTCCCAATCTGTTGTGTGAGGTTTGTTGTGTAGTATGTCTTTGTGGTATTTTTTGGTGCCCGACTGCCAGGATACCTTACCATCTGAGCTGTAACAATTATAATAGGTAGAGTCACAATGATGTGTGAATGGAGTTTAGGAAACACTGATTTGGTGTGTATCATTATTTTGGTTAGAGTTCTCAAGAGTTCTACAGCTATTTGGAGATTGGCTTCTCTTTCTCTGGGTCTCTCTCCTGTTGGGGGGATGTCCTTCTGTATATATGTTTCTCTTATTGGTTCATGAGTAAAACACTGATTGGCCAGTAGCCAGGCAGGAAGTATAGGCGGGGTTACCAGATGAGAAAAATTCTGGGGAGAAGATGCAGAAAGTAAGCCACAGGGGAGATGCCATGTCACCGCTGAAGGAGTAACATGCTGGAGCATTCTCCAGTAAGCCCAAACCACATGGAGATACACAAATTAATATAAATGGGTTAATAATTAAGAGAGCTAGCCAATCAGAAGCCTGATCTATTGGTCAAACAGTTTATAATTAATATAAGTCTCCGTGTTTTTTGGGGGCTGAAGGGTGGCGGGACCAGGCTGGACAGAAACTCCAACTACACTCTCCCTCCCTCTTACCTATTGTCTATGTCTGTCTATTTACATATCCACTTACAAATCATCTATCATTACCTGTCATCCATGTGTTATCTGTCATTTACTTGTATTTATTTATCATTTAATCATCTGTTGTTTTTAAATATGTGCTATCTAATGTCTGTCTTTTACACATTTCCCTATAATCTATAATCTGTTATCTATCTTCTATTATTCATTTTTATGTGTATGTGTGTTTTGCCTATATGTATATCTGTGCACCATGTGTATGCAGTACCCACGCAGGCCAGAAGAGGATATTGGATCCCCTGGGACCAGAGTTTTAGACAGTTGTGTGCCATCATGTGTGCATTAGGAATAGAACCTTGCAACTCTAGAAGAGAAGCCAGTGTTCTTAAACCACAGAGCCATCTTTCTAACCCCATCTATGTGTGATCTTTTACCTATCTTCTTCCTTCCTTCCTTGTAGGGAGCTGTCCCTGCATTCTCCATTACAAGATGGCGCCTGCATCCGGCAGGCACCGAATGATAAACAAGTTAGTGCACAGGCGCTGGGTAACTTTCCATCCCTTGGTCTCTGCCTCTCCCGTGGTGTCGTATGGTCCGATGAGCTGCAGCCAGTCAGGGGGTAACACGTCCGAGGCGGCGGTTGCCAGCCTATATAAGGGATGGGTTTTTGGGAGTTCGGGTCTCCGCTCTGTAAGCTTATGCTCTCCCTCTCAAGATGCATTAAAGCTTTACTGCAGAAGGATCCGAGTGTCCTGTGTCGTTCTTGCTGGTGAGACGATCGCGCGGGACACTTCCTTCCTTCCTTCCTTCCTTCCTTTCTTTCTTCATTCCTTTTTTTCTATCTTTATTTCTTTCTATTATCTATTTATCATCTATTCATCTATATCATTTCTAATCTATTCATCATCTGTTACCTTTCTACTACCTACTTAATATTTAACCTATCATCTACCTCTTTGTTTGTTTGACTGTCCATCCATTTACCCCTCTACCATAAGTCCTATTATTTATGAACTGGTGGTATAAATCTGAGGTCTGAGGGCAGAAGAGATGATGGTCTAGGATGGAGGGTGAGTTTGAAGGCCTGAGAACCAGGGGAGCAAAGAACAGTGACTGGTGCCCTTTCTGAAGCAATCAGGCTTGTGAATCCTCCCTTCTTTGTCTTGTTCTATTCTAGCCACCAACAGATTGGATGGCACCTGCCACATTTACTCCAATGCTACCCTCCTCTAGACCTAATTGGAAATAATGTTCATCTACAAAGCTGGATTGCTAATGATCTAATCAAGTTGACACATAAAATTAACTACTACACCATGATAGCAATGACCTTTCTCTTAAATGTTATGGGATGAAGTTCTGTTTTCCTCCCAAGCTGTGAATCACTGGGGTATAAACTTACCTCATCCATACTTTATGAGGAGGGATTTGCTTCATTAATTTAAAGGACCCTGACCTCTTTAAAGCCCCTAGGTGACTGTCATAAATAAAAAAAATGAGGTTCTTATAGCTTCAGGCAGGTGGAAAGCTGTCCCTGAGTCATAAGAGCAGGAGAGCTGCCCCTGTGCTCCTCCAGCTGCAACACTCAGGAATTCAGGCCCTGTACCTCACCCGGGCAGCACAAGATAGCCATCCCTGATGGTGGAGGTGAGGGTGAGCCAGAACCAACATTGTGAGCATGGGAGATCTTTCTCCATTACTCATCTGTCTTGTGACAGCATGGGCAAGGGAGAGATGTTACTTGCCCCACTCACCACCCCCATCAGTGACGGAGGCAGGTGGAAGAGCTGGTTCTGAAGTCATAACAGCATAAGAATGGGAGAGCCATCCGTGATCCTCATCAGCTGCAGCACCAGGGAGAGTAGCCATTATACCTTACCTGGACAACACAGGAGAGCAGCCCCTGAAGGTGTAGGTGTGGAAGAACTGACCCTGCGGACATGAAAGCAGGAGAAATGTCCCCTTCCCCTTACTCATCTTTGCAAGTGTTGAATAACCAGGGCAATGCTGGAGCTCTCACCCTGGTGGTGAAGACAGGGGAGAGCTGGCAGGCTGAGCAACACAGCAACTACCCAGGCCAATAACCAGCATTGTGTGTTGGCCCATCCCAACATCACCCCATCTATGATCTCCTGGAGCATAGGTGGGAGGTGGAGAAGTGGTCTTTCTTGTGCACCTAGGGCTGCAGGATCTCTATAACACAGGACAGTAATGGAATGTTCAGGAAGAGTTCTAGTGAAGGCCCAGTGGTGATGGTGTAGTAGAGACCAGGGACCTTGAACCAGACCAATGATTCTTTGGGGTGACTGTCTGCATGTAAGGATGTATGGATAAAGGGGTTTACTGAGTGACTCATTGTGTCACACTGTAACTTCCATGATGAGATTTTTCCTTTCTTCTCTCCCCTGTTTCTTTTTTTAAATTTTATTTTGTTTTATTTTGGGGGGAGATGAGTGAGATCAGGAGACATGATGTGGAGACATGATGTGAAAGACACAAAGAATAAGTCAAAAGAAAGTTAAAAAAATACCCATGAGGCTTTTGGAAATAATAAAAAAAGTCACCTCTGGAATCTCACATTCTAAGAATAGTCTTGACTTTTGGATTTTTGCTCAATCAAATATATGTTCAGTGAAGGCAGAGAAGAACATTTCCAGTATTAATTTGAGACTTGTGGGAAATAGAGAGGAGTTTCTTTGTGTGTGAAAGGGTATTGCGACTGCCACATGGGCTGACTTTTGAGTGTGCTGGGGATGAGAAAGAAGGAAAGGTGAGTATTGTCACAGTCATTTAAGTCACCCCTTACTCAGATGTAACACCAAATGTAAAGGCTGCAGTAGGTAGACACTGTTCATATCTCCATACATGCTGTGGTCATGGAGGCCAATGGTGAGGTTCTATGGTTTCTGGGTAATTATTGAATCATTACTTTAATGAACTCTCACAGTGGTGGTATTTGTCATGGAGCCTGGCCAGATAGTAGCATATTGTACCTTCTAGGGTAGCCTTGAAGTCTTATATTTCACTTGTAATGCTGGTCCCTTTCAAGGGAACTTGCTGCCACTGGGTGACCCATGGAACTACACATGGTGGTCAGCCACCATTCAGGATCACCTGTTGAGTGGCACCTATTGGTCCTGGCTTTACTGCTCTTCTCTCCATCTTTGGAACCATGGCTCTGAGGAAAGAACCAATAATGGAGCAGGGTATGTGGTTGAAGGCCCACATGTAGTTTCCCTGATTTTTCTCAGGACATTTTATCATCATCCCCGGGTCATTTTTGGTCCATGGCCAAAAAGCCCATCCTTGGCTGGATTCATAGGTCTTCCCTTTCTTTTCAATCAAATCACTTCTCTTCATCATCTCTAAATTGACCCTCACACTCCCCACCTTGTCTATTGCAAAAAAAAAAGAAACCACTGCAAATGTAACACCATTGAATCACATCATGTATCTCAGAAGGATTTGTGTGCCTTTTCTATGTCACTCTGAGTCCCTTTCAGGCAGTCACATGCCCTTCTGAGGCTAACAAGCAAGATCAAAATGCTCAGAAAGCAATGGAATGAGACATGCCTTATGTCTGGATCAGGAGAATTACGGAAGGGTACAGGGGAGCTTAAGTGCCCTTAGAGCAAGCAACTGTGGACTGTGAATCTCAGTACTCTGCCATTGCTCAAGGGAAGGCAAGAATCACTGCCAGGGGGCAAGCATAACAGTAACAGTTTTGACTATACTGAATGCCTTGTTCTGGAGATATCGACCTGGGATGCAGTCCTAGCTCAGCCATGTTACCTGTGTAACCTTGGACAAGATATTTTTCTGAGCTCCAGTGTTCATGTCTGTAAATGGAATACAAATACTAATGATTTTTACAGGACTGATAGACTTACTGAACTCAACATTTTAGACACACACCATCGCTAGTGTTGCTGTTCTGATGCTATGGTTTATACATTTCATGTAGAATCTGGGGCAGCCATGATGTCTGTGACCAGAAGAGCATTATATGGGCCCTGGGATTCTGTGTCACTATGATTTCTTTTTATTCAAGGGGAGAAATAAATACTTGATTTGAAAAGGAAGAATTTCTGAGTTGTAAATTAAGTGAGTTTAATACATATGGTGGGTGTTCTCTTTCCTCATAGATTGTAGGGTTTTCTAAGACTTTTCAAAGGCCCTAATTACACTCTATACAAAGGTATCCCCTCCATGTGTGATTTACCTGTGAGCTATATAATTTCATGGTGGTAAATTAAAGTATAATTTCATCCCTCAATTCAATAGATGTGATTTTTAAATAAAGAGAAAGCCTTAGACCCAGATTTGCTCTGGAAGATTCTGCCTTGTTTTGACATGTTAGATGGAAGACACTTGCACTCTTACATGGGGAAGCCTGGTGATATTGTTCCAGCACACAGGGAGCAGGTCATATCTTTTATTACAGAGCAGAGAGTCTTTAAAGCTCTTTTGAAGGCTGTAATTAGACTCCAAGCAAAGGTTTCTTCCCTCTTCATAAATCATGTGCATGGACTATATAATTTAATGGAGGTAAATTGAAATGAATTGTTTGAAGACCCAGCCACTCCCTTCCCAAATGTTTTGAGATTTAAGCTTCCTCAGACAGAATCCAAGACAGGAGCTGAGCAGCTAGCCAGATCTTTGTTCTTTGACTGTGACAAAGGCTATGGGCTATAGTAGGGTGTTGTAGAAGCTACACACTTGCCTTTAGATGGAGGGGATATCATCTGGATGTGTAACCAGGTATTTTTTTCTAGTTGTATCTGAATGACGCTCAACACCTTCAAACTCTTCACTTTTTGACTTCTAGAAGGAATTGGAAGGGGCTTACCGATCATGCATAGGAATCTCTTTCTTGTCCCTCTTGTAGAGACACAGGTCATAAGAAGTAAAGAATTTGCTCAAAATCTCCTAGTACATGCAGCAGAGATTTCTATTTCTTCCCCTTGCCAGCTTTTACCTCCACTTCTCCCACAGAAAAAGAACCTCTAGTTCGTGGTTGGATGTACAGCTGTCTTGAGCACAGGCTTGAATTCCAGTCTTTTTGGCAGTAAATGTGTCAATGAGACTTAGTTCTAGATGACCACAGATAAGTAACAGTGTCCTGAATAGCTTCTGGAAATAATCTTTTGTTCTTCTTCCTACCTTCTGGCTGGAATGTGGAAGTGATTCATTGCCTTATTAATGGCACATACCAGTAATTGTAAAAGTTCAGTGTCCTATGAGTGTGCTTGCTTCTGGATACATTTATGTTTGAAGGAGTTAGCTGGGCCTGATGACATTTGTAACAAGTTGGTTCTCTACTGGGTATGTGAAGTCACTGTGGCTAGGTCAGTGAAGGTGGCTTCCTGTGCCTCATCTGTCCTTGTTTCTCTATAGGATAGGTGCTGATGCAAGAAGCCACAAGTGATAAGTGGAAACATACAAGTAGCTTTTCTTGCCTCCCCTGTGTCATGTTGGCTAATATCCTATTTGCCAAAGTCATGTGGCCAGGCTGCAAGACACACTAGGAAAGGGGATACTTCCCTGTTACATGCAAAAGCTTGCAAAGGACAGGACGGGAATGGAGGCCCAAATGGATCCCATCTATTACAGGTGGATGACTGAATGGAGGGATAGACAGAGAGATTAAAAATAAGAAAGTTTTGCTGGTTGTGTTCAATTGAAGGGGTGAGAAGGCAGTTTCTGGTTTCTGGTGTGTCCTGGCTATCTGGGGCTATGTTGGATTTGATGTTGTCTTTGGCACCCAAAGGAGAGCTTAGAGCTGGGCTGTGGTCCCAGGCTGTTGACTGTGTGGGCTATGACCTGCTCCTTCCCTGAAGAAGGCCTTCACTTCTGAGTCATTGTGAAAACTTTCACAGACTTTACCCATGATTGGAAAGAATGCATTTTAGAGACGAGAACCCAACAGAGGCATTGTGTTCATGACACACAGTCATACTGTGCCCTGAGAACTGAACTAGGATGCCAAAGACATGTCTGACCTGCATACCTCTGTTATGTCATATAAACAAATGGCTACAGTGTTAGAGATATGGGATTCTTCTAGGCTATTCAGAACCTGATAGCAAAAGGAAAAACGAGTTAAATTTGTTTTTTAGACTTCATGGATTTTTGAATTTCTATTTATACACCATAAGCGCGCACACACAGACACAGACACAGACACAGACACACACACACACACACACACACACACACACACACACACACACACACACACTTTTTTTGTAGTGATAAAGATTGAACCTAGGGCTTCACTCATGAGTTGATCTCTGGGTTCAGCTCCTGATAATATATATTTTAAAGAGGATAAAGGTTTTTTTTTCTGGTGTCCTGCTATATATATTGAAGATCCTTCAATGTTAATTGTTTCAAATGCTCTCACAACATGCTCTAAAATTCATAGAAGTCACATAATGACAGCACTGTGAAAATTCATGTCACAGAATGACAGCTGTTGTAGAAGTGAAAGGAAAACATTTTTCATGTGAAAACTGATGATTATAAAGCGTGTTGTTGTGTAACTGATGCAAGAGTGAGTGCTCAGGGTAATCCAGATTTCTTTCAAGATGTGCAAACAACTTGCATTTATTTGTTTTGGTGATGTTAAGACTCACAGCCCATTGGGCCTTTTTCCTTCTGTGGAAGAAATAGGAGTGATTCTGGCAAATTTCCCAGAACCTTAAACAAATAAAAGCCTTGTTAGCTCACTTTGCAATGGATGATTGTTGCCCTAACCCCACATCTTCACCAGCATGACATAGATGTCATTTGTTTTATTGATCTTGACCATTTTGACTGATGTAAGATGAAATCAAAATGGTTTTAATTTCTCTGATGTCTAAGGATGTTGGACATTTCTTTAACTGTTTATCAGCCATTTACTTTTCATCTTTTGAAAACTCTCTGTTAAGTTTTGCAGCTCATTTTAATTATTTATTTTATTTGATGTCTTGTTTTTTAGCTCTCTATATATTTTAGATATTAACCCTCTCTCAGATGTTTAATTGGTAAAGATCTTTTCCCATTCTGTAGCCTGACATTTTGTCCAGATGATGGTGTCCTTTTCCATATAGAAGCTTTTCAATTTAATGAGGTTCCATTTATTAGTTATTGGTCTTAGTGCCTGTTCTATAAATATCCTGTTCAGAAAGTCATTTCCTGTGTCAATGAGTTTAACACTATTCCTCCCTTTCTTTCTTTTCACATTCAGTATCTGACCTTATGTTTAGGTCCTTGGTCCATGGTGATAAATATGTGTCTATTTATAGTTTTTATATGCAGTCATCCAGCTTAACAATCACTATTTGTTGAAGATACTATCCCTTTTCCAGTGTGTATTTCTGGATTCATTGCCAAAAACAAGTGTCATAGGTGTGTGGACTTATGCTGCATCTTCAGTTTGATTCTAATCATCAATATGACTGTTTTTATGTCAATACCATGATCTGTCTTATTACTATAGTTTTATATAATTACAATTTGAGGTCAGGGATGGTTATAACACTACCAATTCTTTTATTTTTTCAGTATTGTTTTAGATATCATTTTTTGTGTGTTTTCATATGAAGCTGAAAATTACGCTTTCAGTTTCTGACTCTCTTGACTGTTTCTGTCTCTCTTGATGGCTTTTGGGACCCTATTTCTCATACTGAGTTGTCTTATCTAGCTTTAATATGAAGGGAGATGACTAGTCTTAATGCAAGTTATATTCCATGTTTGGTTGCTATCCATGGGAGGTTTGCCCTTTTCTGAAGAGAAGCAGAGGAGGAGTGGGTGGGGGAGGTCACAGAAGAGGTAGAGGAGGGACTGGGAGGAGAGGAGGGAGGGGTAACTGTGGTCAGGATATAAATAATAATAATAATAATAATAATAATAATAATAATAATAATAATAATGAAGAAATTGTCTCAGCATAGGAGAAGAGAACTGAAAGTTCTTTAGACTCCCAAAGAATGTAACTCTCAGGCTCTGCACTGTGCAAAACTTCTCTGCAACCTGCTCTTGTTTGTTCCCTTGTAGGCATACCCTTTTATTCATATTGCAGGATTTGACACTTACTTGACTGCCTGTAGTCCAAACATCCTGAGTTTTTTAGTGTGCCAGGTTGTGATTTACCTTGGCAGCAAGCCCTTTTGTCCAGGTTCATAAGACACACACGCACGCACGCACGCACACCTGTGTGTGTGTAATGTGTATATAATGTGATAATGTCAATTTATAATCTATGAATTAAATGAAAAGTCTACTTGCTTGTGCCTGTGCCCCAGTATCTCTGGGCTTCCCTGCTTGCCAGACTTGGTATGTTTTGTAGTTTGCTTCCAGAAAAGGGAAAAGGGACTTATTTCCATGCGGTGGTGTGAGAGTGAGAGCTGGAAAAAAAAGAAAACACAATGAAGCCCACATCTTTTTACCACCCCACAGCCTCTTCTGAACTTTCTGCTGAGAGACCAGGGCCCCACACTGAGAAAGTGGCAGAGCATAGGCTAAGCTTCTCCCAGCATGGTTATGCAGCAGAGACACAGTCATATCAGGAATCAGAAGATGCACAGAGCTCAGCCCCGGGGCTGCTTGAGATGCTGGGACACAGCTCAGCGTCTTCTTTTGTGGGTTCCCTGTGCTGAGGCTACAGTTTGCGAGGCACTTCCCACTGCCACCTGGCTGCCTCTGCCTAGCACCTCTGCCCTGCTTTGGAGCCCTTCCTGAGGAGTTGACTCTTACATTAGCTTTTCACTCCCTTCATTTTTGCTGTTTGCTTTAAGATTCCCTGGGGCTAGCTTGACACAAGGAAGGGAGCTGTGGCCTGAGACTTGAGATCTTTAAAAACAGGACTCTAGATCAGAACTCTTTCTAGATGAAGTGGATCTGATTTAGAGGGAATCTAGTAATTTACTGTGGGTAAGAAGCAAGTATCTATTTGTTTTTTTTTAATATTTTTGTATGGGTATACAAATGTATACCTATGTGTGTATATATGTCTATCTATATCTGTATGCATATATACACATATATCTACATGTATACACAACCACATACATAAATTTGTATTATATATCCACACATAAATGTCTGTATATATAACACAAACATATATGTATACACATCTATATAAATACATGTATATGTATATACAATCACATAGATGTATATCTATATGTGTACACAGATCACACATGCACATATATATGCATACATACATTCATAACATAGCTATCTTTATGTATGCATACAAATGTGTATGTATGCTGCAAACCTCATAGGGGAGTGAAAAACAATGACTCATCTTTCCTTGGGAAGGCTGAAGGGAAATGACTTCTGGGAGACCCCTGCTATGGGACAAGCCTTCTCTGGGAATTGGCCCATTGAAACTTGATGCATACAGGGAATGAGGCATCATTTCTTCCTCATCATTTTTATGGAGCTTGCTGGTTAGATAGTCTAGCCAAAATGGTGAGCTTGAGATTCACCCAGAGACCCTGTTTCCACATACATGAACACACACATATGCACACAACATATACACAAATATAGAGAGAAAACTGTCTTTGACATTCATTGATTTTGACGAGTTATATTATATTTAGAATTTATCATTTAGTAATCTGTAGCTCACTGTAGCACAGATCTGCTGGCACTGTCAGTAGATGAAGGGTAGCAGGTCGTCATAGCAACCTTCCTCCATACTTCCAGCCTAAGGGCTGTGTTGTAGTGCCACCTATTTCCTTTGTGACTTCTGTTGTCATAGCTTTGGACTCTGGGGTTTTCTATGCTTTCCCCAAAGGAAACTATTCTCCAGTGCCCTGCTTCTGAGAGATCTGAGAAGCTCTGCTCATTGCCCTGTGTGCTCTGATTCACCCCATCAGGATGGGGGTGGTGACTCTTATTGTTGCAGAGCAGTGAGGGAAAGCTGTGTCAGTGGTAGTGTCTGGGGATATCAATCCACAGTCATTCCAGGTACTGACACAGAAAGTCATAGACAGAGATAGTTGCTGTGCTTGCTTCCTTCTCACTCATTGGAGTTTGACTCCCCCAGCTCCATCTCTCAATGTGGTCCCAGGCTGATGGAACCTTCTATGACTGAAGGAAGAAATCCAGGGACCCAGTCAGAGTAGGATTTGGGGGTCTCTGATTCCCAGAGAAGCCGGGGGTGCTTTCTAAGGGTTCCTATCTTTCCTGAATTGATTGAACTCCAGAACTCACCTCACCTGCCCCTGTATTTCATCCATTTTGAGCTGAGCTCTAGAATAACTCCCTCAGTCACATAGGAGACACTTCTTTATCTCCCACCCCCCCTCTTTCTCTCTCACATACACACCAGAGATGGAAATGACTTGTTCAGGAGGCATGGCAGCAGAGGCATTTAGCCAGGATATGCTGATGCTTGGAATCTCTAGCTTTAACCCTTTATCTCTAGGCTACAGCTTCCTTACTGTGGTTGAGAAAATTTTACCTTGAGCCAGAGAGGATGTGGGTGTGAGGGGAATGGGTGGTCTCTGTTCCACCCTTCCTTTCCCTTGGGCATTCCAGTCTCCCTCCCTAGTAGTGTCAGTAACAATACATGAAGCTGTGGGATCAGGAAACTTGATTGATGGTGACTTGAGAGTTGAGGATTTATTTTACTCACGTGACCAGTCAAGATTGATGGATTGACCTCAGAGTCAGAGATTTTGTCATCCATTAGTCCTAGCTGCCCTATAACGTAGCCACCGGCCACAGGCAGCCATTTAAGTTTAGATGAATTGAAATGAAAGAAAAATAAGCTAGTGCTCAGGCATCCTGGAAGCTTTTTCAAGTGATTTGTGGCTCCATAATGAGTCAGTAATGATGGGGACGCTTCCATCATGGCACAAGTAGTGTAACAGCAGCTGAACAGGTATATATTCAAAGA
This sequence comes from Cricetulus griseus, assembly GCF_003668045.3. Lineage (NCBI taxonomy): Eukaryota > Metazoa > Chordata > Mammalia > Rodentia > Cricetidae > Cricetulus > Cricetulus griseus. The sequence continues at coordinate 82,242,238 of NC_048595.1, read as the reverse complement.
GAGAAGGAGACGACACAAGCCACATTGGTTTATATTTATAAAATAAGAAACTTGTCTTCTAGAATTTTTTTTTATAACACCTGCCAGGGTCTTGTGAATCTGAACTATGGCCACATGGTACATCCTAGCTGCAAGGGAAACTGGGATATAGAATCTTGAACAAGGATGGGGAGTGGAGGGATTCAAACAGAACAGAGGTTTGGATGGCAAGGAGGGGACTGGGAAGGTGACTGCAGTGGAAAGAGGCAGCTTTGTGCCTGGCGGCCTCCATCCGGAGCTCTAGGCATCCCCATGAGCATTCCCTGCCCTCTTCTGGTTTCCCCAGCAACTTTCTGCATGATCTTGAAAACACAACAATACAACAAAAGCAAAGCAAAACTGAAAAACAGAAGTCGATGTATGCAGCACACTTTACTAGAGGGTCAAGAGCCAGGGAGGAGTACAGATCCTTTTAATGCAAATCACTTAACACCAAGAGTAGTCTGACTGTGCACTGGGTGGCTCTGCCATCATGCTCTCCTTTCTATCTCCCGAAATTTTTCATTATCTGACCTCCCAATCCTTCTCCTTCTTTACCCCCAAGTAATTTAGGCTGATGCTGCAGGATGGGCCTTGCTTTGCACACCCCATGCCCTGCAAAGCATCAGGCAGTCTTCTCTGACACCCTGAGACCTGTGGAAGGCCACTTTCTTCCATTCTCTCCTCTTTCACCTCTGCCAGACAAGAGGGCCTGCACAGATTCATCATCCTTCTGTCTAATACCACATCATCTGTCTTTGGATGGCAGAAAAAGTCACAGCTACTTTTAGTTTAATATTCCTCCTGTAACATCATATTTGATATCAACATGATGAACATAGTAAAAGCAATTTATTAAGCATTCTTATTAAGAACCAGAGGTTAAGGAATTTTCAAAGAAGTGGAATAGCATAGGGCATTTTAAATTCTGGAGGCAGAGATGGGGTTACATCCCACCAGCTCTAAGTATGCCTGGCAGCTCTAATCACATTGACAAGTGTGTTCAACTTATTGTGAGCTCACATTTATCATCTGTGTGCCATAGAGAGCATGTTGGATGGGGCAGGAGGATTAAACCATGGCCTGTTTGTGTCTGGTCCCTGAGCTAAGAGTGTTTTCTGTATCCTTGAAGGACTTTGTGAAATCAAAAGAAAATACTGGGCAGATACTAGGTGTGTGGTCCACCAAACCTAACACAGTCATGATCAGGTTCCTTATAGAAGTTTGCCCATTCCTGGATTACAGTCTGAGGGGCTTCCATCTCTAAATCTGAGGGTCTAGACATCTGTTCCCTGTTGCCTACTAACTTCACATGTGCTGTTTATGTTGAGAACCTTGTGGGGCTCTGGTAATGACAGAGGTCTTGTATCTGAAGGGAACGAGGGTGGGGGGATGGCTAATCCAGCTGGTGCTGTGAATTCATAGTAAATGTTGATATGTGCAGTGAGCCATTTTTTTCAGCAGCCACCCCATCAGATCCTGGAAATGGTGGGAAAACAGTTTCAGGGAAACAATGAAGGAAACATAAGACCTAAGGCAGTGTATGTTTAGAGTGGGGTTAGGGATGGGCGGGGGTGGACAACGGCAGTCAGTTGTCAGTGTGGGCACTGGCTCAGGCTTAGATGTGGGTAAAAGATTGCTGTAGGGAAACTGAGTCATACGTAGTCCTCTATAAAAGCACTGAGATTTGAGTGCTGCCTCAGATGTGAATAGGGTATGCCCTATACATATCTTGGTCTAATGTCCTGCTGCTGGGGTGGCCAGAGGCTGGTGACCAGCCCTTCAGTGTGAAGCTCAGGCAGCCTTCACTTCTGTTTATTCTCAGTATGAACTTGGGCCAATTAACTAATTAATTAAGAATCATAGTTTCCCAATAGCAAACTAGTATTAATGAGTCCTCATCTTCCGTTGTTGGAAAGACAATAGAAGGTACAGGATTGAGGGTCCCTTATCCAAATGCTTTCAACCCAAAGTGTTTCGGACTGGAGATTCCTTCATACTGGATTATTTGCATAGACTTTACTATGTGAACATCCCTCACCTGAAAATAGAAGTCTGGAATCTAAAATTCTACAAAATTTCAAACTTGTGAGGGTTATGGTAGAACTCAAAGAGTTTGGAACATTTGTATTTTTATTTTAGGGGTTCACATCCCATGTCATGAGATGGAGCATCAGCTACAAATAGCAAAGTACTACAAGGCTCCTGAGTTTCAAGGGCATCTAAACAAAACAAAACAAAACAAAACAAAACAAAAACATCCTGCCATTCTGAACACTTACCATATGCTAGATGTTTTGGTAAAGCTGTTTACACTGGTCACTCACTTAGCCCAACATACTCTGGACTTGACCCCCCCCCTTTTTAGTTGAAAATAATTTTTTCATACAATATATTCTGATCACAGTTTCCCCTCTCTCATCTCCCAGATCCTTCCTATCTTCCTATCCACCCAACACCACGATTTCTTTTTTCTCTCTTTAGAAAAAAACAGGTAAACAAACAAAAAAATCCACCAAACAAGATTAAACACAACAAACAAAAAAAAGAAAAGGCACAAGAAACATATATACACAGATACACATATACATAAAAACAAAACTCATAAAGACACACAATTGGAAACCAAAGTATAGAGGCAAAATACAAAGTAAGATAAAAGTGCCCAAAATAATATGAGACAAAAAATCTATAGAAATACCCTTGAATTTGTTTTGTATTTGCCATCTATTTCTATATATGGGACCTACCCTTAAGTGTGCTTTGTATACCCATCCAGTGAGACTGCCTTGGAGAAAATTAATTTTTCCTTTGCAAATGGTTGTCAGTTGGAGTTAGCTTCTTGATATGATATTCACTTCCTCCTCTCAGCATTGGGAGCCCATTCTGACTTGGACCCTGTATATGCTATCATGGTCTCTGTGAGATCATATGCCTGTTAGACCTGTTGTATGTGGGAGGCATGGTTTTCTTGGTGTCTTCCATCCCCACTGGCTCTTACAATCTTTCTGCTTCCTTGTCCACAAAGTTCCCTGAGCCTTGAAGTGGGGAGGTTTGATGGAAATATCCTATTTAGGACTGGGTGTTCCAAGGCGTCAGGGATGGGTTATATCTCATGGAATGGGCCTTGAATCCAATAAGATAGTGGTTGGTTACTCACACATCTTTTGTACCAATATTGCACCAGCATATCATCTAGCTCCACCACTGTGCTATTTCCAATGTGAGTCATCTCTCTCCTCCTGCTAAGTAATACCAGATATCAAACTCAGGCCATCAGGAATAGAAGGAGGTACATCTGCTGAACTGAGATATCCTGAAAACCCCCAAACAGACTTTTGACAATGACTTGTATTTCTGTAATATTAGTTGGAAGTTTTAGAATCTCTAAGACTCATCACCTATCCCTCTCAGGGGAGGGCAGCCCACTTGATTCTTAGTGGAATCCACCCAGGAGTGATTTCTTCTCTTAAACTCCCCAGTCACCCTGATAAATAGGCACTTATTGAAGCTTCACAAATGGGAAAGCAGGACTTAGAAAACTCAATATTTGGTCCCAGTTCACTCAGACAGACACAGGCAGGAGCAGGGATTGAGCCTGATTTGGAACCCACATCCAGGCTCACTGTTTTCTGTGCCTCCATTGGAGTAGCCAGGGAAAGTGTAGATGAAGTCAATGTGGTGGTTTGAATAGGAACTGTCCTTATAGGCTCATGAGTTTCAATGCATGGTCATTAGGGAGTGGTAGTGGTACTTGAGAGGGATTGGGACGTGTGCCCTTTTAGGAGGAAGCATGCCACTGAGGGTGGGCATTGGGTTTCAAAAGCTCAAGTCAGGCCTAGTGTCTGTCTCTTCCTGCTGTCTGTAGATTCATATGTGGAATTCTCAAGCTACTTTTTCAGCCCCATGTTTGCATGCATGCTGCCATGCTTTCCGTGATGACAATAGACTAAAGCCCTGAAATTGTGAGCCGGTCCCAATTAAGTGCTTTCCTTTATAAAGGTTTCTGGCCATAGTGTTTCTTCACTAAGACAGTGCGGTAGGGCACTTTGATCCTCCAATCCATTGAGACATTGTCTTGCCCATTGGAGAGTTAAGGGCCAGTCTAGTGGGATGTTTCATGATGGTCATGGTGAAGAGTATGTCTAGAACTCCAGTCATCAGTAAAGTGGTATTAGGTATTAAGGCTGCTAAAACTGTAAAGGAGATGAAGGGATGGTCTGTGTGGGCAAGTTTTTGTGTGGTGTGTTTTTTCTCAGTATTCAAGGGTTAAATATTTACACTTTGAATTCATTGAAAGATGCCTGCTTCTTCACTTTAAACAGAAGAGGTGGAGGGTAGAGAGGCACATGGAGGTGCCCAGGATCCCAGGATCACATGGCTGCCTTGGTCCCAGGCTATTGGCATTGGGCCAATCCATTTGTTGCCCTTGCCATGGCATTCCTGCTAGGGCATTCTCTCTTGCAAGAGTACTTGCTGACTTAACTCAGCTTCATAGTCTGGTGAAGTCCATGTTGGTCCAGGCCTGAGAAAACCCAGTTTCAGAAACTGAGAAACTTGTCTTGGCTGTGTGCTTTGTGTTCACCTGCTTCCTAGATCTCATTCCTTCTCAATGTGCTAAACAGAATGCTACTTAGGGTATCCCTCTTCTTATACATGCTTGTTCCACAGATGGGCCAGCTCAGACTCAGTGCTTCAAGATGATATACCCTGTGGATCCCTGGGTTCTTTCCACTCTCTGATGGTGATCTTGATATGGCTTTGGCTACATCATTTCCCACCTGTTCAGATGGTGTTGGACCTCCCTGGAGAATAAAACCTCTATGCTTTCTGGTCAAATATGAGGTCTGTCTTTGCTGTTAACTTATAGTCTCTTAAAAGACTTTTTAAGATACAAAAATACTCCCAAACAAAATATTAATATCTGCGGCCGTTTGCGGGAGAGAACATGTTTTCTTACTAAAGTGTTGTGACTCACATTTTTCCTCATTTTCTTTGCCTTGCAGGAGTGGGAAGATAAATGGAGCTGTGTAGACATGCCTTCTAATGTGGTCCCTGTCTCCCCATCCCATTCATGAGCTGACCTCCTAACAACAAGTCAGAAGAAAGAGACATAGTTTTTCCTAAGGGATTGTTTCTATCTCTATGACCAATCCCCTTCATTTCCCTCATAGAGTTATCCATTTCAAAAGCCCATTTTAGGCAAAGCCTGCTGTTACCATCAGCAGAGCTCTGGACAGTGGCACCATGGGGAGAGATCATTCTTTGTCTTATCTGAATCTATTGCATTTACCCAGTGCCCATCTCTTCCCATCTGGACCCCTCTGTGAAGTGTGGCTCTTTTTTTTAATGGAATATCCAAGTAGGAGCAGTCTTACTAGCTGCAGGGATTGCTGTGAAGTTTGGGGACTTCAGCTTCATTCTCATCTTCTCTGTGCTTCCAAGCTGCACAGGGGAGATTTTTTTCTTCATTTTTTTATGAGCTGTCACACCCTTTCTCTATTCTTGATTGATTTATGGAGGTTTGCAGGGAAGCTTAAAGGTCTATTTTCTTAGTACTGTAGGAGTATCTCCTTGAGGCAAGTTGATTTGGTTGAAAGAGGTGAAGAGTTGGTGAGAAATGGCTGCCTTAAGCTACTGAAGAAGCACAGGCACTCACTCCTGCCTACAGAGTTAGAACCAAGATCTTCCTGGCTTGGGCTAGCCATCTGGAGATTTGAAGTTCAAAACAAAAGGTGGCTCTTTTGCCCTTAGGAGACCACAAGAGTCAGAAATACCACTTCCACAATCCCTGACTTTCTCAACAACACTCAAACCATTCCTTGTTAGAATTCTCTCTTGTGTAGCAAACATCTCCAAAACTGGCATCATAAGCTTCAAGGAGGAGCATCCTCACATCAGTGGGGAAAGACAACATTATTAACAAGCAGGGGAGCTATGAATGCTATCCCTAGCTAAATAAATAAACCTGATTGCAAAAAGCTGTGAGGAAATAGCTTTCAAAAGATACAAGACCTGAAGAATGTGCCAGGTGACCCAATCTATCCTGACACTCAACATTTCCAGGACTTCAGGCATTCCTATGGTCTCTTTCCTATTCCATTCTCCTCCATAGAGCCACACCACAAGACCAGGTGACAAGCTCTTGAAGGAGATCTTTATAATCTCCTCTCATCTCCTATCAGTGCAGCAGCATATATATGCCCATAAGTATTGCTTTGCAATATTTGAAACTATCTCATAAGTATGATCTGATTTTTCTCCTTCTTGATATTTTCCTTGAACATGATATTATACACCTGGGTGTCTTTGCCCAACCATTTTTCAAGGTATCTAGTCATTCACTGTGGGGCAACATTATTACTTATTCATTCTCATATTGTCAGATACTTGGGTTGTTCATGACATATTTGAAATTCATTACAGGAACTCTCCTCACCCCAAGAGGTTAGACATTCAGACCCTACTCTACTCCAAATGCAGGTCTAAGGGATTGGTTCTACTCAACCAATTCTGTGTTATCAATTCATGGCTACTCTTAATCTCAGGGGTTACATAGTGTTGCTGTTCAAAGCTCATTTCATTTGGTCTCTTGTATCCACATTCCTTGACACAGTGGCATCAGCAGAAGAAAAGCTGAGTCTGTGCATATGAACTGAGGAGCAGTGATACCCAGTGCTCACTGCTGATCCCATGCAAGGCCACCTTCACTGACAATGTTGCAGCAATAAAACACAAGACAGAGCCTGTCTGCATCACAGCATCTTTGAGAACCCTGGTCTAGATAGTTATCAGCCACAAACCCAATCCTTTCTACTTGTGAACAAGCAGTGAGAGGCAGTAGTGGACAGGCTATGTCCTTAGTTCATTTGTGGAAGTCTCAATCACCAGAACTTTAAAATGTGACTATATCGAAGACAGGCTCCTTAAAAAACAGCTGGGTTTCATGTTGTCCCTTAAGAGTATCTACGTAAGAAGAAGTTAAGATAAAGATGGTGTGGAGGGAAGATATTATGGAGATACATGGAGATAACTGTAAGTTGAAAGGGAACACATTCTCACACACACATTGATCTCAAGCTTTCAGCCTTCTGAATTGCCAGGAATAAAGTTCTTTTGAATCCACTCAGTCTGTGGAAGTTTGGTAAAGCAGCTTTAGCAGACACATGCAGAGGTATGAGGGCTGGAAGGTAGATATAAAGCTATCCTTACACACCAGTGCCAGGGTCAACCACAGAGAAAGCCAAGCATACCAGTAAACCCTCTGTGAGCACTAACAAGATATTTCTGCATGATGGTCAGACACAAAAGCAATTATGGAACCCATTGTGTGTCTCCCCTTCAGCAGATGCCAATCATGAAATATAATAGAATGTAAGACACTGTTCATAGGCATCAATTTGTCAAGAAGCCCTCTGGGAAAGAAAAATTAAATTCAATTAAACAGCACAAAGGGAAGACTTGAATAAACAGGGAGATATTCCTTGTTCATGATGGAATATCATAGCATTGTAAAAATGTCAAATCCTTTCAGATGAATTTATAAATCTGGTGAAACTAAATGTGTGTTCCAGATGGATGGGTTGAGAAGTTTGATAGTCTTGTTCTGAGGTGAATAAATGTATATTTTTTCATATAAATAAGATTGATAAATATCTGGGTCTTTCATTTGAGTCAGGGTTTCATTACATAGATTTGGCTGGTGTGGAATTCACTATGTAGACCAGACTAGTCCAAATAGTGCAGACCCACTTGCCTCTACCCACCAAGTGCTGGGATTAGGGGCATGTGCTGGTGGGTCATGTTTTTAATAGAGAAAGTATCCACCCTTTTTTTTTTTGCTGTCAGGGATAAAAGAGGTGCTTTATTGCTGAGGAGAGTGGCTGATAGGCAGATGTAGAAGGCTTTACAGGCAAAGTAACAGTTGTCAGATGACACAAGAAATTACATCTGAAGTGGAATAATGAGAAGAAAATGTTTTAATCATAAATTTTAAAAACTAGACACATTTATCTGGGGTTGTGCTCTGTAACAGAGATCACCAGTCAAGACTTTAAGGCATAGGAGATGCAGATACATCCAGACAGAAGGTTGTTTTAGACACCCTCTTCCCCATCTTGTTCTATAAACATGTTCAGTTGAAATAACCATCTATAGAAAACTTCAAAGAGGTCAGAGGGTGGTGGTGCATGCCTTTAATCCCAGCATCCAGGAGACAGAGGCAGGTGGATCTCTGTGAGTTCCAGGCAAACCTGGTCTACAGAGAAAGGTCTCGTACAGGCTCCAAAGCTACACAGAGAAACCCTGTCTCGAAAATCCAAAAAAGAAAGAAAGAACATTTCGAAATGTGAAAATTGCTTGGATTTCTTATTGAAACTAGTGTAGGTACCATGAGTTCTAGCTTCAGCATATGAATTTTGTCTGACACTGTTTGGCTGGGACAGATGCATGCCATTAAGGGATTATGGGTAGGAAACCTTGTGAGAATCCTTGATCCTCAGATATTTTCTATGTTGATGAACTTTAATTGCCAGCATTTTAGCTAAGATTTAAAAAAAAAATTCCATGTCCACATCCACATTTAACTTTGTTTCCTATTTTATTTCATGCTGGCATATCCATCACGTTTAAGTATCATAGTTATAATAGGTTTCCAAAATGAGATAGGTAATTTTTACTCTGTGTTTGATTCTGCAAAACAATGGTTGCGGGTTCATTTTATGTGTGCCTTGGAGGCTTGGTGGAGCTGAGCACTAAAACTCTATTATCTTAAACAAAAATAAATCAAAGATGGGGGACAGAGTGGGAGGAGAGCTCATAAAAGTGGGTGATGATGAGCGAGACCACAGAGAGACACATTCTTTATACCTGGGGTTCAATTTCCAGTCCCTCAAAGCACAGAAGAGGAACAAAACAATCTGACTCAAGTTGCTGCTCTGCTCCAAGTCTTCAGGAGCTCCTACAGCTCTCCAGAAATAGCTCATGCTTCACCATAGCGTTCCCATGCTGATGCCCCTCAGCTTCCCATCTCTTTCTTTCCAATCCTGGACCAGAGTTCAAGTCCATTAGCATTTATCTCTCCTCCAGGGTTTTGCTAGGAATGCTACCCTACCTATTCCCTGGACAATTACTCCACCACTCCTAGTTCAGCCAGGCAGGAGTTCCTCTTAAGCCCTCCCACTCTCCGTCTTCCTATAGGGTTCAATGAAACCCCTTTCTCTTGCTGTCTCTTCCACAGTAGGTATCTTCCACCCTTCTGTGGATGTGGTGTAGAATCAATGAAAATGTGACTTGTGGGTGAGATCCAGTGGTCCACCCCATGGAAACAGCCTTCTCTGAAATATGTGAGGCCTTTGCCTTGAGTGGCTCTCAAGATTGGGTCTCTAGCTCAACACTTCACAAGTTCTTATTTGAGAATGAAGTGGAGGCAGACAGCCACACTGTTCCTGAGGTCTAGAGGAGATGGCCTCTTCCCTTATTCATGAGCTTGCTGAGACTCTTAGGGTGTCCTTCAGAGAGGGTTTAAAGAGTCTACATTCACTGTCATTTGTTTTTTCTTTCATCCCCGAAGGCCTTTTGAAATACCCTTCCTTGGTCTCGAGCTCCAGAAACATTTACCTCTACGAGAGCCTGATATTATCCTTTAGATTTTAGAGACAGGGAAACTCAGACCCAGAGAGGAGTGGGTCAGAATCCACTTCCAGAAGAGAATACAGGCATCTTGCCTCCAGGTGGAGATTCTTCTGCTAGTGTTTATTGCAAGACTACTTGTAATGCCAGTCCTCATTTCTCCGTCTTCTCTCATCCATCTAACCTCTATCCTCTTTCCATGGACTGAATCTCTCCCCATTTATGTATTGAAGCCCTAAGCCCCTAAGTGACTCTGACAGAGACAGGGACTTTATAGAAGGAATTAGGGGAAGGAACCCTGGCCCAAAGAGATGTTAGTGTTACAGAAAGACATACTACCATGAGGCCAATGGCAAGGACTGCAGTGGCAAGCTGCAAGCAGCATCCCAGGGTGCTGTGTTAGGTATGGGAAGGTTCTGTGGAAACTACGGTTACCCTGACAGGTCAGCTGGTTCCCTCCTCTTAGGATGCACCGCTGAGCTGCAGAGGTCTTACTGAGTGCTCACACCCACACACCAGTTCCAAGAAAAACAAAGCGATGGGGTTCATGTGGTTTCGTGACTCACATTGGCCACTCTTGCCAAGTATTCAAATCCTGTGGCTAGAGGAGCCGAGCCATGCTTTCTGACTATTCAACGGTTTGCTAACTGAGGCCTCAAGCTGTGAGTTGCATGAAGTCTTCTCTGGTCTAGAAGAGAGGCATCCGTGATCTGAGCGGACCTGAAGATGAATTTCAGGATGGTCCCACTATTGGGCAGTAGAATGTCTAGGATATAAATGGGGAGGTTGGGAGGGATGGAATATTCTGGTCTGGGAGAGAAGAGGACACCTACTTTTGATTGGAGAAGACCAAGGAAGGGCTGGAGGTGCCAGGTAGGGGTCAGGAGAAAATTAATAAGTGGATATGAGGTGAGAATTGAAGGCATTTAAGGGTCCGAGGGCAGAAAAAAAGAGAAGAAAGAGGAAAGAAAGAAAGCAGGTAAGAGGCAAAGCCTCAGAGGATGCCAGAGCTTGGGACTTCTGTGCTGGTTTGATTTTCACTTTCATTGCCACTCAGGAAGCTAAGGAGAAAGGAGGCAGAGGGCCCGAGAGAGGAGGCTGTCATGGTTAAGCAAAGAGCACATGGGGAGGGTGATGTTCTTGGCTCGGGTTTCAATAGCAGCTACTTACCTTCGACACAGCTCTGCTCTGACAATAGAAGTCAAGGATCAAGAACCTGCATGGCTGAGAGCTTAAAAGACCCAGAATGATTCTCTCAGTTGCCAAACTGATGCTTAACCTCTGGGTTTATTATTTACATGTCATTGTGTATGTGTGCATGCACACATGTGTGCAAATCTGTGTGGGTGCAGGCACGTAAGTACCAGTGTGTGTGGAGGCCAGAAGACAATCTTGGGTTTTTCTTCAGTCTGGTTTCTTTCTTTCTTTCTTTCTTTCTTTCTTTCTTTCTTTCTTTCTTTCTTTCTTTCTTTCTTTCTTTCTTTCTTTCTTTTTTTCTTTCTTTCTTTCTTTCTTTTTTTTTTGAGACATTTCACTATCTTGGAATCCCCCAAATAGGCAAGGTTTGCTCGTTAGTGTGTCTCTGGGATTAGTGTCTCTACCCCAACATTGCTGGGATTATGAACACAGTCCACCACACCCAGCTTTTAAATGTGGACTTGGGGGACTGAATTATATCCAAGGCAATTTAGGCATTTCCATTCATCCACATTCAAATTCACAATCACATCACGCATCCAGGTGTGGCCACACTGTTCGTTCATAACTTGTATATGTCTCACATTTCTCCTTTTGCCTAGGTTATGATCAGTTTGTTGAAAAGAAAAATCCCTAATTAAAATTTCTCCTAACATAGTAGCTATAGTCAATCCTTGAAATATGAGTATCCAAAATTTGAACAGATCTAAGCTTAAATATGTTGCCCTTTCTTCTCTATAAGTCTCAAAAACAGTTTCTGTCTGGCTGTATCAATAGCATATATATACATTGATGAGCCAATCAGGCATGGCGGCAGTTTCCAAGGCTGTAAGTTACCCTGAGGAGCTTCAGGCTGTCTGCCGCCCTGTCAGCCATTTTGTTCAGCATGCTGGCACAAGGTAGCACCAAGCCGCTGGCTGAGGGCCAGTGGACCATGGCCACTGCCATGGCTGACCTTGGCCTTAGCTGGACTTTTGCCCTCCAAGCCGCTGAAAAATCTGTGGCTGTAATTTTGGGCACAAGCCTGATCCCCTATTTTATCTTTTGTTGGGACTCTGTCTGACCTGGTGCCCTTCCTGATCATGTCCAAAGCTACCTCTAGAAGGCTCTGTGTATTTCTTCCGCCCTATGCCTTGCTTTCTCTGTAGGAATAACATATTTTTAACTGAAGTCTGTAAGGCAGCTGCCATCGCTAATCCCTGAGTGTAAGCTAGTTCCACTATCTGAAAAATTCTTAATGAACTCGCCTACGTCAGTCTTCTTCCTGTGAGGCCTTAGTGCGGTCTGGCATGCAGTACCAGCATTCTCATAAGCTAGCTGTTTCACAATCAAAGTTATAACACCCGTGTCTCTAACTTTTTTGTATAATGTCCACACAGGCCTAGAAACCAATTCTGAACTAATTCCCTAGATCCCTGCCTGCTCTCTATAACAAATATCCTCCCCGTGACGGGCAGGCCTTGGTTACCCACTTTCAATTTCCTGGGGTGAGGCTTCTACAGAAATATTCCATATCAGCCTCTGGGTAAAAATTGCAGTTGGTCCATACTGGACACAAGCCATTTTTAGTTCCTTGAGCTGTCTGAATGGTATTGGCACATGCATCCTGCTATGTTCCCCTGAGCCTCTCCTTCTCTGATCCGAGAAAACCTGTAATTTCTTATCTTCTGTAAGCAATTTCACCAAAATTTCCAATTCTCTTAGCTCTTGCTAAATTTTACCATTGAGTATTTGCCTTTCTGTATTCCCAGTTTAAAATGAAGGAGGTGAAGGCTCCCTCCATCTTGGTACTTATTAACTAACTCTCCCTGCTCATCCCAGTCATTTGTCCTGTATATTCTTTACCATCCAGCCGCCCCTAAGAAGGCACGGAGTTTTCTGTTCTCCATTACATTCCTAGATATCTCCTGAGGGCCTGTGTGTATGCGAGGCTGCACCTATGTCTTCCCAAGCCCCTGTGAAACTTGAAACGCTGCAGCATGGCAGTGGCTTTTGCAAGTGGGAAGTATCCTTTTAAAACTCTTAAAACTCTAAAATCTCCTGTACTTGCTTTCACTTTGTTTAGCTCTCCTGGCTATTAAACTATACCCAAGTGAATAAATATACAATCATCTGACTAACAATTACCTGCCTGATTTCTCTAACTATATACATTTTAATTTCAAGGCTAACTTACTTCTCTTTAGCATCTGGCTAATATTTCTGTTTCATATTTACAATTACCTGTATTTTCTGGAGTTTAACGCACTACATTTTACCATTTTATCATCTGACTGACATTTCAGTCTCACATCTACTTTGTGCACCTTTCTTACTTTAAGGGATTAAAAACCCGCTTTACCTACTTTCGTCAGCTGCTGGCTGACGTTTTCCTTTTTATGCTCCTGCTATTACTTTAAGGGTTAAATAACCTGCTTTAGCTTTTTTGTCAGCTTCTGGCTGACATTTTCGTCTTATATATACTTTTGTGCACATTTCTGCTTTAAGGGTTAAATAACCCGATTTATCTTTTTTTTTGTCAGCTGCTGGCTGACATCTTCCTATTTTATTTTACAAATATCTATTTTCTATTTCTACAATTATATACAGTATTATTCCTGACTTATCAATGTTCACTCACAACATTTGGCCAATTCTTTCTTTTTTTCCTGCACGAGCTTCTTCTCTGACTGGTTCGACTGCTATGACTATCTCTTCGAAATGTCCACACCTCTGCCTAGTCCATTGCTTGTTCTTCTTCTTTGTTTTTATTTATTAGTTCAAGTTAGGGAACAAGCTTGTTTTACATGTAAGTCCCTTCTCTGTCTCCCTCCCCTCACCCCCATCCCTCCTCCCCCACCCCCAAACTATCCCCCACTCCATCCACCCACCACTCTCCAGGTAGAGTAGGACCCTCAACAGAGTAGGGGCTCTGCAAAGTCCACCAAATCTTCCTGTGCTGGGCCTGGGCCCTTCCCCATGTGTCCAGGGCCAGAGTGTAACCCTTCATGTGGGATGGGCTCTCAAAGTCCCTTCTTACACCAGGGAAAAATACTAATCCACTACCAGAAGCTCCCTGGAGTGCAGAGGCCTCCTTATTGACATCCGTTTTCAGGGGTCTGGATCAGTCTTATACTGGCCTCCCAGACAGCATCTGGGGTCGATGTGCTCTCCCTTGTTCAGGCCAACTGTTTCTGTGGGTTTCTCCAACCTGGTACAGACTCCTTAGCTCTTCATTCTTCCCTCTCTTCAACTAAATTCCAGATTTCAGCTCAGTGTATATCTGTGGATGTCTGTCTCTGCTTCCATCAGCCACTGGATGAGGGCTCTAGGATGGCATAAAGAGAAGTCATCAATCTCATTTTAGGGGAAGGGCTTTTAGGTTATCCTCTCCACCATTGCCTGGATTGTCAGATTGTGTCATCCTTGTAGGTCTCTGGAGATCTCCCTAGTTCCAGATCTCTTCTCAGACCTATAATGGCTCTCTCTAATATGGTATCTCTCATCCTGCTCTCTCTCCTCTATTCTTCACCCAACTTAATATTTCTGCTCTTCCATTTCTTCTCCTCTACTTCTCTTCTCTTGCTCTTATTGTGGCAGGACCCTTTCCCCTACCCTCATGCTCCCAATTAGCTCAGGAGTTCATGCCACTTCCCATTCCTGGGGTCTATTTATCCCTTAGAGTCCTTCATGTTTCCTAGTTTCTTTGGTGAAGAGGATTATAGGCTGGTAATCCTTTGCTCTATGTCTAAAATTCATATATGAGTGAGTACATACCATGTTTGTCTTTTTGTGACTGGGTTACCTCACTCAGGATGGTTTCTTCTAGTTCCATCCATTTGCCTGCGAATTTCAAGATTCCATTGCTTTTTTCTGCTGAGTAGTACTCCATTGTATAAATGTACCACATTTTCTCTATCCATTCTTCAGTTGAGGGGCATCTAGGTTGCTTCCAGGTCCTGGCTATTACAAACAATGCTTCTATGAACATGGTTGAACATATATGTCCTTGTTGTATGAACATGCACTATTTGGGTATATACCCAAGAGAGGAAGGAATGTCTGGATCTTGAGGTAGACTGATTCCCATTTTTCTGAGCAACCGCCATACTGATTTCCAGAGTGGTCTTACAAGTTCACACTCCCACCAGCAATGGAGGAGTGTTCCTTTTTCTCCACATCCTCTCCAGCATAGATTGTCATTGGTATTTTTGATTTTAGCCATTCTGACAGGTGTGAGGTGGTATCTCAGAGTTGTTTTGAGTTGCATTTCTCTGATGGCCAAGGATTTTGAGCACTTTCTTAAGTGTCTTTCAGCCATTTCAGATTCCTCTGTCGAGAATTCTCTATTTAGTTCTGCATCCCACTTTTTAATTTCATTGTTTGTTGTTTTGGTGGCTAGCTTCCTGAGCTCCTTATATATTTTGGAAATCAGTCCTCTGTCAGATGTGGGATTGGTGAAGATCTTTTCCCATTCTGTGGGTGGTCGTTATGTCTTACTGACTGTGTCCTTTGCCTTGCAGAAGCTTCTCAGTTTCAGGAGGTCCCATTTATTAATTGCAGACCTCAATGTCTGTGCTACTGGCATAATGTTCAGGAAGCTGTCTCCTGTGCCAATTTGTTCAAGGGTAATTCCCACTTTCTCTTCTAAAAGATTCAGTGTGGCTGGATTTATGGTGAGATCTTTGATCCATTTGCACTTAAGTTTTGTGCATGATGACAGGTATGGATCTATCTGCAATCTTCTGCATGTCTGAATCAAATTGTGCCAGCACCAGTTGTTGAAGATGCTATCTTTTTCCCGTTGTAGAGATTTAGCACCTTTGTCAAAAATAAGGTGTTTGTAGGTGCGTGGGTTAATATCAGGGTTTTCAATTCGATTCCATTGGTCTATCTGTCTATTTTTGTGCCAATACCAAGCTGTCTTCAGATCTATGGGTCTATAGTAGAGCTTGAAGTCAGGGATGGTGATGCCTCCAGAAGATCCTTTATTGTAAAGAGCTGTTTTAGCTATCCTGGGTTTTTTATTTTTCCATATAAAGTTGAGTATTGGTCTTTCAATGTCTGTGAAAAACTGTGTTGGGATTTTGATGGGGATTGCGTTGAATCTGTAGATTGCTTTTGGCAGGATTTCCATTTTTACTATGTTAATTCTACCTATCCAAGAGCATGGGAGATCTTTCCATTTTCTGGTATCTTTAATTTCTTTCTTTAAAGTCTCAAAGTTCTTATTCTACAGGTCTTTCACTTTTTTGGTTAGTGTTACCCACAGATATTTTATGTTGTTTGTGGATATTGTGAAAGGTGATGTTTCCCTGATTTCTTTCTCATTGGATTTATCATCTGTATATCGTAGGGCTACTGATTTTTTTGAGTTAATTTTGTATCCTACTACCTGGCTGAAGGTGTTTATCAGCTGTAGGAGTTCCCTGGTAGAGTTTTTCCGGGTCACTAATGTAGACTATCAATCATCTGCAAATAGTGAAAGTTTGACTTCTTCCTTTCCAATTTGTATCTCTTTGATCCCCCTTTCTTGTGTTATTGCTCTAGCTAGAACTTCAAGTACAATATTGAAGAGATATGGAGAGAGTGGACAGCCTTGTCTTGCTCCTGATTTTAGAGAAAACGCTTTGGGTTTCTCTCCATTTAGTTTGATGTTGGCTATTGGTTTGGTGTATATTGTGCTTATCATGTTTAGATATGTTCCTGTTATTCCTGTTCTCTCCAAGAAGGGATGTTGGATTTTGTCAAAGGCTTTTTCAGCATCTAGTGAGATGATCATGTTGTTTTTCCTTTTCGGTTTGTTTATATGGCGGATTACATTGATGGATTTTCATATGTTGAATCATCCTTGCATCCCTGGGATGAAGACTACTTGATCATGATATTTTATTGAATATTTTAGCATCGATGTTCATGAGGGATATCAGTCTGTAGGTCTCTTTCTTAGTCATATCTTTGTGTGGCTTGGGTATCAAAGTGATTGTAGCTTTGTAGAAAGAGTTTGGCGATATCCCATCTGCTTCTATTGTGCGGAACAGTTTGAGGAGTACTAGAATTAGCTCTTGTTTGAATTTCTGGTAGAATTCTGCAGTGAAGCCATCTGGCCATGGGCTTTTTTTTTGGTTGGGAGGCTTTTGATGACTGCTTCTATTTCATTAGGGGTTATAGGTTGATTTAAACTGCCTATCTGATCTTGGGTTTAATTTTGATAAGTGATATTTATCCAGAAGGCTGTCCATTTCCTTTAGATTTTTGAATTTTGTGGAGTACAGGTTTTCAAAGTATGACCTGAAGATTCTCTGGATTTCCTCAGTGTCCGTTGTTATGTCCCCCTTTTTGTTTCTGATTTTGTTAATTAACATGCTCTCTCTCTGCCTTTTGGTTAGTTTGGCTAGAGGTTTGTCTATCTTGTTGATGTTCTCAAAGAACAAACTCTTTGTTTCATTGATTCTTTGTACTGTTTTCCTAGTTTCTACTTTATTGATTTCAGCCCTCAGGTTGATTATTTCCTGGTGTCTACTCCTCCTTGGTGAGTTTGTTTCTTTTTGCTCTAAAGGTTTCAGTTGTTCTGTCAATTCTCTAATGTGACTTTCCTCCAGTTTCTTCATGTGGGCACTTAGTGATATGAACTTTCCTTTTTGCACTGCTTTCAGTGTGTCCCATAAGTTTGGGTATGTTGTGTCTACATTCTCATTAAATTCTAGGAAGTCTTTAATTTCTTTTTTTATTTCTTCCTCAACCTAGGAATTGTGTAAATTCATTTTCCACAAGTATGTAGGTGTTCTGCAAGTCATATTGCTGTTGAATTCTAGCTTTAATGCATGGTGATCTGATAAGATACAGCAGGTTATTCCAATTCTTTTGTAACTGTGGAGGCTTGCTTTGCTGCCAACTATGTGGTCAATTTTTGAGAAGGTTCCATGTGGCGCTGAGAAGAAGGTATATTCTTTTGTGTTTGGATGGAATGTTCCATAGATATCTGTTAAACCCAGTTGGGTCATAACTTCTGTCAGATCCTTTGTTTCTTTGTTAAGTTTCTGTCTGGAGGTCCTGTCTAGTGGTGTAAGGGGGGTATTGAAGTCTTCTACTATAAGTGTGTGTGGTTTTATGTGTGGTTCGATCTTTAGTAATGTTTCTTTTCCAAATGTGGGTGCTTTCGTATTTGGGGCATAGATGATCAGGATTGAGACTTCATCCTGATTAACTTTTCCTGTGATGAGTATGAAATGCCCTTCTTCATCTCTTTTGATTGATTTTAGTTTGAAGTCTAATTTGTTAGATATTAGGATTGCTATACCAGCTTGTTTCTTGAGCCCATTTGATTGGAAAATCTTTTCCCATCCTTTTCCTCTGAGTTATTGCCTGTCTTTGAATTTGAGGTGTGTTTCTTGTAAATAGCAGTAGGATGGATTCTGTCCTTGTATCCATTCTGTTAGCCTATATCTTTTTATGGGTAAGTTAAGACCATTGACATTTAGGGATATTAATGTCCATTGTTTGTTGGTCTTGTTTGTTTTAGATTTATTGTTGGTGGTGTCATTGTATTGGATTTTGACCTCCTGTTTCTTTTTGTGTTTGGTACAATTAGATTATCTATTGCTTGTGTTTTTGTGAGTGTAGTTATGTTCATTGGGTTGGAGTTTTCCTTCCAGAACCTTCTGTAGTGCTGGATTTGTGGATATGTATTGTTTAAATCTGTTTTTGTCATGGAATATTTTGTTTTCTCCATCTATAGTGATTGAAAGTTTTGCTGGGTACAGTAGTCTGGGTTGACATCCATGCTCCTTTAGTGCTTGTAGGGTATCTATCCAAGACCTTCTGGCTTTCAGAATTTCCATTGAGAAGTCTAGTGTGATTCTGATTGGTATGCCTTTATATGTTACTTGTCCTTTTTCCTTTGCTGCTCTTAATATTTTCTCTTTATTCTGTAGATTTGGTGCTTGGATTATTATGTGTCGGGGGACTTCTTTTTGTGGTTTAGTCTGTTTGATGTCCTGTAAGCTTCTTGTACTTTCATAGGCATATCCTTCTTAAGTTGGGGACGTTTTCTTCTATGATTTTGTTGAATATGTTTTCTGTACCTTTGAGCAGTGTTTCTCACCTTCTTCTATACCTATTATTCTTAGATTTGGTCTTTTCACGGTGTCCCATATTTCCTGGATATTTTGTGTTAGGGATTTGTTGGTCTTGAGGTTTTCTTTGGTTGATGAATGTGTATCCTCTATTGAGTCTTCAATAGCTGAGATTCTCTCTTCCATCTCTTGAATTCTATTGGTTATACTCACATCTTATTTCCTGATCATTTATCCAGCGTTTCCATTTCCAGCATCGCCTTTTTCTGTGTTTTCTTTATTATGTCTATTTCAGCTTTCATGCTTTGAACTGTTTCAAGAACTTCCTTCACTTGTTTGGATGTTTTTTCTTGGGTTTCTTTAAATTCTTTAATGGATTTGTTTATTTCTTGAATTTTTTGATTTGTCTTTTCCTCCATTTCATATAATTTTTTGTTTGCTTTTTCTTCTATTTCTTTAAGGGATTTTCTTGTTTCCTCTTTAAAGGTCTCAATCATCTTGCCGAGATAATTTTTGAGGTCCATCTCATCTTCATGCTCTGTGTTGGGCTTTTCCGTTCTTGTTGGAGTGGAATCCCTAGATTCTGTTGGTGTCATATTGATCTTTCTGTTGTTGAGTGAAATCTTATTCTGTCTTCTTCCCATATCTTCTTCTAGTGGGTGCATGTGGGGTCTCTCTATCTCCTCTTGTGACCTAGTGGTGTGTGTGGGCCAGGAATTCAATGTCTGCAACTCTGGATGGTCTTGCCTCTCCTGGTTGGCGGAAAGGGATGGAAGAATGGAACGTTACCAGATTCAGGGAGCTCCTCCCTGCTTTGGTGTATCTACCCCAAGCAGGCAGGTGCAGGCCCGGGGGTGGGGGGTGGGGGTGGGGTTGGGGTGAATGATAGTTTGGGCAGGGGTTGGGTAAGGGCAGAGGCTCCCTCACCTCATTCCTGGGTCGGTCGGCAGAAAGGGTGTCCATTGCTTCTTTGGTGTCCTTTTCTTCATGGTGTTCATGGCTTCTTCCCCTGTTCTCAGGCCCCGAGTTTGGGTGCCATTTTGTCGTGACTCAGCATGTCTCAGCCTTAACCCATGAGGTTTGGCCTGAGTGGGTGTGTGTGGATCTGGAAACTCCTAGCAACCCATTGGCAATAAAGACCAAACACAGGCATCTTGTCATCTTTAGAGAGCTCTCAGTTCCATGTAAAACTAGAGTCTTTTCTTTACTTGCCATCTTTTTGGCTGTTTCTTAACCATGCTTCCATGACCATGAGGAAACCCTTTCTGTCCTCTTCTCCTCCCTGCTTGATCACTCCTAACCCCCTGTCCTCCTTGTTACTTACACACCTAGCATCTCTGCCCAGGTGCAGGCCTATTCAGATGCTTAGGCCCATAGAGATGCAAACTAGGAGACATTCCCCACTGTGGCTATGTCATTCAATTGTAAATCAGTTAACATCAGCTATTCAATGCAGACAGGAGCTCCTGGTTCCTGGAACCCCTAGAACTGTCTCCATACAGAAGAATTTCCACTCTTCCCTGTCACTGCTGGGCCCTCTTCATCCATCGTATTAATCCCTGAGTAATGTTGATGCTCAAGTCAACAGCATCTACTGCTGTACTGCTTAGAGGGTTTGAGCCTGTGTGGCTCTCACTCCAAAGCCAACAGCTCCATGAATCTATCTGGGGGGATGGATGGCCTTTGAACGCTGGTTCTTCCTCTTGTCTCAGAAGAACTTCTTGATAGGCACTGATCTAGGCCATTATCACCTTGTTGAAGGGGACAGCCATCATCTCCATCATTCTTGCTTGGTACCAGTTTCTGAGTGCTTATTGCATGCCAAGCATTGTGCCAGACACATGTGTGCATACAAGCTCTGGTCTGAAAGATGTCTGCCATCTTTAGTTCATATGCTAGAGTACTAACCTTGAGGGTCTCAGAGTATGACTATTGGATTTAGATCTTTAAAGAGGTGATTAAGTGGTATGAAGCCTTATGTCTGAGTCTAGCAGAGGGGTAGGTCTAGGGAGCCCTGGAAGTTGGTGGGGTTCTCTGCCTGGAGTGTGCTGCCTTCCAGTCCTTAGGTTAAAGGAAAGAGGGTGTTGGAAAGGGTTGGGTCAACTGAGAAGCGGTTGGTTCTGCTTTCATCTCTGCTTTCCTCCCTGGCTCAGGAAACTACAGCATGGGATCTTGCCAATATAAAGCAAAGTGACAGAATTCAGCCACTGCAAAATCATCAGTTTTATTCCGTTTGTTTGTGGACAGGAAACTGGTGTCCAGAGAGTTGTCAGTAAGTCAATGTGGTTAGACTGCATGTAGTGGTCCTTATGTGTGAAGGGAACGATCTTGGAATGCAGATTCAGATACCAGGAGCCCAGGCGGGTGTCTCAGCTCTTTCCCCAACTCCATCACCTCACAAACAGGGCATGTAAGACCAGGGTGAGACCCTGTGTTTCCAGATGGGAAGAAATGTAGGTGCACCCACTTTCCTGGGTTTCCTCTTGTACAGTGCCCACTCCTGAGGACTCCCTGTGTCCTGCTCTTCCCAGTCATGCTGCTAATCACCTTCTCCCTGCCTTGAAGGTTGTCACTTCCTGTCCAGCATCATGTCCCAGGAAGTTAGTCCCAGAACCTCAGTGGATGCACAGCTACAGACAGATCCTTCTCCTCTGCACATACATCATGTTGTGATCTGTTTGTCATCTCTGAGCTCATCAGACTGCAAGCTTCAAAGGGGTGATAGCCCTGCCACTGTATTTTCATGGAATCTACACAACTTTTGAGATAAAAATACACAGCGATCAAATATGTGACTATGTGATCTTATGTGAGACGGTGAATATGATACTGTGTGAGTCTTCATGTGTATGAGAACGTATGTTACTGTGTGTGAATGTGTGCTTGAGTGGGAGTGTGAATGTGTATGTTTGAGTATGTGCATGACTCTGTGTGAATAAGTGTTTGTAAGTGTGTGACCTTCCATGTGGGTGTAATCAAGTGTGTGGGTTAGTGAATGTTTGTGAGTGTGAGTACATGAATACCCAAGGGACTGTGAAAATATGCATGTGTGACTGTGTGAGAATGAGTGTGTATTTGTGCAAGTGTGAATCTATGAGTGTGAGACTATGTGACTGTGAGTCTAAATATATGTATTTTTGTGAGTTTATGTGTTTGTGTGCATATGAATGTTATAATGAGTATATCATGTGCATGTGTAAGCAAGCAAGAGTGAAAGTGTGCTTGTGTGTGCAAGTGTGTGAGCAGGAAAGCATTACTGTATGCCTGTAAGTGGCATGTGTGTATAACTACCTGGGTTAGTTTGAGTGTGTGTGAGAGTGTGAATCCACCTTAGTGTGTTACTATAAGTGTGTGTGAATTCATTTGTCAGTATATGTGTTGATATGTTAGTGTGTATGAATGTGTGAGTGTGTATTTGAATGTATGAGTGTGACTGTGAAATGGTGACCGTGTTGATGAGTGTGAGTGGATGTGAGTATGTGGATACCAGTGCATCAAAGTGTATGAGTGTTAGTTTGTGTACAACTGTGAGAGAGAGATTATGTTGCTGAGTGTGTATTTCTGAATGTGATGATGAATGTGAGTGTGAGTTTATGAGTGTGTGTGTGTGAGAGAGAGAGAGAATGAAAAGCAGAGCTATGTAAACAACTGAGTAAGAAAGTGTGTGTGTTAATGAGGATAATACACAATCATATGAGTGTGTGTAAATAAGAAAGTGTGAGTTATTGAGTGAATAAATGTATACATGTGCATGTGGGCATGTGTGAGAATATGCAAGTGTGTGTAAGTATAAGTCTGTGAGTGTGACTGACAGTGAGTGTTAATGTGTCTCAGTGTTGAAGAGCAAGTGAGTGCACAAGTGTCAGTGTGAGCAACTGTGAGTATGTGAATGTGTGGATGTGATGTTACCAGATTCTAGAGCCTGGTCTGCTGGCTGCTTCTTATCTATGACTACTGTGACCAACTGCCTGAAGTCTGTCACTGTTGCTCCAGACTAGTTGTTGGTGCCAGACTATGGCCTTACTTAACCTCTGAGCCTGAACCACTGCCCAACCTACTGTCTTTGGCTCATCCATTGCGTTTGTCAGTGGTCACAGCAGTGAGGAACTAACATAGTGCTGTTAGTTACAGTATTGGAAAACCAGAAGTAGTGTGATAGTGTTCAGTGTCAGGGGCTGGCTGGAAAATAGTGGTTTGCTCACCTATGGCACTCTGTATTACCACTGACTGAGCACAGCTGAATACTAGATGGAGCACTCTCTAAAACTTCATGGTAAATGGGAAAGTGAGATATGAAATGATACAAAACACACAAAATGCTAAACCCAGAGATGCCAGATCATGCCTCTCTTCCACTCCTAGGTATTAGAACCAGAGATACACATCCACAAAAAGATTTCTTGTGAATATTTATAGCCGCATTCTTCGTAACAGCTGGAAACAGGAACATCTTAAGTCCATCAACAGATGAGTGGCCAAACAAAATGTGGTATATCCAGCAAATAGAATATTATTTGAATATATCAATGAAGAAAAGATTTACTGGATGAACCCAGTAAACATTCTGCTGAGTGAACTAAGCCAGACATAAAAAGTCACATATTGGATGACTTGCTTGTGCTAAATACTCAGTATATGCTAATATACTGGGATAAAACAGATTCATGCTACCATGGGCTGAAGAGAGGAAAGAATAGGGAGTTACAGCTTAAAGGGTATGAGGTTTCCTCTTGATGATACTGTGTGACATTTACATCACTCAATTGTGGTAATGACTGTCCACTCTTGTGAACACGCTCAGTGCCTCTGAACTGTGTGCTTCAAAATGACTGGGCTGGCAAAATGGCTCTGTGAGTTAAAGGGCCTTGCAGTGCAAGCTTGATGACCTGTGTTTGAACCCAGGATTTCATGATAGAGGGAGAGAACTGTCTCCCAAAAGTCGTCTTCTACTTCTGTGTGCTCCCCATGATGTGAGCATACCCACATTCACACACACACACACACACACACACACACACACACACTACTAAATAAAACAAGAAACAAACCAAACCACAGAGGGATGTATCTTAGTGGTAAAACACTTAACCAGCATGTGTGACATCCTAGGTTCAACTCCCAGTATGTGAAAAACAAGCAAAAACCAAACCAATCAAACAACATTCCCAAATGGTCAAAATGTTAAATTTTATGATATTGCTTATATATGACACAATAGGGAAATATGCATACTTGGATATAGGTGAAATACATATACATATACAATATAATCCATATGGATGGGTAGTTGGGAACTATATACATAGGATCTGTTTAGAGGCAGACTCTGGAGTAGGAAGAATAGGGCTGGGTAGCTAACTTGGTAGTAAAGGAGTCTCTGTTGGCAACAGCTTATTACTTAAAATAATTTGTAATGTATGTGGCCAAATGTCAGCATTGATTAAAACTGGATCAGAGTGTTGATGTTTGCTATTGGATACTTTTAATTTTCTGAGGGTTTGAAACATCACAATGGAAAGAAGAGAAAGCCAGTGCCTCTGAAAACCTTGTGTCCTGGCAGCAGAATGTATTTCCTTACCCCATTGCATTCTGGGAGTGTTTAATTTAGGGATGGGGGAACATGAGATTTTGTCGTGTTTTCGCCTGGCTGCATCCTATTATTTTAGAGTCTATTGAAGCTAATGATGCAGACTATCTATTCTTTTCTACCCAGACCTGGAACTTGGACTCTGATCAATGTGTCCCATCTTCTGTAGCCCTGGTGATGGGCTGGGGCCTTTTCATCTCAGATAATTACTTCCTTCTTTTGTTTGGTAGAGTACAGGATTTTTCATTCCAGACCTACACTATTCAAAGATAAGATAGTAAACCTGCCTTCTCAGTTTATGATTTTAAAAACGAGTTATTCCATCATCATTACAGACAATTCTTCAATCTATAATACCTCTCAAAAATGACATTCGGGAGGGACAATGACGCTCCAGTGCTAATGTTAGATACTGTCAATTAAGTCCCCAAAGAAATAGATCTCCAGCATCTTTGGGGATGAGGCAGAAGATGACCAGTGGCTTTGATGGGGGAAGTGCTTCTGTGTATATGTTTGTTTTATTGGATGATAAATAAAGTACTGTTTGGTCAATGAGGCAGCATGTTAGGCAGGACTAGGAGTCAAGGAGGATTGTGGGAAACATAGCAAAGAAGTGATGATCCAGGCAGAAAATGACATATCAGGGAGACTCATACATAAACAAGGGCAAGAAGGAAGTGGGGCCCCTTCTCTCTTCCTTGAGAGTTACCACGTGATCCCGGGATGAGGATGCCAATAGAAGGCATCCTCTATAAGTCTTATAAAATATATAGATTTATGATGATTAAGACTGAACGAACAGATGAAAAATCCTAGGCATTGGCCAAGCAGAATTTGTACCTAATATAACTCTCTGTGTATTATTTGGGGCCCTAACTCGGTGGGCAGAACCCAGGCGGCTGGTGGAAAGCGCCCACGTGGTGGTAGGGCAGAAAGATTTATCATAACAGCTCTTTTTCCTTAACAAGATTTATTTTCTCCCTGAGTCTTGCTCTTTTCCTCTGCAAAACAAGATGATAACCCTCAATGTTCCAGAATTATCTATGCAATCAAGTTAAGAATGATTTAAACAAAATTTTGCTAAATGTGTATATCCAGGAATGAATGTAATGCTACTGGGAGTTCCCATTGTCCAAACTTTTCCTGAAGAGCCCTTCAAAACCATATTGGCAAGAATGCATCTTATGGATGAAGAAGTTAAAGCTAAGGTCAGCAACAAGAATGGCTAGAGAACCTGAAGCCTGGAGTCATTTCAGGGTCACATGTGTAAACAGTCCACTTACAATCTACCTCCCTTCAAGGGTCTTTTTTTTTTTTCCAAAAAGAAAACAACAGGGCTGGGGAAATGATTTAGTGGGTGAAGCATTTGTCACATAATTATTTGAGGACCTGTCTTTGGATACCCAGAACCCATGAAAGGCCTGAGGTGGGAGCGCAGGACTCAGCAGAGAATAGGGGAAAATGGGCAGCTGACTCAGAGAATCCTAGAAGTTTTCAGGTTAGGCAAAAACAAACAAGAGTCCTTGCCTCAAGTAAGTGGAGGGGTGAGAACTGACATCTAAAGTTGTTCTCTGACCTCTACAGTTGCACAGAGATTTAAAAGACAAGTGAAAACAATAACAAACCACAAATTCCCTTTCTTTTGAAGGGTGTTTATCTTTCACTAGTAAGATATTTCTATGGGACAATCATACAGTGTGAAGAACTCAGCTTGTTGGAGATAGACCCTTGTTAACCCAAGACTCAGTGTGATTTGGGGCCAGTTGCTTCTCTTGTATGACTGTCAGTTTCCTCCTTTATAAATTGACTTTGGGACCCATAAATTCTAGAGCTCTTAAAAAGTTAGCAGGTGCCTCTATTTGTGAGGAACTTGGAGTCACAGAGAAGGGCCTTGTAGAAGTTCAGATAGTGGATCAGGGTCCATCTGTGCGAGTCAGTTTATCACCAGTAAAAGCTGCCATTTGTGGATTTTCTAATTCTTACATAACTTTTCTGAAAGTCACACAGCCACCAAAGTTCATAAAGCCTACTATAGAACATCATGCCTATAGTTGATAATGTTATACACCTAACAGTGGCGGAAGTGGGTGTTCTTCTCATAGAAAACAGCTTTTGGAGTTTTACTCCCTTGTGATATGGAGATGCCAAAGAACGCCATGCATTTCCTAAAGACATTTTTTGAGCTGACATAGGATGGATGCTCTTGTCTTTCACATACCAAACAGAGCTGTGTTCTTGGCTGTGTTTCATGCTTCTTCAACTGTCTGCACTTAGAGAAACATTAGGTCAGCTATTGCCTCATGGGACCTCTACCCTTTTATCCTGTGTTTTCCCTTCAATAAAGACAGATGGAATCTTAGAGAATGGTGACATGGTGACAACACTTCTTTGGGAACTCTAGCAAGGATTCCAGTACAGCATCTTCAGGTACAGTTTGTAATACCTCTTTCATGGTGGTCTCCTGTTCTTATTTTGTAATTGATGAGCAAAGTCTTGTTACTCCTTCTGGCTTCTTATGTTATGGTTGGAACTGAAGAAAATGGGATGGTGGGATAGGAATATCTAGAAGAAGGCAGAGTTCCTGATGACCATATATTCTACTGTTTTTCCCCATCTTACATCCCTTCCTTTCTACTACTTCTCCCTGTATCCCTATGGCCTTTTGGATTAAGAATCTGTGACCCATTCCTGCCTCAGTCTTTCTTAACATGCATTTTACAGTCTACTTGGTCTCATCCTAGATGTTGCTCTAAGTTTACTCTTATTAGTAGATTTTTCATTATTCCTGCATGACAAAGACCAGTCCTATTTATCTTACATTGGGTTCTTGGAAATTGTTGAGCCTTTCCACCCATCATGTGCAATTCTGAAGTCTTTGAAGCCCTGTAAAGCAGATGTTATTCTGTGGGAAAGTCCTTTTTCCTAATCTTCTCTGAGTTGATGGGAGCTGTTCACCCTCCTCATCTCTCTGATGTGGCATGGCCAGGCATCTGTTTTATGGCAGATGTTATTATCTGTGGTGTACTATTCATAATTCTATTAAGCATAACACACGAAAGAGCATTAGCAACTAATAGCTTTTTTGGATAATGAAAACACCATGCTTTTCAAAACCCATTAGTCCCTAAAGATTTTGCTTGAGTATGCTCACATAATACACCATGTAGGCTGCTTGGCTGCTCTCTTGTGGCTGTGTGTCTGGAATTCAGCAGAGTACTACACATCACATCAAGTATTAGTCCTTGCCCATCTCACCTTCTTTTGGGATTATTTCCTTTGTCACACTTCACAGAGTAGAGTAAGGTTATCAGAAGGCAGGGCCAATTTTATAGATCTTGTGTCTCGTGTCAGGTAGAACACCTGTACCTTTGTGTTTGTAAGTGCTATCCATACCTGGAGGTAGACTTGTAAGATGCTGCCCTGTTCACATGAATCTGTGAAGATGGCAATCCATCTACTCACCATCTTTCCATTCCATCCCATCCCATCCATCCATCCCATCCATCCATCCATCCATCCATCCATCCATCCATCCATTCATCCATCCAGTCATCCATCCATGTCTTTCATGACATATTTATCTAGATCTCTCTTGGGAACTAGGGATGGTGTAATAAGAAAGACAGTCAAGATTTTTACTTTTAAGAAGCCCACAGGTCAGTGAGTGTAGGGAGCATAGAAAGAACAACAAATAAACAAGGTCCAGTTGTTTTAATGTGTCTACTCCCACAGATCTTGTATTTGGACACTTGGTCCATAGCTGGTGGTATTATATCGGAAGATTGTGGTACTTTAGCATATATGTACCTAACTGAGGACACTAAGACACCAGTTACAGGCTTTGGAAGATCATATTTGCCTCCATTTCCAGTCTAATGTTCTACTTCCCAGTCAGCAATCAAAATACAAGCAGTCACACCTTGTTTCATTAGCATGGACTGAACTAGCTTTGCCTTCCTCATCATTGATGGACTGAAATTTCTTGAAACCATGAGCCAAAATAAATAATTCCTATTTCAATTTCTTCTCTCAGTGTCTTCTCATGGTAATGAGAAAAGGAGGCTAACAGATAATTGGTATCAGAAATGGGGTTGTCACTGTTACTAACCTTGCCCATGTGATATATAGGCCCTTAGTATTGGTTTTCAGGAAGAATATAGGAGAGCTTGGAGGTGAAGTTTAGATAAGCTCTAGAATATTGCAAACACAGTTTAATGGGGGCATTCTGGTCTGGAAAGACAGAATGCTGATAAAAATGAATACTGTAAAGGCTGGCCTTATGATCTTTAGGCAGGGAACAAAGCCTGCACTGGAAGTTGGGATAATTCTGCAGCTAATATGGCTGTATTTTGTTTATGTTCTCCAAGTATGAGTGAAGTTGAATTCAAAAGTAATGGGATAATTTATCTGGCAGAAGAAATTCTAAGCTAGCCCAGATACTTAGAACATTTCATGGTTCCCACTCACTGCTTATAATGGTTCACGCTAATTTTCACCTCTACAAACTGAAAGTCACTGAGAGATGGGTCCCTAGAAATGCTTGTGTGGGCTTGTCTTAATCATATTAATTGATAATGGTAAGATCCATTGTAGTTGTGCGTGAGACCTGAGCTGTGTAAGCAGAGAACATGCTTTTGTGTAAGCAGAGAACAAGCATAGCTCTATGCTTTTGACTGTGGATGAGTGTGACCAGTTTTCTCAAGTTACTGCAGCTGTGACTTGCCCACCAAGATACTCTATAGTCTGTAATTTGGAGCCAAATAGAAACTTTTTCTCTTGAATTGCTTTTGTCAGGATGTTTTATTACAATAGCAGGAAAAGAAACTAAGATGCCACTTTTAGCCAGATTTATATTGAGAACTCTGAGAAAAAAAAAGTAGAGCAGAAAGATGCAGAAAACATATAACTTAAGAAGGATTTGGAATGTATTTAAAACTGGGGACAAGGTAGGTGCAAAGAGAACAGAAGTAGTTGTTAAAGAGATCAATGCCAATAAAGAGAAATCATGGGGACTACACACTGGGAAAATAGGAAAGGTGCAAAAGAGATACTCTTGAATTTGTAGATCTTAGGGTGTAAAAATTGTTGTCTCTGCTTGAAAAGGCCCACAAAAGGAAAGTCTTTTGATGGGGGATGTCATCTATATGCTGTGGTTAGGTGTTTTTCTTACTGGTTGATAAATAAAGCTGTTTTGGCCAATGGAAAGGCAGAATTTAGCTAGGTGGGAATTCAGAACAAAAAGTCAGGGAGAAGGAAGACAGAGTGGAAAGATGCCATGTAGCTTCCAGGGAGGCAGGGCATCACCTAGGTAAGCCAAGGCCATGTGGTGACACGCACATTAATAGAAATGGGTTAATAATTAAGAGAGAGCTAGCCAGTAAGAAGCCCAAGCCAATGTCCAAACAATTATGGATATACATTAAGTATCTGAGTGGTTATTTCATAGCGGCTGTGGAGACCTGCTAGGTAGAGAGAAACCAGTCCAGTAGGACCTAGATAAGATGGAGAAAGTCCATTTACAGTATTTTCTCACATTCATCAGCATAGACACTCAGAGGCTGTTATAGCAGCATTTCAGGGTCGGCAGGCCACATCTTGAGCTATCAGCAGGAATTGTTATTATCCATGTGGTGTTGCATTGTGGTCTTATGGATCTGTAGTAATCGTTACTATTCATGTGGGGTTGCGTTGTAGGGTTATGGAAGTTTTTGCCAAGGTGCTAGGGAAAGGCATGTCAGGTTAGGAAATGTGTACCAGGGTTGGAGTCTCTGCAGGGAGGCTCTGAAAGGTTGATATATTGAGGATAAAGCCTATTTCAGTATAGAGCTTATGATGCTGGAGATAGCAAGAACAGGAAACATCTGCCAAGGAGGGATTCGATGCTGGGTAGAGATAGAAGTGGGGGAGATAAAGAGAAAAACCTTTTAAGCTTCAGCATATGTTTTCTTTTTGATCTTGTTGGGTCTGGTCTTTTCTTGCTATTCCTTTTTGGGTAGGAATGTTTACTTTATGCTTCTTGTATATGCTACTTTCTGTTGCTCTGATAAAGTACCATTACCAAAAGGGACTCAAGGAAGAAAGTTTATTTTGGCTTGTGGTTCCAGAGGGAGAGCTGATAATGGTGGGGGAAGAATGACAGACAGCACTGAGTCAGGAGGCTGAGATCACACCCTCAACTGCACTCAGGAAGCAGAGAGAACTCAAGGTGGGATGAAGCTACTCACTCGCAAAGCTGGCCTGTCAATGTACATTCTCCAGCCAGGCTCTACCTCCTGAAGGCTCCACAATAAAAATAGTGCCATCAGCCAGGGACCAAGTGTTCAAATACCTGAGCCTATGGGAGACATTTCTTATTCTGACCATCAGACCATTGTATAGTGAGTAAGAAAACATTCATTTTTAAGTTACAGGAGCTACCATCTGAGAGCTTGCATTGAGTCTCAGAAGAGACTGAACTTTATAACAACAGCTTTAGAACTATTATTATTATGGAGTTTTAAAAAATTGTATTGGAGATGAATGGTGGTGGCATACACCTTTAATCCCAGGACTTGGGAGACAGAGGCAAGCAGATCATTGAGTGTAGGCCAGCCTGATCTACAAAGACAGTTTTAGGACAGTCAGAGCTGTTATACAGAGAAACCCTGTCTCCAAAAACCACACCCACAAAAATGTATTGAGTGATTGAATGTATGTTATGTTGTGAGATGACCATGAGCCCCTGAGAAGACTGCTATGATTTCTATGTGAACTATCTTCCATAGTCACTGTGTTTGAAGACTTGTCCCTAAACTGGTAGCATTTTTGGAGAGAAGTTGTGAAACCTTCAGGTTATGGAGCTTGCCAGATGATGCAGATCACTAGATATGTGCTGTCAGGATGGCTATTCTTAGTTGTAAACCTGACTACATCTGGAATTAACTAAAATCCCAAGTGTCCAGGTACATCTATGAGGGATTTTTCTTGATTGAATTTGAAGTGGGAAGACCCACCCTAAATTTGGATCTTTTGAAGAAGAGATGTATTTTAAATCTGGGTTATGCCTTCTGGTGGCAGCCTATAGTAAAGACATGGAAGAAGGAAGCCTTTGCACTTCCTGCTTGCCCTCATTTCTGCTTCGCTGGCATTAATGCCTACTTCTTCAGGATTCTGGCATAATTTGAAGACCAACTGAAATGTCAAGCTTTGTGGACAGCCCAACTACTGGATTCTTGAACATTCTGTTGGGAGACTGCTATTGTTGGACTAGCTGAGCCACAGCATGTAAATCACACCAATAGGTCTCTCTCTCTGTGTGTATATGTTACCAAAGTAACCTCATGTTAAAAGTGTAGTTAGGTCTACAATGGTGGTGTCTGTATTGGATGTTCACAAACTTCCTCCTGTTCCATTATACAATAAACAACACAACATGAAAGCTATTTACATAACCTTTCCATTGTACTAGATATTAGAAGAAATCTGGAGATTAAATAGACTGGAGGGTCTTTATCCCTAGAGCACAAATGGACTTTTGGAGCCCATTCCCTATGGAGAGATACTATTGCAGTCCAGATACAGCAAGGAGGGCCTTGGCCCTCCTCCAAATGATATGATGGACTTTGAAGGTCCCTTGTGGAGGGCATCACTATCCCTGGGGAGTAGTTGGGGGGGATTGGTGGGAACATGAGAGGAAGGGAAGGCGATGGAGTTGCGGGGATGGATATGTAAATATGAGTGCCTCTAAAATAAAATAACAATAAACAAACAAAACAAAAAAAGAGATAGACTGGAGGAAATAGGAAGACTTTATGCAAATCTGTGCAAATACCATGCCATTTATGGAAGGTACTTGAAAACCTTTGGATTTTGCTAGCCACAGGGGGCCTGGAACCTCCCCTACAGATAACTGAGGCATGCCTGAGTTTTCTCTCTCTCTCTTTCTTTCTTCCTTCCTTCCTTCCTTCCTTCCTTCCTTCCTTCCTTCCTTCCTTCCTTCCCTCTCCCCCTTTTCTTTCTTTCTTCTGCCTCTATTTTTCTCTCCCTCCCTACTGCTTTATGTCTAATACCCACTTATGAGTGAGTACATATTATATAAGTTGTTCTGAGTCTGGGTTACCTCATTCAGGATGACTTTTTTTCTAGTTCTATCCATTTCCTTCATATTTCATGATGTCATTGTTTTTAACAGCTGAGTAATACTCTGTTTTGTAAATGTACCATACTTTATTTATCCATTCATCAGTTGAGGGACATCTAGGTTATTTCTACATTCTGGCTATTATGAATAATGCTGCTATGAACATAGTTGAGCAAGTGCCCTTGTGGTATGATTGAGCACCCTTTGGGTATATATCCAGAACTGATATAGCTGGGTCTTGTGGTAGATTGATTCCAGTTTTCTGAGAAATTGCCATATTGATTTCAAAAGTGGCTGTACAAGTTTGCACTCCCACCAGCAATGGAGTTGTCCCTTTACTCCACATCCTCTCCAGCATGGCCTGTCACTTGTGTTTTTGTTCCTAGTGGAAGATGGAATCTTAGGTTCATTTTAATTTGCATTTCCCTGATGGCCAATGATGTTGGGAGACATTCTTTAAGTATTCTCAGCCAATTGATATTTCTCTATTGAGCATTCTCTGTTTAGATCTGTACCCCATTTTTAAATTGGATTATTTGGTATTTTGGTTTCTAGTTTCTTGAGTTCTTTATACATTTTGGAAATCAACCCTCTGTCAAATGTGGGGTTGTGGAAATCTTTTCCCATTCTGTAGGCTGCTCTTTTGTCCCATTGACTGTGTCCTTTGCATTACAGAAGCTTTTCATGAGTTTGTAGGCTTTCTGTTGTTTCTGTTGTTGAAATCTAACTTTAATCCACGGTCTGATAAGACGGAGGAAGTTATTTTAATTTTTTGAATCTGTTGAGACTTGCTTGTGGTCCAGTATATGGTTAATTTTGGAAAGGTTCAATGAGTTGCTGATAAAAACATATTCTTAGAGAGAGATAGAGATAGATAGATAGATAGAGAGAGAGAGAGAGAGAGAGAGAGAGAGAGAGAGAGAGAGACTCAGCAGCTGAGTGAGAGACCAGGGAGCATTGACAGCAGTGGTTTCCAGAAACTATCTGAAGAAGTGCTTCTGTAAGGCAAAGGACACAGTCAGCAAGACAAAATGGCAGCCCACAGACTGGGAAAAGATATTCACCAACCCCACATCTGACAGAGGACTGATCTCCAAAATATACAAAGAACTCAAGAAGCTAGTTTCCAAAACAACCAAACAATCCAATTAAAAAGTGGGGTACAGAACTAAATAGACAATTCTCATTGGAGGACTCTAAAATGGCAGAAAGACACATAAGAAAGTGTTCAACATCCTTAGTCATCAGGGAAATGCAAATCAAAACAACTCTAAGATACCATCTTACTCCTGTTAGAATGGCTAAAATCAAAAACACCAATGACAGTTTATGCTGGAGAGGATGTGGAGAAAGGGGAACACTTCTCCACTGCTGGTGGGAGTGCCAACTTGTACAGCCACTTTAGAAATCAGTATGGCAACTCCTCAAGAAAATGGGAATGAGTCTACCACAAGATCCAGCAATTCCACTCCTAGGCATATACCCAAAAGAAGCACATTCATACAACAAGGACATCTGTTCAACGATGTTCATAGCAGCAGTATTTGTAATAGCCAGAAAATGGAAGCAGCCTAGATGCCCCTCAACCAAAGAATGGATAGGGAAAATGTGGTACATTTACACAATGGAGTACTACTCAGTGGAAAAAAAAATGGAAACTTGAAATTTGCAGGAAAATGGATGGAACTAGGAGAAACCATCCTGAGTGAGGTAACCCAATCACAAAAAGACAAACATGATATGTACTTACTTATATGTGGTTTTTAGACTTAGAGTAAAGGATTACCAGACTACAATCCACACTGCTAGAGAAACTAGTAAACAAGCAGGACCCTAAAAGAGACAAACATTGTCCCCTGGAGAAGGGGAAAGGGTCACAATCCCCTGAGCAAATTGAGAGCATGGGAAGAGGGGGGAGGGAGCTACAAGAATGAGAAAGGAAGAAGAGGAAAGATGCAGAGGTCATGAGGGAGTAGAAAGGTTGAGTCAGGTGAAGAATAGAAGAAAGGGTATGTGATAGGTAGGGTTTTAGTTTGGTGGGGGGTGGTAGGGGAGGACAGGAGGGAGAAGAGAACTGGGATTGTCACGTAAGTCAATCTTTTCTCTAATTCAAATAAAAAATGATAAAAACAGAAGTGCCTCTGTGTTCACTGGAAGACAGTGTGTTAGGGCCTCGGCAGGCACAGGCCATTCCAGGAAACAGATTCAACACTGTGGCAGGTCATGGTGACAGCAGTAATTACCAGAAACTATCTGAATGCCAGAGCCTCAGCCTCATCCCTGCCTGCACCTAGAGGAGTGATCACCAGAACCACAGCACCACCTTCACCTGGAGGAATAACCACCAGAGTCATGTTCCCACCTGAGCCAAAAGGAGAGACCTTGGGCCCGTCTGAGCCTTAGGCCCATCAACACCTGGAAGAGCGATCACCAGAGGCTCATCCCTGCCTGCACCTGAAGTAGTATTCAATGGAGTCACAGCCCCCAACTACACTAATTAGAAAAAGAGAGACCCCCATGAAACAAGGCTCCACCTGTACCAATTAGAGGAAGAAATGGGTAGACAACAAGGTAAGAATACACTCAGCAGCACAAAGAGCAATATGCACCACCAGAACCACTGGTTCTATAGCAACAAGACCTGAACAACCCAACACAGATGAAGCAGAAGAAAACAACATTAAAGTAACTTTATGAAGATGTTTGAGGCCCTTAAAAAGGAAATGAAAAATTCCCTTAAAGAAATGGAGGAAAAGAAAGACAAAAAATTGGAAGAGATAAACGAATCCTTTAAAGAAAACCAAGAAAAACAATCAGTTGAAGGAAATGGTTGAAGACTTGAAAACATACATAGAGGCAATAAAGAACACAAATAGAGGGAACTTTGGAAATGGAAAATCTGGGTAAATGATCAGGAACTACAGATGCAAGCATAAACAACAGAATACAAGAGATGGAAGAGAGAATCTCAGGCATTGAGGCTTGATAGAGGTCAAAGAAAATGTTAAATCCAACAAATTCTTAACACAAATTATCCAGGAAATCTGGGACACCATGGAAAAGGCCAAATCTAAGAATAATAGGTATAGAAGAAGGGGAAGTCAGTTCAAAGCCACAGAAAATATAATCAACAAAATCATAGAAAAAAACTCCTAAAGAAAGACATACTTATGAAAATATAAGAAGCATACAGAATACCAAATAGACTGGACCCAAAAAGTCCCATTGCCACATAATAATCAAAACACTAAACATACAGAATAAAGAAAGAATATTAAAAGCTGCAAAGGGAAAAGGCTAAGTAACATATAAAGGCAGACCTATCAGAATTACACCCGAATTCTCAATGGAAAGAATGAAAGTCAGAAGGTTCTGGTCAAGTGTTATGCAGGCACTAAAAGACCACAGATACCAGCCTAGATTACTATATCCAGCAAAGCTTTTAATCACCATAGATGGAGAAAATAAGATATTTGATGACAAAACCAAATTGAAACAGTATGTATCTACAAATCCAGCCCTACTGAAAGTACCAGAAGGAAAATTCCAACCCAGGGAAGTTAGGTACAACCACAAAAAACACAAGCAATAGATAATCCCACACCAGCAAATCCCTAAGAAGAAAAACACACACAATGCTACCACCACTACCACCAAAAACAAAAATAATAGGAACTAGCAATCACTGGTCACTATTATCCCTTAATATCAATGGACTCAATTCACCTATAAAAAGACACAGGTTAACAGATTGGATATGAAAACAGAATCCATCCTTCTGCTGCATACAGGAAATATACCTCAACTACAAAGACAGATATTACTTCAGAGTAAAGGGTTGGGAAAAGATTGCCCAATAAAATGGACCTAAGCAACAAGCTGATGTAGTTATCCTAATAGCTAACAGAATAGATTTCAAATTAAAATTAGTCAAAAGAGATGAAGAAGTTCATTTCATATTCAGTGCAGGGAAACTCCATCAAGATTAAGTCTGGATTCTGAACATCTGTGCCCCAAATACAAGGGCACCTCATTTATAAGAGAAATATTACTAAAGCTTAAATCACACATCTAGGCCTGCACACTAATATTGGAAGACTTCAACACCTGCTCTCACCAGTGGACAGGTCTCCCAGACAGAAACTTAACAGAGAAATAAATGAACTAACAAATGTTATGACTCAAATGGGCCTAACAGACATCTATAGAACATTCCACCCAAACACAAAAGAATATACATTCTTCTTCGCACCCCATGGATCCTTCTCTAAAATTGACCACATAGTCAGTAATAAAGAAAACCTCTACAGATACAAAATTTGAAACAACCCTCTGTATTTTATCAGACCACCATGGCTTAAAGTTAGTATTCAACAACAACATTATTTGCAGAAATCCCATAAACTCATGGAAATTGAAAAATGCTAAAGTGAATCACCACTGGGTCAAGGAATAAAAGAAATTAAAAACTTCTGAAAATTCAATGAAAATGACAGCACAACATATTCAAACTTATGGGACACAATGAAAGTAGTGCTAAGAGGAAAGTTCATAGCACTAAATGCCTGCAGGAAGAACTAGAGAAATCCCATACTAGTGGATTAACAGAACAACTGAAAGCTATAGAGCAAAAAGAAGCAAACTCACCCAGGAGATGTAGATGGCTGAAAATAAATTGAGGGCTGAAATCAATAAAATGGAAACAAAGAAAAAATACAAAGAATCAATGAAACAAAGAGTTGGTTCTTCAAGAAAATCAACAAGACAGAAAAACCTTTATCCAAACTAACCAAAAGACACAGAGAGATTATCCAAATTAACAAAACCAGCAATGAAAAGGGGGACATAACAACAGACACTGAGGAACTCAAGAGAATTATCAGGTCATATTTCAAAAACCTGCACTCCATAAAATTGGAAAATTTAAAGGAAATAGACAATTTTCTGGGTAAGTATCACATACCAAAATTAAATCAAAACCAGATAACCAAATTAAATAAACCTATAGCCACTATGGAAATAGAAACAGTTATCAAAAGTAACCCAACTAAAAAAAGTTGAGGGCCACATGGTTTCAGTGCAGAATTGTACCAGAATTTTAAAGAAAAGCTAATACTAATAATCCTCAAGTTGTCCCACACAATAGAAGCAGGAGGAACACTGCCAGACTCTTTTTATGGGGTACAGTTACCCTGATACCCAAACCACACAAAGACACAACTAAGATAGAGAATTACAGATCAATCTCTCCCTCACGAACATTGATGCAAAAATACTCAATAACATACTGGCTAACAGAATTCAAGAACACATCAGAAAAGTCATCCATCATGACTAAGTAGGCTTCATCCCAGAGATGCAGGACTGATTCTGCACATGAAAACCTACAAATGTAATGCACTATATAAAGAAACTGAAAGAAGAAAACCACATGATCATCTAGTTAGATGCTGAAAAGTCCTTAACAAAATTCAACGCCCCTACATGATAAAGGTCTTGGAGAGATCAGGGATAACAGGAACATACCTAAACACAATGAAGGCAATATACAGCAGGCCAACAGGCAACAGCAAACCAAATGGAGAGAAACTCAGTGCGATTCCTCTAAAATCAGGAACAAAACAAGGCTGTCCACTCTCTCTATATCTATTCAATATATTATTTTGTGTTCTAGGTAGCACAATAAGACAACAAAGGGATATTAAAGGATACAAATTGGAAAAGAAGAGTCAAGTTTTTGCTATTTGCTGATGATAGTATACTTAAGTTACCCCCAAAATTCTACCAGGGAACTACTACAACTGGAAAACACCTTCAGTAATGTAGCAGAATACAAGATTAAGTAAAAAATCAGTAGCCCTCTAGTATATAGTTGATAAATGGGCCGAGAAAGAAATCAGAGAAACAACACTCTTTACAATAGCCACAAATAACATAAAATACCTTGGGGTAACTCTGCCCTAACAAGTGAAAGACCTGTATGATAATAACTTTAAGACTTTGAAGAAAGAAACTAAAGAAGACATTAGAAAATGGAAAGATCTCCCATGCTCTTAGACAGGTAGGATTAACATAGTAAAAATGGCAATCTCACCAACAGTAATGACAGATTCAATGCAATCCCCATAAAAATCCAGCAAAATTCTTCACAGACCTTGAAAGGATAATACTCAACTTCATATGGAAAAAGAGAAAACCCAGGATAGACAAACCAATCCTGTACAATAAAGGAACTTCTGGAGGCATCACCATACCTGATTTCAAACTCTACTATAGAGCTACAGTAATGAAAACAGCTTGGTATTGGCTTAAAAACAGACAGGTGGATCAATGGAATCAAATCAAAGATGTAAATGGAGTTCTTAGATTAAATAATAAAAACAAGGATCAGATATAGAGGAAAATATTGAGATATCAGAGAGAAGATGGAGGAAGCCAAAGCCACTTTTGCCTTATTAACTTCCTAGTGGAAAAGAAAGGGAGTTCCTGTTTCTTTCTGCTTATATCTTCTCTCTGCCCAGCCATCTCTTCCTGTTTCGCCCAGTCATCTCACTTCCTGTCTCTGCCCAGCCATTTTACTTTCTGTCTGTCTGTACAGACCTCCATTCCTCTATAGTTAACTAGTGGCAAGCTCCATCCTATGATCTTCATACAATGTTTATTTGTACAAGGAAGATATCCACCACACAAAGACTCTGATATCAATCCACATACCTATGAACAACAGATTTTTGACAAGCTAAAATTATGAATTGTAAAAAAGAAAACATCTTCAACAAATGGTGCTAGCATAACTGAATGTGGACATGTAGAATATTGCAAATTGGACCATGTCTATTGCCATGCACAAAACTCAAGTCCAAATGGATCAAAGACCTCAACATAAAACCAACCACACTGAACCTTATAGAAAAGAAAATGGGAAGTTGCCTTAAATACATTGGTATAGGAGACCATTTTCTAAATATAATACAAGTAGCACAGACACTAAGAGCAACAATGAATAAATGGGACTTCCTGAAACTGAGAAGCTTCTATAGAACAAAGGACACAGTCAACAAGACAAAACAGTAGCCTACAGAATGGGAAAAGACATTTACCAACCCCCCATCTGACAGAGGACTGATCTCAAAAATATACTAAGAACTCAAGAAACTAGACATCAAAATATGTCCAAGAATCCAATAAAACAGATAGTGTATTATTGTGGGAAATTACCATTATGGAGTCAGGTAAAAATACAAGGGATGTTAATAGGGAAAAGCCTTACTTACAGAGTGACCTAGCCAGCCGGCGCAGCAGCAGTCCATACAGCAAGCCAAAGGTGAAACTGAAATTGAAAGCAGCCCACCATGTAAGTATCCCTCACTCTATGTCACCCTGACCACACCCTCGAAGGTGGTCAGGCATACCTGTAGCCAGCCCCTAAGCAGGCGTGCCTACAGCATCCCCTACAATTCCCCTTTTAGTCTAAAAGAGGATTGATTAAAACTTAACAGTGTAAAGTATCCAAAATTAACAATCATAAAGATGAAATATAAGAAGATACAACAATCTGCTTATGTCACATCCTATTTTAACTAAACACTAAAGTCATCTGAAAGAGGTGTCCAAACCAGAACACCTCCTTCCAATCCCAACCATAAACAACAAGAAGCTATCCCTCACTAGGTATATACACCATCCTAAGTGACAACAGTGGGGGAAAGGAGGTGTAGCATTCTCCAAGTTACTTCCTGCTGAAATGAGATATACCTTAGTAAAATACCTGTCACTTCTCCTCTTCGAGAGGTTTTTCCTTTTCAACTCCAATCTTGATCAACTTTGATGGTATCCAAAGATTTTCTTCTGTGGAAACCAATGCAAAACCCCTACCCCAACGTAACACATGTCCTGGTTTTCATACAGAGGTTAGTACATCTTTGAAGTATACTGGCTGATTCAGTTCAGCAGTTTTCTCCGTAGTCCAGTGTCTTTCTGCAGCTTTGTCCTTTCTCATTGGCATTAAGAAAGTTTAGTGTTAATAAAGCTTTATACAACCTATGTTTGGGGGTTTAGTCTTCCAAGCTTGTTTGTTGAGCATCTTCTTAAGTGGTCTATTTGATCTCTCAACCACTGCTTGTCCCATAGGATTGTGTGTTATACCGGTGACATGCTTTATGTTATAATATTTGAAAAACTGTTCCAATTTTGTGGAGACATATGCTGGAGCATTGTCAGTTTTTATTTGTGCACCCATAACTGCTATCACCTCTAGCAGGTTTGTAATAACAGAATCAGCTTTTTCAGAGTTAAGAGCAGTAGCCAATTTGAACCCTGAGAATGTGTCTATAGTATGATGCACATATTTCAAATTTCCAAATTCTGCAAAGTGAAAGACTTCCATCTGCCAAACCTCATTTCTCCGAATGCCCTTAGGATTACAGCCTGCTGGCAAAGGAGTTTGGTTATAAAAGGAACAAGTAGGACAGTTTCTCACTATCACCTTGGCTTGTTGCCAAGTGATAGAGAAGTCCTATTACAAACCTTTGTTATTTACATGATGTTTCTTATGAAATTCTGAGGCTTCTAGTACACTTCCTATTGATAAATGATCAATCTCGTCATTGCCTTGTGCTAGTGGTCCTGTCAGACCCATACGGGATCTGATATGTGTAATGTATATAGGATTACTTCTGTTTCTGATTGTTTCCTGTAATTGTAGAATCAATGAGGTTAATTCTGTATTATCAGGAACGAATTCTGCAGTCTCAATGTGTAACACAGCTCTCTCTCTCTCTGCATATTGGGAATCAGTAACTATATTAAGAGGTTCTGTAAAATCCGTAAGTACCATGAGAATTGCATATAATTCTGCCTTCTGTACAGATGTATATGGACTTTGAACTACTTTATTTACCTCACCTGCTTTATAACCTGCCTTGCCTGATTTGTTAGCATCAGTGTAGAAGGTAAGAACTCCAGAAATGGGAGTTTGTCTTACAATACATGGAAGAATCCAGATTGTCTTTTTTATGAATTTAATTCTGTCAGTTTTGGGATAGTTGTTGCTAATTGTTCCCAAAAAGTCAGTAAGAGTTATTTGCCAATATTCATTATCCTTCCACAAGGAGGAAATTTGCTCATTAGTTTAAGGTACTATAATTTCTGCTGGATCTTTTCCAGTCAGTTGACTGAGTCTTAATTTGCCCTTTAAAATCAAATCAGAAATCTTTTCTATATATGTCTTTAACTTTTTTATTCTGTTTATGTGGCAGAAGTATCCACTCAATATGGTGTCTTCCCTCTGCATCAGAATTCCAGAAGGATATTTTCTAGATGGCAAGATAACAAGAATACAGTCTAAATCAAGGTTTATCTGATCTATATGTGCATCCAATATTCTGTTTTCTATCCATTGTAACTCTTTCTCCAACTCAGCAGATAGTATTCTCCGACTGTTTAGGTCCTTTTCACCCCTTTAAAATTTTTTTTTATTAGT
The DNA here is from genome assembly GCF_003668045.3 of Cricetulus griseus. NCBI lineage: Eukaryota > Metazoa > Chordata > Mammalia > Rodentia > Cricetidae > Cricetulus > Cricetulus griseus. The sequence continues at coordinate 82,200,152 of NC_048595.1, read as the reverse complement.
TCAAGTTAGGGAACAAGCTTGTTTCACATGTAAGTCCCTTCTCCCTCTCCCTCCCCTCACCCCTATCCCTCCTCCCCC